>NC_090391.1:41037478-41637478 GCF_036365525.1 Heterodontus francisci
GGGTTCAATTCTTGGTACTGCCTGTGTGGAGTTTGCCAGTTCTCCCTGTGTTTGCGTGGGTTTCCTCCGGGTGCTCCGGTTTCCTCCCACAAGCCAAAGACTTGCAGGTTGATCGGTAAATTGGCCATTAGCAATTGCCTGTAGTATAGGTAGGTGGTAGGGAAACATAGGGACAGGTGGGGATGTGGTAGGAATATGGAATTAGTGTAGGATTGGTATAAATGGGTGGTTGATGGTCCGCACAGACTCGGTGGGCCGAAGGGCCTGTTTCAGTGCTGTATCTCTAAAACTAAACTAAAAGTAGTATTAGTATTCCCCTGTCAGAGAGTCGTAGAGTCATAGTCATTTCAGCACAGAATTAGGCCATTCAGCTCATCGAGTCCATGCCAGCACTTTGTAGATAAATCCAGCCAGTTTCATTCCCCAGCTCTGACTCCATATTCCTGCAAGTTTATTTACATCAAGTGTTCATCCAATATCCTTTTGAAATAATTCACCTTCTCTGCTTCCACCACCCTCGTAGGCAATGATTTCCAGGCCATTACCACTCGTTGTGTAAAAATGTTGTTCATCACATCCCCCTTAACTCCAGCCCTCAATCTTAACTCTAGTCCTTGTACCATAAGCTAATGGGAACATCTTTTCCTGTCTACCTTATCCAAACAGGTCATCATCTTGTATACATGTATCAAATCTCCCCTCAATCTCCTTTACTCCAAGGAAGACAATCCCAGCTTTTACAGACTATATTGTACTTAAAATCCTCCATCTCTGGAACCATTAAAGTAAACCTCCTCTACACCCTGTCAATGACCCTCACATCCTTCCTAAAGTGTGGTGAACAGAACTGGATGCAGTACTCCACTTGGGGCCGAACCAGAGCTTCATAAAGTTACAGCATAACTTCGCTTCTTCTGAACTCACCACCTCTATCTATGAAGCCCAAGATCCCATATGCTTTACTGACGACTCTCTCAATATATCCTGCCACCTTCAGGGATCCATGTGCATGAACCCCATGTCCCTTTGTCTCTGCACACTCTTTCGAACTTTACCATTCAGTGTATATTGCCTTTCGCTGTTACTTCTGATAAAATGCATCACTTGACACTTGTCTGTATTAAATTCCATTTGCCTCTCTTCTGCCCATTCTGCTAGCCTATCTATGTCCTCTTACATCGATTGGTATCAACCTCAATGCCTGCCCCGCCTTCAAGTTTGGTATCACCTGCAAATTTTGAAATGTTTCTCAGTATGCCATTATCCAAATCATTTATACATATCAGAATAAAACAGTGTTCCTAGCACTAACCCTTGGGGAACACTACTGTCTATTTTTCTCCAGTTTGAATAACAACTATTTACTGCAACTCACTGTTTTCTGTCATTAAGTCAGTTTTATATCCAAGCTGACACTGACCCTCCTTTCCCATCAGCATCAATTAACTGTCCAATTCTCACAAACAGATTGTGAAATAAAGTACAAATTCAGCTTAAAATTAAGTGAAATGCTAAATGTAAAATTAACAAATTGTTGGAAAGAGATCGACTCTTAGATCACTTAAAATTCAATCACTCGTTAACTTTACTGCATTTAGTACTCTGTCCAAGCAGGACTCCCTAAAACTGGACTCAGTGCAGCTTATTGCATTTAGGGTTTGGGGAGAGAATTCAAAAGCTTAGGGATGAGACCAGAAAGTGACGGAAATACTCAGCAGGTCTGGCAGCATCTGTGTAGAGAGAAACAGAGTTAATGTTTCCGGTCTCTGACCCTTCATCAGAACTGGTAAACGTTAGGAATGTAACAGTCTGTAATTTAATCTATCCCCTCTCTGTCCCATCACAGTCCTTCCTTCTTGTTCTTCTTCCCCCTTCCCCTCTTTCACTTGCTCAAAGACTGTTACATTTCTAACGTTTACCAGTTCTGATGAAGGGGCACAGATCTGAAACATTAACTCTGTTTCTCTCTGCACAGATGCTGCCAGACCTGCTGAGTATTTCCAGTGTTCAGCATCCGCAATATTTTGCTTTTATTTGAGTGTTTAATTCACTGACATTTATCTTCCAGGAATTCCTCCCTGGAAGTTCTGCTCCACTCTTCCAGAGCATAGGGCCTCGGCAGCTGAAGGCAGCTGAAGGCAGGGCCACCAATGGTCGAGCAATTAAACTCGTAGATGCTCAAGAGGCCAGAAATAGATGAGTGCAGATATCTCGGAGGGTTGTCGGGCTGGAGGAGATTACACAGATAAGGAGGAGTGAGATAATGAAGGATTTGAAAAGAAGGCTGAGAGTTTTAAAATTGAGGTGTTGCTGACCAGGAGCCAATGTAGGTCAGTGAGTACAGGGGGTTATGAGTGAACAGGACTTGGTGTGAGTTAGGACATGGGCAGCAGTGCAATGGATCACCTCAGGGTTATGGAGGGTTGAATGTGGGAGACCAGCCAGGAGTGTGTTGGACTAGTCGAGTCTACAGGTAACACAGGCAAGGGGGAGTGTTTCATCAGCAGAAGAGCTGAGAGAGGGGCAAAGTTGGGTGATGATACGGAAGTGTAAGTAGGCTGTTTTAGTAATATTTAGCAGGAAGCTCGTCGCAGCGTCAACTATGAAACCAGGTTGTGAACAGTTTGCTTTAGTTTCAGACAGTTGCCAAGGAGAGAGATCCAGTCTGTAGCTAGGAAACTTTTGATGTGGGGTTTGAAAACAACGGCTGCAGTCTTCCTAATATTTAATTGGCATGGCAGATGTGTGAGGAGATACATTGTCGGAAGATTTGATATATATTATCCGTTCATGGGATGTGGGTGTCGTTGACTAGGCCAGCATTTATTGCCCATCCATAATTGCCCTTGAGAAGGTGATGGTGAGCTGCATGCAGATGAATGACCAGGGATAATACAAGCTGAATGGCACAACTTTAAAGCTATTGAGAGTAACAGAGAGACCTGAGGTGTTTGTATGCAATCTTTGAAAGTAACTGGACAGGTTAACAAACAGTTCACAAAGCAAATAGATTCCTAAGCTTGATTAATAGAGACACAGAGTAGACTGGCCAGGATATTGTGTTAACTCTCTAGAAAAGACTAGTCCGGCTCCATCTGGAGTATTGTGTCCAATACTGGAAACCACACTTTAGGAAGGACATGAAACCTTGGAGAGGGGACAGAAGAGTTTTACTGGAACTTTTCCAGGGATGAGGGGTTACAGTTATGTCGCTGGGATTGTTTTCCTTGGAGCAGGGACATTTACAAGGTGATCAGATAGGGATATATAACATCATGAAGGGTTTATGTAAATTATATAATGTTTCTAATGTATGAGGGGCCATTAACCAGAGGACATAGATTTATGGTGATTGGAAAAAAGAAGCAGAGTTGACATGGGGATTATTGTAATGCAATTTTTGTTTCGGATTTGCAAATTATTGTATGATAGGCTGAAGGATACAGATTCAAAAGTAGATTCAAAAAGTGATTTGGTTAGATATTAAGGGGAAAAGTTCAAGGATCTGGGAAAGATCCAGGGTGTGGAACTCACTGGAAACTCATCAAAAGAGCCAGCACAGACTTCATAGACCAAATGACCCCCTTCCATGCAATGCTATTATATGTTTCTATGACTTTTCCTGCCTGTACTTTTACAATTTTCCTATCGTTTCAAAAGGTGTTTGATAAAGTACTATATAACAGCCGTGTGACCCAATTAGAAACACATGGGATTAAAGGGCCAAAGTCAGCCGGGGCTCAGTTTGTAGCTCTCTTCCCTTTCAGTCACAAGCTTCCAGGATCAAGTGTCATGAAATGACTTTTTCACAAGAATCAAGGCTGACACTGCAGCGACAGTACTGAGGGAGTATTGCGCTATCAGATGAGCAGTCTTTCGAATGAAACGTTAAACCAAGGCCCCATCTGCCCTCTCAGGTGGATGCTAATGATCCTATGGGAGTATTTAGAAGCAGATCAGGGGAATTATTCCCTGTGGCCTGGACAATATTTATCCATCAAGCAACATCATAAAAACAGATCTGGTCATTATCACATTGCTGCTTGTGGGATCTTGCTGTGCGAAAATTGGCTGCCCTGTTTCCGACAGTACAAGAGTGAGTCGGCATTATCAGTATACGTTGATTGTAAATCGCTTTGGAACATGCAGTAGTCATGAAAGGCGCTACATAAATGGAAGTCCTTTTTTTTCTTTTTCAATCCCAGCATGCAAGAAATTACCTAGGTGACAGGTATCAGAGAGTAGGGAATAATGGCTGTTTTTCAGCTGGAGCGCAGTACACAGTGGGGATCCCCAGGGTGACTGTTGGGATCCCTGGTGTTGCATGCTAATGCAGTGGGCTTGTGTACAGAGGGGGTAATGTCCAAGTTTTCAGATGGAAGGAAACTCAGAAATGTTAATAAACAGTGAGAAGGAGAGTAACAGACTTCAGGAGGACAGAGACTGACTGATGAAATGGGCAGGAACATGGCAGATGGAATTTAACACATTGAAATGTGAAGTGAGACATTTGGGTAGGAAGTATGAGAAGAAAAAAATATAAAATAAATGGTACCATTATAGAGTGAGTGCATGATTAGAGAGACCTAGGGTGTAAACACACAGATCTTAGTTAGTAGCATGCAGTGTCCTTGGTGTTAGAGAGAGAGACACAGAGTAATAAAACTCAGGAGGAAATGCTGATATTTATACATCATTGGTTAGGTCCCAGATGGAGAATTGTGTCCAATTCTGATCACCACACATTGGTAAGGATGTCAAGGACGTAGTGAAGATACAGAGGTGAATTACGAGAATGGTACCAGGGATCTGGGAATACAGTTACGTGGATAGATTCGAAAAGCTGGGATTGTTCTCATTAGAGCAGTGATAGGTAAGGGGAGATTTGATATTAAATTCAAAATTATGAAGGGTTTTGATAAGGTAATCAATGTGAAACTGTTTCCAGTGTCAGAAACAGGGGCGGCACAGTGGTGCAGTGGTTAGCACTGCAGCCTCATATTATGGGTACTGCCTGTGTGGAGTTTGTGGGTTTCCTCCCTCAGCCAAAAGACTTGCAGGTTGATAGGTAAACTGGCCATTATAAATTGCCCCTAGTATAGGTAGGTGGTAGGGGAATATAGGGACAGGTGACGATGTGATAGGAATATGGGATTAGTGTAGGATTAGTATAAGTGGGTGGTTAATGGTCGGCACAGACTCGGTGGGCCGAAGGGCCTGTTCCAGTGCTGTATATCTAAATCCAAAAATCTGAAGTTCAGTATTAAGAAGACACAGACTGAAGGTAATTGACAAAAAACCAGAGGTGAAATGAGGAGAAGTTTCTTCCACAGCGAGTTGTTGGGATCTGGAATTCACTGGCTGAAAACATGGTAGAAGCAGATTCAATAATATCATTCAAAAGGCAATTTAGCAAATACTTGAAAAGGAAAAGAAAAACAGGAATCTGGGGAAAGAAGAGGAAAGAGGAACTAATTAGATGGCTCTTTCGAAGAGACAGCACTGACACAAAGGGCCGAATAGCCTTCTTCTGTGCTGCATCAATCTCTTATTTTTTGAGCAAGAGAAAGTGAGTGAAGAGAGAGAGAAAGACAGAGAGTGAGAAAGTGTGAAAGAGAGAACAGCAAATAGAAATAGAGAGTACGTCGTGTTTTTGGGCAGAGGGATCATGATCTGCCCGTGCCCGTTCCTGTTGAGGCAGGTGACAAACACACTTCCTGCTGCCTCCTCATTTCCATGAATTCTACGTGCCACCCCGGGTAACCCGCGCTGCTGTCTGTCTGGATGCTTAACAGGGCCCTCAAGGTGTGTGAGGTTGACACATGCTTCAGCCAGGTTCAGCTTTTAAACGCAGTCTGTCCCTCTTAAAGAGAAGATGCACTGATTCACTGGAGGCTGCTGCTGCTCACTGTGAATTCTGCAATTGGAGACAAGGTAAATAGCACACTGCAACAGAGGGTTCTGCGGTTCATGGATGTGGGGATGGATGTCTTAGTTACGAAGGGTGACAGGAGGAGAGAGGCTCTGTTTCCGTGTGGTGGGGTGGAGACTCCCAAGGAACGTCCTCCGAAGGGGATCAGTGAAGGTGGCCAGGGAGGTCAATGCAAGAATTCTCGCCATGAGAATCTGGCAGCAGAGCCAGAAGAAGTTTAATGAGCTCATACGGGTGGTCAATGTCATTGAATTAATCTCCAAATGACATCTCCTACCCCCAACATCACCAACCTCTCACACTGCTCAATGCACCGCACCCCCATCACTCACCCATCAGCAGTCCCTAACACTCAGGACTCACACCTAACATTCACATACTCCACCTTACCCTCACACACCTTGTACTGATAGCAGGCTCACACCCACCTCTCACTGCCTCCAATTACCTCCAGCTATTCAGCTATGGCAGGCACATCATCAAAACACAGTGCAACACAATCATTAATATTCTGCCTTCTTTCTTACAGGACAAGGTGACCCATAATCACAGGGAGCAGCAAGTGAACCGGCGAGTGCCAGGCATACCTTCAACCCCTGAGCTTGAGGGAGGAGATGGTTCTTCACATCATGGAACCGGCTGTGACAGAGCCCGTGGCATCCGACATCGCCAGTAGCATTCAGGATGATGCTATGTTCCTGCCTTATGCCCCTTCTTAACTCCCACCTCCCCCTGCATCCTGCTGTCTGGGATGATGTACAAGCTGGAGATGGTGGGATCATGGACCTCCTGCTTTCCAACCCACCCACAATCTCTCATCCCAATACGACCCTTCTGATTTTACACTTCCCAATGTTACCCCAAAACTGCCAGCTTCCCAGTCACAGCAGCTCCAGGAGACAGAGAGAGAGAGCATCAGCACAGGACTGATGGTGAAGCCCATCACTTAGTCTGATACTCACAGCCTCCAACTCAAATACTTCCACTGTGTGTGCCTTAGAGGCTGGTATCGAGTCGGAATCTGCACATGCTGATTCATCGAAAACGCACGAACTGCAGCAAGGGCAGGGGGAAAGGATAGTGCATGTGGCAGCTCCCGGACAGCGAGGTCACAAACGTGTTATAATACACAGGACTCAGATCAGAACATTACTGGGCTGCTGCCTATGTCGAGGTGGTACAGTTTGAATCGAAGCCCTCAAGCCCAGAGCTGCTCGAGGACGTCCTGCAAGGTCATCTGCAGTCTCCCCGAATGAAAGTCAGCAGTCTTCCACCAGCCATGCTGCAGTCACTAGGGAAACACTGGGGAGCACGAGGCAAGTCGAGGGAACGCACAAGACAGAGACTAAGGGAATATACAAGGGTGAATAGTTCCATTTTCTTTTTGTATAATTGGATGTGTTGTTGGATAAAGATGCTACTGAAAAGGTTTATGTTGGTGGTTTTTATTGCAGGATGGTGACCAAGGGGACACTGTGATGGGGCGTCTCAGATGGGTGAAATGGTGGAGATTGGGGGATCCATGGTGGGAAAGGGAAGTTGTCCTATGGGAAACAAAATCTTAGCAGGGACTCTCCGACAGCCTGTCTAGTTCGAAGGCGTCCAGGAAATATCCTCCCTGCGTCCTCCTCCTCCTCCTGAGGTGTCCTCCGGATTCCTGGTGCCAATGCCTGTGTCCTCATGATGGTGATGATATGAAGGGTGCAGCAGAACACCATGAACTTGGACACCTGCTCCAGTGTGTACTGAAGGGCTCTCCCCGTGCGGTTCAGACATTGGAAGCATTGCTTCATCACACCGATGGTCTGTCCCACCATGTTCCTGGTGACTCCATTGCTCACATTATACACATGTTAATTGTGGGAGGTTGGGTGGCGGTGGTAGGTGGTTTGGGGATGTAGAAACATGAGCTGTGTCTAGACGGTTTTTTTCTTTGCCTCCGAGGAGCCACATTCTGGTTCTGTATGGAAGCCCTAAGTGTTGAGAATGGCTGACTGCTTCAGAATGAAGGTATGGTGGCTGCTGACAGGGTAGTGAACATTCACCAACATGATGTACTGGGCATGCTCACACACCAACTGTACTTTAATGGAGTGAGAGTTCTTTCAGTTCCTGTACCTCTCCCCATTGACATGGGGCCCCCGCAGAGACACCAACACCATCAGGATTCCCGCTATCCTGACAAAGCCACGGGATCTCTCATCCTGCTTCTCCCTGCTGAGCGAAAAAACGATGACATAGATGGTCACCCTCACCTCCCAGAATTATCAATGGGAATGGACAACACACAGGCCTCACAACTACTGGTCAGTTAGTTTAACATCAGTGGTGAGGAAGGTTTTAGAAACTAAATCAGCGGGAAAAAAATCAACACACACTGGGAGATGTTTGAGTTAATTAAGGGTTGTCTGCACGGATTTTTAAAAAGCAGAGCATGCTTTCATGAACTAATTGAATTTATTTTGATGAAGTAACAGAGCAGGTTGATGAAAAGAATGTGGTGAATGGTCTACATGGATTTTAAGAAAGCGTTTGATGAAGTACCACACAAAAGGATGTGGAAGCTTTAGAGAGGGTGCAGAGGAGATTTACCAGGATGCTGCCTGGACTGGAGGGCATGTCTTACGAAGAAAGGTTGAGGGTGCTCAGTCTTTTATCATTGGAACGAAGAAGGATGAGAGGTAACTTGACAGAGGGGTACAAGATGATGAGAGGCATAGATAGATTGGATAGCCAGAGATATTTTCCCAGGGCAGAAAGGGCTATCACCAGGGGGCATAATTTTAAGATGATTGGAGGAAGGTTTTGGGGAGATGTCAGAGGTAGGTTCTTTACACAGAGAGTGGTGGGTGCGTGGAATGCACTGCCAGCGGCGGTAGTAGAAGCAGATACATTAGGGACATTTCAGCGACTCTTGGATAGGTACATGGATGATAGTAGAATGAAGGGTGTGTAGGTAGTTTGATCTTAGAGCAGGTTAAAGGTTCGGCACTACATCGTGGGCCGAAAGGCCTGTACTGTGCTGTACTGTTCTATGTTCTATGTTCTAAAATGTTGGATAACAAAATTGAATCACATGGATTAGCATCCAATTGGATCAAATATTGATTGATGGAAAGGAAAGGGTGAGTAGTGTTAAATGGTTGTTTATCAGACTGGAGGATGGTAGGCAGTGATGTTCCCCAAGGGTCAGTGCTCGGACCACTTTTTTTTGCTATATATAAATGACTTGAATCTTGGAATACAGAGCAGAATTTCAAGGCTTGCCAATGACACCGAACTTGGACGCGTGGCAAACACTGAGGATGAGACAAACTGCCTGCAACAGGATATCGACAATCCAGCAGAATTAACAGAGAAATGGCAGGTGGAATTTAGTACAGAGGAGTGTGAGGTGATGCCTTTTGCCAGAAGGAATAGGAAGGCAATATAGACTTAATGACACAGTTCTGAACATTGTGCAGGAGCAGAGGGACCTGGGGCTCCATATGCATTTATCATTGCAGGTGGCAGGACATATTGGGAGAGTGTTTCGCAAAACATATCAGATCTTGGAGGCAAGGATACAAAAGCAGGGAAACATAGAAACATAGAAAATAGGAGCAGAAGTAAGCCATTCGGTCCTTCAAGCCTGCGGCGCCATTCGTTATGATCATTGCTGATCATCCAACTCAGTAATCTTGTCCCCCATATCCTTTGATCCCTTTAGAACCAAGAGCTATATCTAACTCCTTCTTAAAAACATACAATGTTTTGGCCTCGACTGCTCCCTGTGGTAGCGAATTCCACAGGCTCACCACTCTCTGGGTGAAGAAATTTCTCCTCATCTCAGTCCTGAAAGGTTTACCCCTTATCCTTAGACTGTTACCCCTGGTTCTGGACATCCCAACATCGGGAACATCCTTCCTGCATCTAGACTGTCCAGACTGATTAAAATTCTGCAGGTTTCTATGAGATCCCTCCCTCACTCTTCTGAACTCCAGCGAATATAATCCTAACCGACTCAATTTCTCCTCATACATCAGTCCCGCCATTCCAGGAATGAGTCTGGTAAACCTTCGCTGCACTCCCTCTATTGCAAGAACCTACTTCCTCATATATGGAGACAAGAACTGAACACAATACTCCAGATGTGACCTCACCAAGGCTCTGTATAATTGCAGCAAGACATCCCTGCTCCTGTACACGAATCCACTCGTTATAAAGGCCAGCGTACCATTTGCCTTTTTACCGCCTGTTACACCCGCATGCTTACCTTCAGCGACTCGTGTACGAGAACACCGATAATTCCCTTCTATCAGTTTATACCAGTTCTGATAATAATCTTCCTTCCTGATTTTGCTACCAAAGTGGATAACCTCACATTTGCCCACAATTATACTGCATCTTCAATGCATTTGCCCACTCACTCAACTTGCCCAAATCACACTGAAGCCTCTATGCATCCTCCTGACAACTCACCCTCCCACCCAATTTTATGTCATCTGAAAATTTCGAGATATTACATTTAGTTCCCTCATCAAATCATTAATATATATTGTGCGTAGCTGGAGTCCTAGCACCGATCCCTGTGGTACCCACTGTTCACGTTCTGCCATTCAGAAAAAGACCCGTTTGTTCCTCCTCTTTGTTTCCTGTCTGGCTACCAATTTTCTATCCATCACAATAAACTACCCCCAATCCCATGTGCTTTAATTTTACACGCTAATCTCTTATATGGTACTTTGTCAAAAGCCTTCTGAATGTCCAAATAAACCATATCCACTGGCTCCCCCTCATCAACTCTACTAGTTACATCATCGAAGAATTCCAGTAGATTTGACAAGCATGATTTCATTTTCGTAAATTCATGATGGCTTTGTCCAATTCTACCACTGTTCTCCAAGTGCTCTGCTATAAAATCTCTGATAAAGGCTCCAGGATTTTCCCCACTTTCGACGTCAGGCTCATTGGTCTATAATTCTCTGTTTTCTCTATATATCCCTTTTTAAAGACTGGGGTTACATGAGCTACCGTCCAATCTGTAGGAACTGTTCCAGAGTCCATGGAATCTAGGAAGATGTCCACCAGTTCATCCACTATTTCTAGGGTCACTTCCTGAATTATTCTTGGATTAAGATTATCAGGCCCAACACCATTTCTCTACTGATGTATTTAACTTCCTATCTCTCACTAAACCCTGTGTTCCCCAACATTTCTGGTATGATATTTGTGTCCTCCTTTGTGAAGACAGAATCAAAGTATGCACTTAGATGGTCAGCCATTTCTTTGTTCCGCAGAATAAATTCCCCTGTTTCTGAGTGTAAGGGACCTACATTGGTCTTCACCAATTGTTTTCTCTTCACATACCTATAGAAACTTTTACAGTCAGTTTTTATGCCCACACAAGCTTACTCTCGTACTCTATTTGCTGCTTCTTAATCAATCCCTATGTCCTCCTTTGCTGAATTCAAAAGTGCTCCTTCAATCCTCAGGTCTGTTGTATTTTTTTCCCCTGGAGAATTTGTGTGCCTCTTCCTTGGATCTAATGTTATCTCTAATTTCCCTTGCAAGCCATAATTTGGCTACCTTTCTCGTTGTTTTTCTTTTGTGCCAGGTATGCTGTTATAGATGCTATGCTGAAACTTTGTAATGTTTTGGTTAGACTCCAACAAGAGAGCTCTGTCCAGTTCTAATCACCACACTTTAGGAAGGATGTAAAGGTCCTTGAGAGAGTGCAGTGGAGATTTACCAGAATGGTTTCAGGGATAGGGGGTTTAGTTACAAGGTTAGTTTGGAGAAGCTGGATTTGTTGTCCCTGGAGCAATGGGGATTGAGATAGATTTGATAGAGGTGTACACGATTATTATAAGCTTAGATAAGATTGTGAAGGAAAAGCTGTTCCCGTGATGAAACACGGACTAGGGGTCACAGATGGAACATTTTGGGTAAGAGATGCAGGTGGAATATGAGGAAGAACTTTTTAACACAGTGGATGGTAACGATCTGGAACTCACTGCCCATGAGAGTGGTGGAAGCCGAGACAATCAATGACTTCAAAAGGAAACTGGGTGGAACCTGAAGGAAATGCACTTACAGGGCTATGGGAATTGAGCAGGGGATTGAGACTGGCTGGATTGTTCCACATAGAACCGGAAAGGATGGACCGAATGGCCTCCTTATGTGTCGTAAATGACGCTGTGACTCCATCAACCTCTACTACTCTATACTGGATATGTCTCCTGCTCCTGCCTGAAAATATCCAAATACATAGAGTTTCAATGAAACTGCGATCTTAACGTCCACTGACAGCTCCGTCCTCACTCTGGCGTGAGGCTCCATGTGTTGCAGGAGGTGACACAGCTCTGTGACTAACTCTTTTTTGAATCAGAGTCACCTCACACACAGCTCCAGGGGCAGGTAAGGTAGGGAAAGTGCTCTTGGAAAACCCAGGGTGGGTAGGGTAAAGCCCCTTCCTCCTCCCTCTTTAGAGAGCGCCCCCTCTCAACATCCTCTGCTCCATTTGTTGGTCATGTTACAGACCCAGAGACACTGCAACTACAGTCCCCATACCTCGTCCAGAGTTGGGTCACCAAATCCTCTGTCCTCCCTGAATGTCTGCAGCAGCTCACAACACAGCATCCAGAAAACCATCCACAGCACCTCCTCTAACTTTATAATAGCAAAAGTAAGTCAAATGCCCCTCACCTGTAAGTTGGACGTCTGGTCCTTTGAAATAACACTAGAGGGGCTCCTCGTGCTGCTGAATATATGTTCAGCTGAGAATGACGAACACAGGCGGTCAGTGGACATGCACAGGCCAAGTTTCAAAGACATATATCAAAGCTGCTGCAATGGCTGAGTGGCACCATATTCAGACCCTTCCTCACACTACCAGCACATGCTTGATAAACCCGGGCTAAATCCCTGTCCAGCGCTAAATCCCTGTCCAGCATGGAGCACTGGAAGTGACCGGCAGCTCAGCTCGTACCATTTTATGGATCCAAGCGTCCATGACGTTGGGCCCTGTGGAACTGTGGAGCTGAAAATCGTGGTCAGTGGTAGAATAAAGAGGGGGTGAAGTTTATTTTTGAAGCTAAGTGAAGAAAATACTAGAAGGCCAAAAGGAATATGGGAACGGTCAGGGGAATGGGACTAACTGGAGGGGTGAGGCCATGGAGGGATTTAAACACATGAATGAGAATAATAAAATTAAGGTGCTGCCAGACTGGGAGTCAATGTAAATCAGTGAGCCCAAGGGTGATGGGTGATCGGGATTGGTGTGAGTTAGAATACAGGCAGCAGAGTCTGGATGGGCTGTGGTTTATAGAGGTTTATAAATGGGAGGGTGACCAGGATAGAATTGGAATAGTCAAGTGTGTATTTAACAAAGGCACAGATGAATGTTTATGCAGCAGATGGGCTGAGGAAGAGGTGGAGATGTGTGTTAGTACAGAGGTGATAGTAGGCAGGGTTGGTGAGAATATGGAGATGAACTCAGCTCAGATTTAAATAGAACACAGAGGTTGCAAACTGTCTGGTTCAGCCTCAGATATTTGGCAATGAGGAGATCGTGGTTCATGGATAGTGGATGGAATTTCTTATGGAGACCAATGACAACTGCACTCTTCCCAAATTTAAATAGCAAGAACATTATTTCAGTGAAACAAATTTTACAGATCTCATCGCGGGAAATAGAGACTTACCAGAGACAGCAAAGATGGGAGAGTAAATTACAAGCACTCTAATGCACATAGCAATGGTTTATGGAGCTAATATCTGGAGACTGAAATTTGCCAGGAATAAGAACAGCAGCAAGGAGGGCAGAGGAAATGACAAGAATAGTAATGCAGTTAAACATGGTTTATAGAATTAATAGCTAGATACAGAGACTTACCCGGGACACCAATAATAGCCAGGAAGGGGTAGTAAATGTATTGAATATTCCTCAGTGAGTAATAGATCAGACTGTTTAATGAGAACTGATCATAATCTGCAGAAAGAAAGTTAAACTCCCAGATGAAACTCCTGCTCATTGTTGTAACATTCCAATCTATTGTTCTCTGATTCTGATCTTTCCTCTTCCTCTCTCCAGAGCCGCTGATCCCTGTTAGTGCCGGGAGTGATGTGATACTCCCACTGACACTATGTGATAACACATTGAAAGGAGCCCCTTATTAATAGAAGAGGGAAATCTTCCAGTGACACAATTAGGGTCCATGGAGACTGACATTAATTGCAGTCACTGAACAAACAGGTTTAGTTAACCCCTTTCAATCCAACAATGTTTGTATAACAATAAAGTAGAACATTTACCCGGTCTGGATGGGAATTCTGAGGGTTGGTGAGAGAAGGAATGGTGCAAATGGAAGAAGCACTGCACAGAATCTATCAATTCTCTTTGGATATCGGAGTGATGACAGAGCACTGGAGGGCTGCAAATTATACACCTAGTTTACAAAATAGAGAGATGTGGTAACCCCTGGACTGTCCAGTCAATCTGACGTCAGTGGTGGTGAAATTTCACAACCCAGGACAGAAATATTATTTGCTTGGAAAAGCATAGCCTAATAAATTTCAAGCCGCATGGATATGCTAATGACAATTCATGTCTGGCAAAGTTCAGCAAGAACTTATCCCAAGGTACTTCACAGCAGCATGATGAAACAAAGTATAACACTGAACCACCAAGGGAGATATTAGGTTAGGTGACCAAATGCTTGGTCAAAGAGGCAAGTTTTAAAGGAGTGTCTTAAAGAATAAAAGCGAGGTGGAGAGATGGAGAGATGGAGATGTGTAGGGCGCGTATTCCAGAGCTTTGGGCCGAGGCAGCTGAAGGTGGAGTAATTAAAATCAGGGATGCACAAGAGGCCAGAATTAGAGGAGCAGAGATATCTCAGAGGTTTGTGGGGCTGGAGGGGATTACAGAGTTAGTGAGGGGTGAGGCAATGGAGGGATTGGAAAACAAGAATGAAAATTTTAAAATCAAGACATTGCTTGACTGTGAGCTGATGTCGGTCAGTGATCGGGGAATGAGACTTTCTGTGAGTTAAGGCACAGGCAGCAGAGTTTTAGATGACCTCAAGGTTACAGATAGTAGAATGTGGGAGAATGAGTTCGAATAGTCCAGTCTACAGGTAATGAAAGCATGACTGAGAGCTTCAGCAGCGGATGAGTTAAGGCAGGGGTGAAATAAGGCGATGTTATTGAAGTGGAAATAGGTGGTGATAGTGATGGCACGAATATAACGGTGGAAGCTCATTTTGTGGTCAACTGTCACAGAATCACAGAATTGTTACAGGCGGCCATTCAGTCCATCGTGTCTGCACTGGCTGTCCAAAAGAGCAATTCATCTAGTACCGCTTCCCTGTCTTCTCCCTGTAACTCTGTACAATTTTCCTTTTCAGATAACAGTCTGATTGCATTTTGAATGCTTCAATTGAACCTGTCTCCATCACATTCTCAGGCAGTACATTCCAGTCCTTAGCCATTCCTTGCGTGAAAAAGTATTGCCTCATGTCACTTCTGCCTCTCTTACCCATTAATTTCAATCTGTGCCCTCTCGTTCTTGATTCATTTCATGAGTGGAAACAGTTTCTCTCTATCTCCTCTGTCCAGACCCCTCATGGTTTTGAACAACTCTATCAAATCAACTCACCTCTCAGCCTTCTCTTCTCCAAGGAAAATGATCCTAACTTCTCCTGTCTATCTTCATAACTGAAATTCCTCATGCCTGGAAGCATTCTCATGGATCTTTTCTGTACTCTCTCCAATGCCCTCACAATCTTCCTAAAGTGTGGTGCCCAGAATTGGACAGAATACTTCAGCTGAGGCTGAATCAGTGTTTTATATAAGTTCAACATAACTTCCTTGCTCTTGTACTGAATGTCCCTGTTAATAAAGCCCAGGATACTGTATGCTTTATTAAATGCTCTCTCAACCTCTCCTGCCAACATCAATGACTTATGCACATATACACCTCGGTCTCTCTGCTCCTTTAGAATGGTGCCCTTTATTTTACATTATCTCAATATTCATCCTACCAAAATGAATCACTTCATATTTCTCTGCATTGAAATTCATCTGCCACCTACCTGCCCATTCCACCAAGTTGTCTAAGTACTTTTGAAATTCAACACCATCCTCCTCACAGTTCACAATGCTTCCACGTTTCGTATCATCTGCAAACTCTGTATTTGTGCCCTGAACACCATGGTCTTGGTCAGTTACCTTCTTTGGCCTCCTTGTCTCGAGAGAAAATGTATAAGCGCCTGGAGGTGGTCAGTGGTTTGTGGAGCCGCACCTGGAGTGGCTATAAAGGCCAATTCTAGAGTGAATTGGCTCTTCCACAGGCGCTGCAGATAAAATTAGTTGTCGAGGCTATTTCACGGTTGGCTCTCTCCTTGTGCTTTTGTCTTTTTTCCTGCCAACTGTTAAGTCTCTTCGACTTGCCATTCTTCAGACCCGCCATTATGGCTATCTGCTAGCAGTAGAGATCACTGGCAATTGACTCCCACAACTTGCGGTCAATGTCACAGGACTTCATTTCGCGTTTGCAGATCTCTTTAAAGCA
This sequence comes from Heterodontus francisci, assembly GCF_036365525.1. Taxonomy (NCBI): domain Eukaryota; kingdom Metazoa; phylum Chordata; class Chondrichthyes; order Heterodontiformes; family Heterodontidae; genus Heterodontus; species Heterodontus francisci. Next base: position 41,053,963 of record NC_090391.1, read on the forward strand.
GCGACACGGATGGCCGGTGGGTCTGATACCAGTGACAAGCTCGCTGTACAATGCGTCATTGGGGATCCTACCATCTTCCATGTGGCTCACATGGCCAAGCCATTTCAAGCGCTGCTGACTCAGTAGGGTGTATATGCTGAGGATATTGGGCGCCTCGAGGACTTCCACGTTGGAGATATCGTCCTGCCATCTGATGCCAAGGATTCTCCGGAGGCAGCGAAGATGGAATAAATTGAGACGTCGCTCTTGTAATATATATCAGGAAAATCAAGGGTGCTAACACTGACCCCTGGGGACCTCCAGCCTTTCCTCCAGCCCCCAAAAAACATTCACAAACTACAATTCTTTCTTTCCTGCCACTCAGCCAAAGCCGTACCCATGTTGTTACCGTCCCTTTTCATTCATGAACTATAAGTTTTCTCACAAGTCTGTTATGTGGCACAGTATCAAATGCCTTTTGTAAATACAATACACCACATCAATCGCATTGCCCTCATCAACCCTCTCTGTTACCTTCTCAAAATCTCCAGGCTGTTAGTTAAATAGTATTTACCCTTCAGGAATCCATGCTGTTTTCCTTACTTAACCCGAATTGTTCCATGTGACTATTAATTTGTCCCGAATTATTATTACTAGAAGTTTCCCCACCACTGCAGTTAAATTGACTGGCCTGGAGTTCTTGGGATTATCTTTACACCCATTTTTGAACAAGGATGTAATATTTGCAATTCTCCAGTCCTCCGGCATCACCCCAAGTCTAAGGAAGATTGAGAATTTATGGCCAGTGCCTCTGCGATTTCCACCCTCACTTCCCTCATAATCCTTGGATGCACCTCATTGGCCCTGGTGCTTTATTCACTTTACCTCTAGACAGCCTATCTAATATGTCCACTTTATCAATTTTAAACCCTTCTTGTTTCTTAATTACCTGCTCTTTCACCATTGCCTGTGTTGTACCTTCTTCCTTGTGTTATGACCCGAGGCGAGAGGTGTGCACTGTTAATTCAGTCCAGCTTCTCCACAGGTCACAGCATTTTTTCTCATTTTCCCACTTGCTGAAACAGTCCATCAGATACACTATTCTCATCACAATAGAACACACTTTACTGAACTAAACAATTGACAGTTTATCATAAATGAAGCAGGTGTAAGACCAGGAATCCTGCAGCGAGTAACTCACCTCCTGACTCCCCAAAGCCTGTCCACTATCTATAAGGCACAAGTCAAGAGAGTGATGGAATACTCTGCACTCGCCTGGATGGCTGCAGCTCCAACAACACTCAAGAAGCTCGACATCATCCAGGACAAAGCAGCCTATTTGATTGGCACACCATCCACAAACATGCTCTCCCTCCACCACTGACGCACAGTGGCAGCAGTGTGTACCGTATACAAGATGCACTGCAGCAATGCACCAAGGCACCTTAGAAAGCACCTTCCAAACCCGCGACCTCTACCATCTAGGACAAGGGGAGCAAATGCATGGGAACATCACCACCTGCAAGTTCCCCTCCAAGTCATACACCATTCTGACTTTGAACTATATCGCCATTCCGTCACTGTCGCTGGGTCAAAATCCTGGATGTCCATTCCTAACACAATTGTGAGTGAACCTACCTCCCATGGACTGCAGCGATTCAAGAAGGCAGTTCACCACCACCTTCTCAAGGGTTATGGAGAGATGGGTAATAAATGCTGGCCTAGCCAGTGATGCCTACATCCCAGGATCGAATAAAAAAGTCTCAACTAGAAATGAAGTAAAACAATATCACACAGATCAAATTTTTAAAAATCCAACAATTATTTTTTAACTTCCCCTTCCCACCTTAACCAAACTTCAAAGTCCCTTTTAACCAGAACCAAATTTTAAAGTTACTTTTTTTTACCTTAGTCCCTTAAAACTCAAACACAGACATATACACTGGTTAACCGAAAACAAGATCTAAAAAAAAGATTTTTCGATCAGAGCTCTGTTACAAACAAAAAGCATTTGGGTTAACTGGTTGCCCATTTTGAAGGAAACAGCAGATGAGTTATGTTGTTCCAAACCAGCATGCAGTCTAACTTCTGAGCACACACATCCAGGCTACCAGAAAACAGTTCTCTTCAGGTGGCATTGAGAATTATTTTTAACAGGCTTTCTTCAAACAGGAAACAAGATGACTCAACTCCGTGGACTTCACATGGTCTGTTCTGGAACTTCTGGAAAATGAGCTGGGTTGTGTTCTTCTCTGCTTTCTTGACTTTTTCTTCAGACTTGACGTTATCTCCTTCCAGAAGGTAAAACCACACACACTGACCGACAACCAGAAAGCTTGTCAGTATTTCTGTCCATCCCAGGTGTTCTCTGCGACGACGGGGCTTGTCTAATCAAAGGAGAACTTATCACTTTTCTGCCCGCTACCAGGGTTTCGGATCCATCTCCAACCCGAGCCTTGTGATAACCAGTAACTCTGTTGCCAGTCCAGCTCCCTCTCAGTGACCTCTTGGTGGTTCAATTTTTAATTAAAAAACGGTCTAACATTTATTCAGCTGAACCATAAATGCCTTTAGAAATATATTTTTTTTACCAAAAAAGAATCACTTTTGTTACACTTGGTAAAGACAGATGCAACGTATTCATTTAATACCTCAACTATGCCCTCTGCATGCATGTGCAAATCCTCTGTGTGGCCCCTAATTGGTGCAGCTCCTCCTTTTGCTACCTGTTTATACGTCTATAGAAAACTTAGGAACTCCATTTAATGCTAGCCGCCAGACTCTTCTCATATTCTATTTTACTTCTCTTACTTGCTTTTATGCTTCCGCTCTGCCTGGTTCTGAGTAGGATTGTCTACCTGGCGTCTGTCATAAGCACACTTTTTCTTCTTCATCTTAATCTCTGCGTCACTCACCTCTTTTGTAATTCAGGGAGCTCTGGATTTGTATACACTACCTTTCCCCTTCGAAGGAATATACCTTGACTGAGCCCAAACTATCTCTTCTTTGAAGGTAGCCCATTGTTCAGCTGTTGTTTTCCTGCCAATCGTTGACTCCAATTTATTTTCTCCAGCTGCATTCTTACCCCGCTGAAGTTGGCCTTCCCCTAGTTAATTATTCTTACCCTTTGTCCTTTTATGTAGTCAGCCTAAACCTTATGATGTAATGACCACTGTCCTTTAAGTGCTTCCCTACTGGTATTTGATCCACTTGGCCCACCTCATTCCCAAGTAGCAGATCCAGCAGCGCCTCTTTTCTTGAATGAGGGTTTCAGCAGATGAGCTGAGGCAGGGATTTAGTCAGGTGATGTTACAGAGATGGAAATAGGCGATTGTGGTGATGGCACCAGTGTGAGGTTAGAAGCCTATTTTGTGGTCCAATGTGACACCAAGGTTGTGAACAGACTATAGTAATCTCAGACAGTTACTAGGAAGAAGGAAGGAATTGCTAGCGAGGGAAGGGAGATTGGAGCGGGAAGCAAAAACAAGGGGCTGAATTTTATTCTCCCCAGCGGAGTGCGAAACATTGGTGGCCCAGTCTGTGTCTGCTGTGCCACTGTGATGTAGCAGGCGACGGCTCATTTTAATACAGTGAACGGGCCGCCCACTCCACCCCCAATCACGTAACAGGGACGGCCTGAGCGACAACAGTAGTGCTGTCAGCTGTCTCTGTACAGACACTGGTGCCATTTTTAAAGGGCAACCAGACCTGACACAAAAAGTGCAAAGTTTAACCCCGTACACACACCCCCGCCAGTGCACTGCAAATAAAATGTTGCCCATTTCCCCCAAAAAAGTTACATTGTATAGTTGCCTTCCCACCATCCCCTCCAAAGACTTAAACTGCCGAGTACCCTCTCAACCCAACAACTGTCCAAAGTGTAGAGTTTGCCCCTTCTTCCCCTACACTATTAATGCAGAGTTGACCACGCCCACCACAAGCACCAGCCAACACCCCCCACCCCATCAGTACTCTAAAAATCCTACTTTCCCCCCTTCCCCACCTCTGTGGCGTTGGCTTTCCCTGGACGGGAAAGCGATTGTGTGTGAGAAGAAGGGTCACTGACCCGAAACGTTAACTCTGCCTCTCTTTCCACAGATGCTGCCAGACCTGCTGAGTGGTTCCAGCATTTCTGGATTGTATTTCAGATTTCCAGCATCTGCAGTATTTTGCTTTTATTATGAAGGTGTGTGAGTGTCAGCCGCTGCATGGAAGATCCCGGGCTGTCAGTAAGATCAAAGGGAATTGGACTGAAATATATACATTAAGTTTATTGAAATATTTAAAGGAGGGTACCGCTGCCGAGCGGTTGGGGGGAGGGCGCAGGGAGCCACGAGCCTCTGCACAGCTGGAAAGATCAGGCCCAGCAATCCCGATGTGTGGCTCCATGGAGACCTACATCAGGAGCCCAATAGAATCCAGCCCAATGGTTTCAGTATTCCCAATATTTTATTGGAGGAAATGCCTGCTCATCCAGTACTGGATGTTGCATAAGCAGTCTGATAATTTAACAACAGTGGAGGAGTGGAGAGAGGTGGCGGTGAGGTAAACTTGATGGAGTTTTTTGATAAAACAATGGAGAGGGCTGATGAGGGTGGTGTGATTGAAGTTATATATATGGACGTCCAAAAGGTGGTTGATCAAATGACATTCAAAAGACAGGTGAGGAAAACTGAACCCTATGGATTAAAGGGACAGTTATATTGTGGATATAACATTGGCTAATGAAAAGTAAACAGAGAGAAATGGTGAAAGGTTGTTGGTCAGACTCCAGGTGAGTATACAGTGGTGTTCCCCAGGGCTCGATATTAGGACCATTGCTCTGTTTGCTCTTGGAGAACCCGGGGTGGGTAGGGCAGAGCCCCCTCCTCCTCCCACTTTACAGAGTTTCCCCTCTCTAGCCTCTGCTCCATTTGTAGGTCATGTAACTACAGTCCCCATAACTCGTCCAGAGTTCGGTTAGCAAATCCTCTGTCCTCCATGAATGTCTGCAGAAGCTCACAACGCAACCTCCAGAAAACCATCCACATCACCTCCACTAACTTTACAATAACAGAAGTAAGTCAAAAGCACATCACATGTAAGCTGAGTAAAAAATACACGCATATGAACTAGGAGCAGACGTAGGCCATTCGGCCCCTCGAGTCTGCACCGCCATTCAATCAGATCATAGCTGATCGGTTTGTGTTTCGAATTCCACACTCCCATCTAACCTTGATAACCTTTCATTCCCTGGCCTGATAAGAATCTATCTATCTCCACCTTAAAAATATTCAATGACCCCGTCTCCACCACCTTCTGTGGCAGAGAATTCCAAAGTCACACAACCCTCCAGAGAAAAATGTTCTCCTCCTCTCTGTCCTAAAGCGGCGACCCCTAATTTCGAAACAGTGCCCCCTAGTACTGGACTCACCCACAAGAGGAAACATCCTTTCCTCATTCACCATGTCAAGGCCTTTCAGGTTCTTATAAACTTCAGTCAAATCTCCCCTCACCATTCTAAATTCCAGTGAAAACAAGACCGTCCGTCCAACCTTTACTCAGAACACAACCTGCTCAATCCTGGTATCAATCTAGTAAACCACATCTGAACCGCCTCCAAAGCATTCACATCCTCCATTAAATAAGGAGACCAAAACTACAGACAGTATTCGAGATGTGGTCTCACCAATGCCCTGTATAACTGAAGCTTCACATGCTGACTTTTATTTTCAATTCCTCTTGTAATAAAGGAGAGCATTCCATTAGCCTTCTTTGTTACTTGCTGTACCTACCTACGAACTGTTTGTGACTCATGCACTACAGAACCTAGATCCCTCAGCACCTTGGAATTTTGCAGTCCTCCTGCCAAAGTGAAAAACTTCACATTTTCCCACATTAGACTCCATCTGTCAGATGTTTTTCCCCACTCACTCAACCTATCTATATTGGACGACAACCTCCTTATGTACTCTTCACAACATACTTTCCTACCTATCTTTGAGTCATCTGAAATTTAGCTAACATGCCATCGCTTCCCTCATCTAAGTCTTTCATATAAATTGTAAAATGTTGAGGCCCCAGCACAGACCCATGATGGACTCAACTTGTCACATCCTGCCAATCTGAAAAGGACCCATTCATGCATACTCCCTCTTTTCGGCAACCGGCCAATAAAACTTCGATCCAAGCTAATATGTTACCCACTACACCATGAGCTCCTACTTTGCACAATAACCTTTTATGTGGCACCTTGTCTAATGCATTCTGGAAATCCAAGCGCAGTTTGTCAAAGGGCTCCCCTTTACCCATATCGCATGTTACTCCTTCAAAGAACTCCAATAAATTGGTTAAAGATGACTTCCCTTTCATAAAACAATGCTGTCTCTTCGCGATTACCTTGAGTTTTTCTAAGTGCCCAGCGAAAGCCTCCTTAATGATCGATTCAAACATCTTCCCCACGACAGATGTCAAGCTAACTGGCCTATAGTTACCTGCTTTCTGCATCCCCCTCTTCTTGAATAGAGGGGTTATATTTATTACTTTCCAGTCTGATGGAACCGTTCCAAAATTAGTGAACTTTGAAAAATTAACAACAACACGACTACTACCTCATTAGCCACCTCTTTTAAGACACTAGGATGAAGCCCATCAGGACCCGGGGACTTTTCAGCCCGCAACTCCATAAGTTTGCTCAGTAATGCTTCCCTGGCAATTGTATTTTCACCAAGTTTCTCTCTTCCTTCCACCTCCTGATTTACAGCTACTACTGGAATGTTTCTTGTCTCCTCTATAGTGAAGACAGAAACAAAATATTTGTTCATTGCATCCGCTGTTCCCTTTTTATCCACTATTAACTCCACATTCTCACTGTCCAGAGGACCAACGCTCTTTTTACTTAATCTTCTCCTTTTTAAATACGCCGAGAAACTCTTGCAATCCATTTTTACATTTCTAGCTAGCTTCCTATCATACTCGAATGTCTTTCTCCTGATTAACCCGTTAGCCATTGTCTGCTGTTCTTTATATTCTGACCAATCATCTGAACTGCCACTCATCTTTGCACAATTATCTGCCTTTTCCTTAAGTGTGATGTTTTCCGTAATTTCTTACTAAACTGCTGGTGGGTCCTCCACCTTATAGTAGGAATATACTAATTATGGAGTATTCCTGAAATATCCCCTTAAATGTCTGCCACTGCTTCTCTATTGATCTATCTCCAAGACGAGTAACCAGTTCACTTCAACGAGCTCAACTTTCATGCCCAAATAGTTTCCCTTATTCACGTTTAAAATACTGATCTTAGATCCACTCTTCTCTCTTTCAAACTGGATGTAAAATTCAGTCATAATGTGGTCGCTGCTACCTAGAGGTGCCTTTACTCTGAGGTCATTAATTAATCCTGTCACATTACATTATACGAAGTCTAATATAACCTTATCTCTGGTTGTTTCCAGAACGTGCTGCTCCAAGAAACTACCTCGAAAGCATTCTATGAACTCTTCATCCGGGCTACTGTCCCCAATCTGATTTCTCCAGTTTATATGTAGATTAAAATCACCCATGATTATTGCCGTACGTCTATCACAAGTAAACAATGTTTCTTCTTGTATACGATGTCCTACATTGTGATTACTGTTAGGAGGTCTGTAGACCACTCCTGCTAGTGACTTCTTTCTCCTGGTATTCCTCACCTCCACCCAAATCGATTCTTCATTTTGATCCCCTGAACCAAGGTCATCTCGAACTAATGCCCCAACACCATCCTTGATTAACAGTGTCACCCCTCCACATTTACCTAGCTTCCTATTCTTCTTGAATGTCAAATATCCCTCAATATTCAGGACCAGGAAGCCTGGTTCTTTTAAAAATACTAGAGGGGATTCCTGGTGCTGCTCAATGTATGCTCAGTTGTGAGTGACTAACACACGTGATCAGTGGACACGCACGGACCAAGTTTCAAAGATGTACATATTAGCTGCTAGAAAGGGACATTGACGTTACTCCAAACCCCTCCTCAGACTAACAGCAAATGCACAGTTCACCCAGGCTAGATCCCTACACAGAATGGGGGACTGTGCTGGCCACACTAGAAGTGGTTGGCTGTTCCAGTCACATCGTTTTTATAGATCCAGGTTTTTGTTACATTGGCACCAGTGGCACCTTAGTGTAAAAATCACAGCCGGAGGTGCTAGGGAGGGGAAAGAAATTCACTTTCAAAAGGGAATTTAAAAAAGTTTCAAAGGCATAAGTTTTACAAGAATATGTGAAATCGAGAGGGGAATAGGGCTAATTGGAGTGGTGAGGCCATGGAGAGATCCAAAGACAAGAATGAGAATATTAAAATTAAGGTGTTGCCAGACCGGAAGATAATGTAGATCAGTGAGCACAGGGGTGATGGGTGATCGGGATTTGGTGCGAGTTAAAACACAGGCAGCAGATTTCTGGATGGGCTGTGGTTTATGGAGGTTAATAACTGGGAGGGTGACCAGGATAGAATTGGAAGGTGACCAGGATAGAATTGTAATAGTCAAGTGTGGATTTAACAAAGGCACAGATGAGGGTTTATGCAGTAGATGGGCTGAGGCAGAGGTGGAGACGGGACAATTTACAGAGGTGGTGATAGGCAGGGTTGGTGATGGAGAGAATATGGAGATGAACTCAGCTCAGTGTCAACTGGATGCAGAGGTCGCAAACAGTCTGTTTCAGCCCCAGACATTGGGCAGCGAGAGGAATGCAGACAGTGGATAGGGAATGGAGTTTGTGGCAGTGACTGAAGACAATGGCTTCAGACTTCCCAAGATTGACATGACAAGAACATTAAATCTGTAAAATATGTTTATAATTCTAAACGTTGGATACAGAGACTCACCAGGGACACCAATAATAGCGAGGATGGGATAATAAATCGTTTGAATCATCTTCAGTGCATAATAGATCCGATCATCTAATGTTAGCCAAAAATAATCTGCAGTAACTAGGCCAAGCCAATAGGAGAAACTCCTGCTTCCCATGGTTGTAACATCCCAAGCTATTTTTCTCATGTTCTGACCCAGTGTTGTAACATTCCAATCTATTGTTCTCAGATTCTGACCCAGTGTTGTAACATTCCAATCTATTGTTCTCAGATTCTGACCCATTGTTGTAACATTCCAATCTATTGTTCTCAGATTCTGGTCTATCCTCTCTCTCGCTGGGGCTGCTGATCCTTGATAGCGCCGGAATGATGCTGTTGTTGACACTATGGGATAACACACTGAAAGGAGTCCTGTATTAATAGAAGAGGGAAACCCTCCAGCGACACAATTAGGGTCCGTGATGACTGACATTAATTACAATCACTGAACAAACAGGTTCAGTTAACCCATTTCAATCCAACTCTTCTTGTGCCACAATAAAGTAGACCATTTACCCTGTCTGAATGGGATGTGTGGGGGATGCTGAGAGAAGGAATGTTGAAAATAGCAGAGGCAGTGACAGAATGTTCCAATCCTCCTTGGATATGGGCTTGATGCCAGAGATGGGAAGGGTTGTAAATGTTACACTTGGTTTAAAAAAGGAGAGATGGAGCAAACGGTGTAATTACTGACCAGTCAGTCTAACGTCGCTGGTGGGAAATTTCTGGACTTCACAGCCCAGGACAAAAACATTCGTTGCTTGGAAAAAAACACGGGACAATAAATGGACGACAGCAGGGATATGGTAATGACAAATCATATCTGGCAAAGCCCAACAACAACAACTTACATTTCTTGGTCAAAGCAGGAGGTATTAAGTAGTGGCTTAAGGGAGGAAAGTGAGGCAAAGAGGCAGTGACAGTGATATAGCGGTAATGTCACTGAACTAGAAAACCAGAGGTTCAGGCTAATGCCATGGGTTCAATTCCCACATGGCAGTTGGTGGGAATTAAAATTCAATCAATTAATAATTTCAATTCATTAATAAAAGTCTGGAAATGAAATTTAGTCTCAGTCATGGTGCCATGAATCTATCATCGATTGTTGTAAAAACCGATCTGATTTACTAATGTCCTTTCGGGAAGGAAATCTGCTGTCCTTACGTGATCTGGCCTCCATGTGACTCCAGACCCTCAACAATGTGGTTAACCCTTAACTGCCTGGTGAAATGTCCCAGCAAGTCACTCATTTGTCAAGGGCAATTAGGGATGGGAACAAATGCTGGCCTTGCCAGCGATGCACATATCCCACACACGAATAAAATAAAAGAGGTGTAGTTAGGGAATTCCAGAGCTTTGGGTCGAGGCAGCTGAAGACCTGGCTGGCAGTGGAGCAATGATGAAAATCAAGCATGCACAAGAGACCAGGATTGGAGGAGTGCAGATGTCTTGGAGGGTAGTGGGGCTGGTGAATATGACCTAGATAAGGAGGTGTTAGGACATCGAGGGAGTTGCAAACACGGTTGAGAATTTTAAAATCAAGACATTGCTTAACTGGCAGCCGATGTATGTCAGTGATCGGGGAACGGGACGTGGTGTGAGTTTACACAAGAGCAGCAGAGTTTGGATGACCTCAAGTTTACAGAGAGAAGAATGTGTGAGACAAGCCAGTGTGTTAAAATCTGGAATAGAAAGCTAGTCTCAGTCATGGAGCCATGAAACTATCATCGTTTTTTGTTAAACACCATCTGATTCACTAATGTCCTTTGGGGAAAGAAATCTGCCTTCCTTTCCTGATCTAGCCCACATATGACTCTAGACTCACAGCAATGTTATTGACTCTTAACTGCCCTTTGTAAAGGCCTAGCAAGCAACTCTGTTGAAGCATTTGAAAAGAAGGCTGAGAGCTTTCAAATTGATGTGTTGCTGACCAGGATCCAATGTTCAGGGGGTGATGGGTGAACAGGACTTGGTGTGAGTTAGGACATGAGCAGCAGTGTTTTTCATCACCTCAAGTTTATGGCGGGTAGAATGTGGGAGACCAGCCAGGAGTGTGTTGGAATAGTCAAGTCTACAGGTAACACAGGCAAGGGGGAGTGTTTCATCAGCAGAGGAGCTGAGACAGGGATGAAGTCGTCCTATGTTAAGGGGGTGGAAATAGGCAGTTTTATTGATAGCGTGAATATTTGGTAGGAAGCTCATCGCAGGAGCAACTATGACACCAGGTTGCAAACACTTTGCTTTAGTCTCAGACAGTTGCCAAGGAGAGGGATGGAGTCTGTAGCTAAGAAATGTTTGATGTGGGGTTTGAAAACACTGGCTTTAGTTTTCCTAATATTTAATTGGCCTGGCAGATGTGTGAAGTGATACATTGTGGAAAGATTTTATAATATTATTTATTCATGGGTTGTGGATGTCGCTGGCTGGGCCAGCAGTTATCACCCACCTCTAATAGCCTTTGAGAAGGTGATAGCGAACTGCAGGTGGATGAATGAGGAGAGATAACACAACTTTAAAGGTGGTGAGAATAACAGAGAGACCTGGGGTGTTTGTGTGCAATCTTTGAAGTGAGCTGGACAGGTTAACAAACAGTTAACAAAGAAAATAGATTCCTAGGTTTTATTAATAGAGACACAGAGTCGAATAGTCAGGATGTTATGTTACACCGATAGAAAAGACTAGATCGGCTCCACCTGGAGCATTGTGTCCAATACAGGGAACCACATTTTATGAAGGACATGAGTCCATTGGAGAGTGGATACAAGAGTTTTACTGGAATTTTTCCAGGGATGAGGGATTACAGTTATGTAGCTGGGATGGTTCAACTTAGAGCAGGGAAATGTAAAAGCAGATCTGATCGAGATGCGAAGCAGAAAGCAGAGAGTAGTGGAGAATATTTATTGTTCAGTCTGGAGGGAAGTACACAGTGGCGTTCCCCTGTTCTGAAGAAGGGTCACTGACCTGAAACATTAACTCTACTTCTCTCTCCACAGATGCTGTCAGACCTGCTGTGTATTTCCAGCATTCCTTGTACTTATTTCAGATTTCCATCATCCTCAGTATTTTGCTTTTATTATCCCGAGGGTCACTGTTGGGATCACTGTTGCAGTATGTTAATACAATGGGCTTGTGTACAGAGGGGATAATGTCAAGGTTTTGTGATGGGTGGAAACTCAGAAATGTTAATAAACAGTGAGAAGGATAGTAACAAACTTCAGGAGGACAGAGACTGACTGGTGTAATGGACAGGAACATGGCAGATGTAATTTAACACAGTGAAGTGTGAAGTGAGACATGGGTAGGAAGTATGAGGAGAAACAAGATAAAATAAATGGTACCATTATAAAGCGGGTGCAGGATTAGAGAGACCTGCGGCGTCACACACAGATCTTTGAAGGTAACATGTAGTGTCCTTGGTGTCAGAGAGAGAGGCACAGAGTAATAAAACCCATGAGGAAATGCTGATGTTTGTACATCATTGGTTAGGTCCCAGCTGGAGAATTATGTCCAATTCTGGTCACCACACTTTGATAAGGATGTCAAGGACTTAGTGAAGAGACTGAGGTGATTTACTAGAATGGTACCAGGGATCTGGGAATTCAGTTACGTGGAGAGATTGGAAAAGCTGGGATTGTTCTCTTTGGAGCAATGAAGGGTAAGGGGTGATTTAATATATAATTCAAAATCATTAAGGGTTTTGATAGGGTAATTAATGTGAAACTGTTTCCAGTGTCAGGAAGTTCAGTATTAAGAAGACACAGATGGAAGGTAATTGACAAAGAACCAGAGGTGAAATGAGGAGAATTTTCTGACACAGCGAGTTGTTGGGATGTGGGATTCACTGCCTGAAAACATGGTGGAAGCAGATTCAATAATATCTTTCAAAAGAGAATTCAGCAAATACTTGAATAGGAAAGAAAGGAGACTGCAGAAAGTTGAGGTGGGGGGGCGGTGTTGGTGGTGGAATTCATTAAGTAGCTCATTCCAAGAGACAGCACTGAAACAATGGGCCGAATAGCCTCCTTTTGTACTGCATCAGTCTCTGATTCTATGAGAAATAGACGGAGAGTGTAGAGAGCGAGTGAGGACATGAAAGGAAGATTGATATAGCGAGAAAATCGGGGTTGCTTCGCTTTTCGGGTGTAAGGATTGTAATTCGTGATCTGCCCTTGCCTATTCATGTTCAGGCAGGTGACACACAAACTTCCTGCTGCCTTCTCATTTCCACGAATTCTATGTACCGCCTAGGGTGACACGCGGTGCTGTCTGTCTGCTGGGCCCTAAGGTTGTGTGAGGCTGGCTCGTGTTTCATCTAGGATTCAGCTCTTAAAGACAGTCTGTTCCTCTTAAAGGGAAGTTGCACTGAATCACAGGAGGCTGCTGCTGACTGTGAAATGCCGCAATTAGAGACAAGGTAAATGGAGTACTAGGACAGAGAGAGGGTTCTGCGGTTCACGGATGTGGTGCTGGAGGCCTTAGTCATGGAGGGTGACAGGCCATGTTCCCATGGGGTGGGGTGCAGACCCTCAAGAAATGCACTTCGAAGTGAATAGGAGCAGGTGGCCAGGGAGGTCAGTGCAAGAAGTCTGGCCCCGAGGACCTGGCAGAAGAGCCAGAAGAAGTTAAATGAACTCACACGGGTGGTCAGTGTCAGTGAATTCATCTCCACATGACATCTCCTGCCGTCAACACCAGTAACCTCTCACACTGCTCAATGAACCACACCCCCATCACTCACCCATCAGCTGTCCCTAACACTCAGGACCCACACCTAACATTCACATACTCCATCTCACCCTCACACACCTTCCACTGATACCAGCCTGACATCCACCTCTCCCTGCCTCCACATGCCTCCAGCTCTTCAGCTATGGCAGGCACATCACCCAAACACAGTGCAACACAATCAGTGACATTCTGCCCTCTCTCTTACAGGACAAGGTGGCTCATAACCACAGGGAGCAGCAGTGATCCAGTGGGGACCAGGCATACCTTCATCCCCTGAGCCTGAGGGAGGAGATGATTCTCCACATCATGGGACAGGCTGTGTCAGAGCCCGTGGCATCCGGCATCACCGAGAGCATTCAGGATGATGTTATGTTGCTGCCTGACGTTCCTTCTTAACTCCCACCTCCCCCTCATCCTATTGTCTGGGAAGATGTACAAGCTGCAGATGGTGGGACCATGGACCTCCTGCTTTCCATCCCATTCCCAATCCCTCACCACAACCCTCCCCTTCTGATTTTATACTTTCCAATGATAACCCAAAACTTCCAGCTTCCCAGTCACAGCAGCTCCAAGTGACAGAGAGAGAGAAGCAGCACAGGACTGCTGGTGAAGTCCCATCACTTGGTCTGAAACTCAAAGTCACCAGCTCAAATTCTTTCGCTGTGTGTATCTTAGAGGCTGGTATAGAGTCGGAATCTGCACGTGGTTAGTCACCGAGCACGAGTGAGCTGCAGCCAGGCCAGGGGGAAAGGATATTCATGTGTCAGATCATCGGAGGGCGAGGTCACAAACGAGTTATAATACACAGGACACAGATGTAAACATTGCTGGAACAGCAGACAGGAGAATGCTGATCGACATGTACAGTGAGATACTTTGTCCATTGACAGGCCTCTCAGACAGTCTGTTATCACTGTCAAAGAACATGGAGGAGTCCGGCTCCAACATGGCACAGGACATTGCACAGAGTTTGAAGGACATTCTTTCCCCTGTCGAAGTGGTCACTAACTCCCTGACAGCACTAGCGGACCCAGCTGTGATACAATTGTTGGTGACCATTGTCTCAGCTTCCACTGCAGCACAGATGGCAGACACCCAACGTCTCAGTGCTGTAGTGGAAACTCAGACTCAGATTGCTTGCTGCCATGTAGGATCAGACTGCTGCCATCATGGCTGTGGATCTCAGTGTTCAAAGGATTTTGCAGGCTCTCACAACAGTCCAGCAATCTGTGATCCAGTAGATTACTAAGATTACTGAGATGTCGCCCCGTGGCAGTGACAGTGTCTCCGTGGAGCATGAACCTGCTGTCCTCTCTCAGGATGACAGTATTTGTTCTCCCTTCACTGTCACTCCACCAATGTCCTTGCTGTTACCCATCAGCCAGCCCAGGCTGCTGCTGCCCATGTCGAGGTGGTGCAGTCCGAATCCGAACCCTCAAAGCCCAGAGCTGCTCGAGGACGTCCTGCAAGGCCAGATGCAGTCTCCCCAGTGAAAGTCAGCAGCCTTCCATCAGCCATGCTGCAGACACTGGGGAAACACTGTGTAGGATCCTTAGCAAAGTCGAGGGAACCCACAAGACAGTCACTAAGGGAATCGACAAGGGTGAATAGTTGCGTTGTGTTTGCATAATTGGATGTGTTGTTGGATAAAGATGTTCATGAAAAGGTTTTTATTGCAGGATGGTGACCAAGCGGATGCTGTGATGGGGCATCTCAGATGGGGACAATGGTGGAGAATGGGGAATCCGTGGTGGGAAAGTGAAGTTGTCCTATGGCAACCGGAATCTGGCACTCGCCGGCAGCCTGTCCGGGTGGAAGGCATCCAGAAAATATTCTGGAAATATCCTGGTTGGTTGGCGATGGATGGTGGGGTTTGAATTCCTTGGGGGTGAATCATGAGCCATGTAAAGACAGGGTAGTGATTCTCTCCGAGCAGTTACATTCTGGTTCTCCACAGAGTTCTGAAGTTCGTGGGATCAGAGGAGAAGGTGTCGGGCGTCTTGCAAAGCATTAAGGTAAATAAGTCCCCAGGGCCTAATGGGATCTAATGCAGAATACTGAGGGAGGCAAGGGAAGAAATAGCTGGGGCCTTGACAGAAATCTTTGCATCCTCATTGGCTATAGATGATGTCCCAGAGGACTGGAGAATAGCAAATGTTGTTCCTTTGTTTAAGAAGGATAGCAAGGATAATCCAGGAAATTACAGGCCGGTGAGCCTTTGGTCAGTGTTAGGGAAATTATTAGAGAGGATTCTTCGGGGCAGGATTTACTTCCATTTGGAAACAAATGAACTTATTAGTAGCGAGAGGCAGCATGGTTTTGTGAGGGGGAGGTCGTGTCTCACTAACTTGAATGAGTTTTTGGAGGAAGTGGCGAAGATGATTGATAAAGGAAGGGCAGTGGATGTTGTCCATGCAGACTTCTGTAAAGCCTTTGACAAGGTCCCTCATGGCAGACTGGTGCAAAAGGTGAAGTCACACGGAAGCAGAGGTGAGCTGGCAAGATGGATACAGAACAGGCTCGGTCATAGAAGACAGAGGGTATCAGTGGAAGGGAGCTTTTCTGAATGGAGGGCTGTGAATAGTGGTGTTCCGCAGGGATTAGTGCTGGGACCTTTGCTGTTAGTAGTATATATATACGATTTGGAGGAAAATGTAGCTGGTCTGATTAGTAAGTTTGTTCAAAACACAAAGCTTGGTGGAGTTGCGGATAATGATGAGGATTGTCAGAGGATACAGCAGGATCTGGATCGGTTGGAGACTAGGGCGGAGAAATGGCAGATGGAGTTTTTCCAGACTCTCGCTGGCACGAGAGTGTCAATATAAATTTGCGTTTACATTCCCGGACAACTGTACACCTGGATGTGTCTCCCCCAGGGATTACATGATAATCCGTCAACATTCCACCAGTGGTTGGCCATAAATCCGGTGTTACAGGTGCCGGACCGACCCCTACCCTTTGCCCTCGATGTCGCTACCACAGATACCACCTTATGAGCGGTAGTCCTTCAGAAGACACCTGGCCGATTCTGCCGAGTGGAATACGCATCTCACTTGTAAACGTCAGTAGAAAGGGTCTTGACAATGTGTGAAAAAGATTTGCTGGCCGTCTTCTGGGTGATTCAAAATGTTACTTATATTGTCAGCCTCAGCCCCGTTACTATCCTAACTGAACACACACCCTTCCAGTTGTTACTGGATGGATGACTGAAGGACGGTAATGTTGTATTGTCAGCCTCAGCCCCGTTACTATCCTAACTGAACACACACCCTTCCAGTTGTTACTGGATGGATGACTGAAGGACGGTAATGTTATATTGTCAGCCTCAGCCACGTTACTATCCTAACTGAACACACACCCTTCCAGTTGTTACTGGATGGACGGTTGAAGGACGGTAATGTTATATTGTCAGCCTCAGCCTCGTTACTATCCTAACTGAACACATACCCTTCCAGTTGTTACTGGATGGATGACTGAAGGACGGTAATGTTATATTGTCAGCCTCAGTCCTGTTACTATCCTAACTGAACACACACCCTTCCAGTTGTTAGTGGATGGATGACTGAAGGACGGTAATGTTATATTGTCAGCCTCAGCCTTGTTACTATCCTCACTGAACACACACCCTTCCAGTTGTGACTGGATGGATGACTGAAGGAAGGTAATGTTATATTGTCAGCCTCAGCCTTGTTACTATCCTAACTGAACACACACCCTTCCAGTTGTTACTGGATGGACGGTTGAAGGACGGTAATGTTATATTGTAAGCCTCAGCCCTGTTACTATCCTAACTGAACACACACCCTTCCAGTTGTTACTGGATGGACGGTTGAAGGACGGTAATGCTGTATTGTCAGCCTCAGCCCTGTTACTATCCTAACTGAACACACACCCTTCCAGTTGTTACTGGATGGACGGTTGAAGGACGGTAATGTTATATTGTCAGCCTCAGCCCTCTTACTATACTAACTGAATACACACCCTTCCAGTTGTTACTGGATGGACGGTTGAAGGACGGTAATGCTGTATTGTCAGCCTCAGCCTTGTTACTATCCTAACTGAACAGACACCCTTCCAGTTGTTACTGGATGGACGGTTGAAGGACGGTAATGTTATATTGTCAGCCTCAGCCCTGTTACTATCCTAACTGAACACACACCCTTCCAGTTGTTACTGGATGGATGACTGAAGGACGGTAATGTTATATTGTCAGCCTCAGCCCCGTTAGTATCCTAACTGAACACACACCGTTCCAGTTGTTACTGGATGGATGATTGAAGGACGGTAATGTTATATTGTTAGCCTCAGCCCCGTTACTATCCTAACTGAGCACAGACCCTTCCCGTTGTTACTGGATGGATGACTGAAGGACGGTAATGCTGTATTGTCAGCCTCAGCCTTGTTACTATCCTAACTGAACACACACCCTTCCAGTTGTTACTGGATGGACGGTTGAAGGACGGTAATGTTATATTGTCAGCCTCAGCCCTCTTACGATCCTAACTGAACACACACCCTTCCAGTAGTTACTGGATGGATGATTGAAGGACGGTAATGTTATATTGTTAGCCTCAGCCCCGTTACTATCCTAACTGAGCACAGACCCTTCCCGTTGTTACTGGATGGATGACTGAAGGAAGGTAATGTTATATTGTCAGCCTCAGCCTTGTTACTATCCTAACTGAACACACACCCTTCCAGTTGTTACTGGATGGATGACTGAAGGACGGTAATGTTATATTGTCAGCCTCAGCCCCGTTACTATGCTAACTGAACACACACCCTTCCAGTTGTTACTGGATGGATGACTGAAGGACGGCAATGTTATATTGTCAGCCTCAGCCCTGTTACTATCCTAACTGAACACACACCCTTCCAGTTGTTACTGGAAGGATGACTGAAGGACGGTAATGTTATATTGACAGCCACAGCTCTGTTACTATCCTAACTGAACACACACCCTTCCAGTTGTTACTGGATGGATGACTGAAGGACGGTAATGTTATATTGTCAGCCTCAGCCCTGTTACTATCCTAACTGAACACACACCCTTCCAGTTGTTACTGGATGGATGACTGAAGGACGGTAATGTTATATTGTCAGCCTCAGCCTTGTTACTATCCTAACTGAACACACACCCTTCCAGTTGTTAGTGGATGGATGACTGAAGGACGGTAATGTTATATTGTCAGCCTCAGCCCTGTTACTATCCTAACTGAACACACACCCTTCCAGTTGTTACTGGATGAATGACTGAAGGACGGTAATGTTATATTGTCAGCCTCAGCCCCGTTACTATCCAAACTGAACACACGCCCTTCCAGTTGTTACTGGATGGACGGTTGAAGGACGGTAATGTTACATTGTCAGCCTGAGCCCTATTACTATCCTAACTGAACAGACACCCTTCTAGTTGTTACTGGATGGATGACTGAAGGACGGTAATGTTATATTGTCAGCCTCAGCCCCGTTACTATCCTAACTGAACACACACCCTTCCAGTTATTAGTGGATGGATGACTGAAGGACGGTAATGTTATATTGTCAGCCTGAGTCCTGTTACCATCCTAACTGAACACACACCCTTCCATTTGTTAGTGGATGGATGACTGAAGGACGGTAATGTTATATTGTCAGCCTCAGCCTTGTTACTATTCTCACTGAACACACACCCTTCCAGTTGTGACTGGATGGATGACTGAAGGAAGGTAATGTTATATTGTCAGCCTCAGCCTTGTTACTATCCTAACTGAACACACACCCTTCCAGTTGTTACTGGATGGACGGTTGAAGGACGGTAATGTTATATTGTCAGCCTCAGCCCTGTTACTATCCTAACTGAACACACACCCTTCCAGTTGTTACTGGATGGACGGTTGAAGGACGGTAATGCTGTATTGTCAGCCTCAGCCTTGTTACTATCCTAACTGAACACACACCCTTCCAGTTGTTACTGGATGGACGGTTGAAGGACGGTAATGTTATATTGTCAGCCTCAGCCCTCTTACTATCCTAACTGAACACACACCCTTCCAGTTGTTACTGGATGGACGGTTGAAGGACGGTAATGCTGTATTGTCAGCCTCAGCCCTGTTACTATCCTAACTGAACACACACCCTTCCAGTTGTTAATGGATGGATGACTGAAGGACGGTAATGTTATATTGTCAGCCTCAGCCTTGTTACTATCCTCACTGAACACACACCCTTCCAGTTGTTACTGGATGGACGGTTGAAGGACGGTAATGCTGTATTGTCAGCCTCAGCCCTGTTACTATCCTAACTGAACACACACCCTTCCAGTTGTTAATGGATGGATGACTGAAGGACGGTAATGTTATATTGTCAGCCTCAGCCTTGTTACTATCCTCACTGAACACACACCCTTCCAGTTGTTACTGGATGGACGGTTGAAGGACGGTAATGTTATATTGTCAGCCTCAGCCCTGTTACTATCCTAACTGAACAGACACCCTTCTAGTTGTTACTGGATGGACGGTTGAAGGACGGTAATGTTATATTGTCAGCCTCAGCCCTGTTACTATCCAAACTGAACACACACCCTTCCAGTTGTTACTGGATGGACGGTTGAAGGACGGTAATGTTATATTGTCAGCCTCAGCCCCGTTACTATCTTAACTGAACACACACCCTTCCAGTTGTTACTGGATGGACAGTTGAAGGACGGTAATGTTATATTGTCAGCCTCAGCCCTCTTACTATCCTAACTGAACAGACACCCTTCCAGTTGTGACTGGATGGACGGTTGAAGGACGGTAATGTTATATTGTCAGCCTCAGCCCTGTTACTATCATAACTGAACACACACCCTTCCAGTTGTTACTGGATGGACAGTTGAAGGACGGTAATGTTATATTGTCAGCCTCAGCCCTGGTAGAATCCTAACTGAACACACACCCTTCCAGTTGTTACTGGATGGACGGTTGAAGGACGGTAATGTTATATTGTCAGCCTCAGCCCTGTTACTATCCTAACTGAACACACACCCTTCCAGTTGTTACTGGATGGACGGTTGAAGGACGGTAATGTTATATTGTCAGCCTCAGCCCTGTTACTATCCTAACTGAACACACACCCTTCCAGTTGTTTGTGGAAGGACGTCTGAAGGACGGTAATGTTATATTGTCAGCCTCAGCCCTGTTACTATCCTAACTGAACACACATCCTTCAAGTTGTTACTGGATGGACGGTTGAAGGACGGTAATGTTATATGGTCAGCCTCAGCCCTGTTACTATCCTAACTGAACACACACCCTTCCAGTTGTTACTGGATGGATGACTGAAGGACGGTAATGTTATTGTCAGCCTCAGCCCTGTTACTATCCTAACTGAACACACACCCTTCCAGTTGTTACTGGATGGACGGTTGAAGGACGGTAATGTTATATTGTCAGCCTCAGCCCCGTTACTATCCTAACTGAACACACACCCTTCCAGTTGTTACTGGATGGACGGTTGAAGGACGGTAATGTTATATTGTCAGCCTCAGCCTTGTTACTATCCTAACTGAACACGCACCCTTCCAGTTGTTACTGGATGGATGACTGAAGGACGGTAATGTTATATAGTCAGCCTCAGCCCCGTTACTATCCTAACTGAACACACACCCTTCCAGTTGTTACTGGATGGACGGTTGAAGGACGGTAATGTTATATTGTCAGCCTCAGCCTTGTTACTATCCTAACTGAACACGCACCCTTCCAGTTGTTACTGGATGGATGACTGAAGGACGGTAATGTTATATTGTCAGCCTCAGCCCCGTTACTATCCTAACTGAACACACACCCTTCCAGTTGTTACTGGATGGACGGTTGAAGGACGGTAATGTTATATTTTCAGCCTCAGCCTTGTTACTATCCTAACTGAACACACACCCTTCCAGTTGTTACTGGATGGACGGTTGAAGGACGGTAATGTTATATTGTCAGCCTCAGCCCTGTTACTATCCTAACTGAACACACACCCTTCCCGTTGTTACTGGATGGATGACTGAAGGACGGTAATGTTATATTGTCAGCCTCAGCCCTGTTACTATCCTAACTGAACACACACCCTTCCAGTTGTTACTGGATGGATGACTGAAGGACGGTAATGTTATATTGTCAGCCTCAGCCCCGTTACTATCCTAACTGAACACACACCCTTCCAGTTGTTACTGGATGGACGGTTGAAGGATGGTAATGTTATATTGTCAGCCTCAGCCCCGTTACTATCCTAACTGAACACACACCCTTCCCGTTGTTACTGGATGGATGACTGAAGGACGGTAATGTTATATTGTCAGCCTCAGCCCTGTTACTATCCTAACTGAACACACACCCTTCCAGTTGTTACTGGATGGATGACTGAAGGACGGTAATGTTATATTGTCAGCCTCAGCCCTGTTACTATCCGAACTGAACACACACCCTTCCAGTTGTTACTGGATGGACGGTTGAAGGACAGTAATGTTATATTGTCAGCCTCAGCCCCGTTACTATCCTAACTGAACACACACCCTTCCAGTTGTTACTGGATGGACGGTTGAAGGACGGTAATGTTATATTGTCAGCCTCAGCCCTGTTACTATCCAAACTGAACACACACCCTTCCAGTTGTTACTGGATGGACGGTTGAAGGACGGGAATGTTATATTGTCAGCCTCAGCCCTGTTACTATCCATACTGAACACACAACCTTCCAGTTGTTACTGGATGGACGGTTGAAGGACGGTAATGTTATATTGTCAGCCTCAGCCCTGTTACTATCCTAACTGAACACACACCCTTCCAGTTGTTGGTGGATGGACGGTTGAAGGACGGTAATGTTGTATTCTCAGCCTCAGCCCTGTTACTATCCTAACTGAACACACACCCTTCCAGTTGTTACTGGATGGATGACTGAAGGACGGTAATGTTATATTGTCAGCCTCAGCCCTCTTACTATCCTAACTGAACAGACACCCTTCCAGTTGTGACTGGATGGACGGTTGAAGGACGGTAATGTTATATTGTCAGCCTCAGCCCTCTTACTATCCTAACTGAACAGACACCCTTCTAGTTGTTACTGGATGGATGACTGAAGGACGGTAATGTTATATTGTCAGCCTCAGCCCTGTTACTATCCAAACTGAACACACACCCTTCCAGTTGTTACTGGATGGACGGTTGAAGGACGGTAATGTTATATTGTCAGCCTCAGCCCCGTTACTATCATAACTGAACACACACCCTTCCAGTTGTTACTGGATGGACAGTTGAAGGACGGTAATGTTATATTGTCAGCCTCAGCCCTCTTACTATCCTAACTGAACAGACACCCTTCCAGTTGTGACTGGATGGACGGTTGAAGGACGGTAATGTTATATTGTCAGCCTCAGCCCTGTTACTATCATAACTGAACACACACCCTTCCAGTTGTTACTGGATGGACAGTTGAAGGACGGTAATGTTATATTGTCAGCCTCAGCCCTGGTAGAATCCTAACTGAACACACACCCTTCCAGTTGTTACTGGATGGACGGTTGAAGGACGGTAATGTTATATTGTCAGCCTCAGCCCTGTTACTATCCTAACTGAACACACACCCTTCCAGTTGTTACTGGATGGATGACTGAAGGACGGTAATGTTATATTGTCAGCCTCAGCCCTCTTACTATCCTAACTGAACAGACACCCTTCCAGGCGTGACTGTATGGACGGTTGAAGGACGGTAATGTTATATTGTCAGCCTCAGCCCTCTTACTATCCTAACTGAACAGACACCCTTCTAGTTGTTACTGGATGGATGACTGAAGGACGGTAATGTTATATTGTCAGCCTCAGCCCTGTTACTATCCAAACTGAACACACACCCTTCCAGTTGTTACTGGATGGACGGTTGATGGACGGTAATGTTATATTGTCAGCCTCAGCCCTGTTAGAATCCTAACTGAACACACACCCTTCCAGTTGTTACTGGATGGACGGTTGAAGGACGGTAATGTTATATTGTCAGCCTCAGCCCTGTTACTATCCTAACTGAACACACACCCTTCCAGTTGTTACTGGATGGACGGTTGAAGGACGGTAATGTTATATTGTCAGCCTCAGCCCTGTTACTATCCTAACTGAACACACACCCTTCCAGTTGTTACTGGATGGATGACTGAAGGACGGTAATGTTATATTGTCAGCCTCAGCCCTGTTAGAATCCTAACTGAACACACACCCTTCCAGTTGTTACTGGATGGATGACTGAAGGACGGTAATGTTATTGTCAGCCTCAGCCCCGTTACTATCCTAACTGAACACACACCCTTCCAGTTGTTACTGGATGGACGGTTGAAGGATGGTAATGTTATATTGTCAGCCTCAGCCCCGTTACTATCCTAACTGAACACACACCCTTCCCGTTGTTACTGGATGGATGACTGAAGGACGGTAATGTTATATTGTCAGCCTCAGCCCTGTTACTATCCTAACTGAACACACACCCTTCCAGTTGTTACTGGATGGATGACTGAAGGACGGTAATGTTATATTGTCAGCCTCAGCCCTGTTACTATCCGAACTGAACACACACCCTTCCAGTTGTTACTGGATGGACGGTTGAAGGACAGTAATGTTATATTGTCAGCCTCAGCCCCGTTACTATCCTAACTGAACACACACCCTTCCAGTTGTTACTGGATGGACGGTTGAAGGACGGTAATGTTATATTGTCAGCCTCAGCCCTGTTACTATCCAAACTGAACACACACCCTTCCAGTTGTTACTGGATGGACGGTTGAAGGACGGGAATGTTATATTGTCAGCCTCAGCCCTGTTACTATCCATACTGAACACACAACCTTCCAGTTGTTACTGGATGGACGGTTGAAGGACGGTAATGTTATATTGTCAGCCTCAGCCCTGTTACTATCCTAACTGAACACACACCCTTCCAGTTGTTGGTGGATGGACGGTTGAAGGACGGTAATGTTGTATTCTCAGCCTCAGCCCTGTTACTATCCTAACTGAACACACACCCTTCCAGTTGTTACTGGATGGATGACTGAAGGACGGTAATGTTATATTGTCAGCCTCAGCCCTCTTACTATCCTAACTGAACAGACACCCTTCCAGTTGTGACTGGATGGACGGTTGAAGGACGGTAATGTTATATTGTCAGCCTCAGCCCTCTTACTATCCTAACTGAACAGACACCCTTCTAGTTGTTACTGGATGGATGACTGAAGGACGGTAATGTTATATTGTCAGCCTCAGCCCTGTTACTATCCAAACTGAACACACACCCTTCCAGTTGTTACTGGATGGACGGTTGAAGGACGGTAATGTTATATTGTCAGCCTCAGCCCCGTTACTATCATAACTGAACACACACCCTTCCAGTTGTTACTGGATGGACAGTTGAAGGACGGTAATGTTATATTGTCAGCCTCAGCCCTCTTACTATCCTAACTGAACAGACACCCTTCCAGTTGTGACTGGATGGACGGTTGAAGGACGGTAATGTTATATTGTCAGCCTCAGCCCTGTTACTATCATAACTGAACACACACCCTTCCAGTTGTTACTGGATGGACAGTTGAAGGACGGTAATGTTATATTGTCAGCCTCAGCCCTCTTACTATCCTAACTGAACAGACACCCTTCCAGTTGTGACTGGATGGACGGTTGAAGGACGGTAATGTTATATTGTCAGCCTCAGCCCTGTTACTATCATAACTGAACACACACCCTTCCAGTTGTTACTGGATGGACAGTTGAAGGACGGTAATGTTATATTGTCAGCCTCAGCCCTGGTAGAATCCTAACTGAACACACACCCTTCCAGTTGTTACTGGATGGACGGTTGAAGGACGGTAATGTTATATTGTCAGCCTCAGCCCTGTTACTATCCTAACTGAACACACACCCTTCCAGTTGTTACTGGATGGATGACTGAAGGACGGTAATGTTATATTGTCAGCCTCAGCCCTCTTACTATCCTAACTGAACAGACACCCTTCCAGGCGTGACTGTATGGACGGTTGAAGGACGGTAATGTTATATTGTCAGCCTCAGCCCTCTTACTATCCTAACTGAACAGACACCCTTCTAGTTGTTACTGGATGGATGACTGAAGGACGGTAATGTTATATTGTCAGCCTCAGCCCTGTTACTATCCAAACTGAACACACACCCTTCCAGTTGTTACTGGATGGACGGTTGATGGACGGTAATGTTATATTGTCAGCCTCAGCCCTGTTAGAATCCTAACTGAACACACACCCTTCCAGTTGTTACTGGATGGACGGTTGAAGGACGGTAATGTTATATTGTCAGCCTCAGCCCTGTTACTATCCTAACTGAACACACACCCTTCCAGTTGTTACTGGATGGACGGTTGAAGGACGGTAATGTTATATTGTCAGCCTCAGCCCTGTTACTATCCTAACTGAACACACACCCTTCCAGTTGTTACTGGATGGATGACTGAAGGACGGTAATGTTATATTGTCAGCCTCAGCCCTGTTAGAATCCTAACTGAACACACACCCTTCCAGTTGTTACTGGATGGATGACTGAAGGACGGTAATGTTATTGTCAGCCTCAGCCCTGTTAGTATCCAAACTGAACACACACCCTTCCAGTTGTTGGTGGATGGATGGTTGAAGGACGGTAATGTTATATTGTCAGCCTGAGCCCTGTTACTATCCTAACTGAACACACACCCTTCCAGTTGTTACTGGATGGACGGTTGAAGGACGGTAATGTTATATTGTCAGCCTCAGCCCCGTTACTATCCTAACTGAAAATACACCCTTCCAGTTGTTACTGGATGGACGGTTGAAGGACGGTAATGTTATATTGTCAGCCTCAGCCCCGTTACTATCCTAACTGAACACACACCCTTCCAGTTGTTACTGGATGGACGGTTGAAGGACGGTAATGTTATATTGTCAGCCTCAGCCTTGTTACTATCCTAACTGAACACGCACCCTTCCAGTTGTTACTGGATGGATGACTGAAGGACGGTAATGTTATATTGTCAGCCTCAGCCCCGTTACTATCCTATCTTAACACACACCCTTCCAGTTGTTCCTGGATGGACGGTTGAAGGACGGTAATGTTATATTGTCAGCCTCAGCCTTGTTACTATCCTAACTGAACACACACCCTTCCAGTTGTTACTGGATGGATGACTGAAGGACGGTAATGTTATATTGTCAGCCTCAGCCCCGTTACTATCCTAACTGAACACACACCCTTCCAGTTGTTACTGGATGGACGGTTGAAGGATGGTAATGTTATATTGTCAGCCTCAGCCCTGTTACTATCCAAACTGAACACACACCCTTCCAGTTGTTACTGGATGCACGGTTGAAGGACGGTAATGTTATATTGTCAGCCACAGCCCTCTTACTTTCCTAACTGAACAGACACCCTTCCAGTTGTTACTGGATGGATGACTGAAGGACGGTAATGTTATATTGTCAGCCTCAGCCCTGTTACTATCCTAACTGAACACACACCCTTCCAGTTGTTACTGGATGGATGACTGAAGGACGGTAATGTTATATTGTCAGCCTCAGCCCCGTTACTATCCTAACTGAACACACACCCTTCCCGTTGTTACTGGATGGACGGTTGAAGGATGGGAATGTTATCTTGTCAGCCTCAGCCCTGTTACTATCCAAACTGAACACACACCCTACCAGTTGTTGGTGGATGGACGGTTGAAGGATGGTAATGTTCTATTGTCAGCCTCAGCCCTGTTACTATCCTAACTGAACACACACCCTTCCAGTTGTTACTGGATGGACGGTTGAAGGACAGTAATGTTATATTGTCAGCCTCAGCCCTGTTACTATCCTAACTGAACACACACCCTTCCAGTTGTTACTGGATGGATGGTTGAAGGACGGTAATGTTATATTGTCAGCCTCAGCCTTGTTACTATCCTAACTGAACACACACCCTTCCAGTTGTTACTGGATGGACGGTTGAAGGACAGTAATGTTATATTGTCAGCCTCAGCCTTGTTACTATCCTAACTGAACACACACCCTTCCAGTTGTTACTGGATGGATGGTTGAAGGACGGTAATGTTATATTGTCAGCCTCAGCCCCGTTACTATCCTAACTGAGCACAGACCCTTCCCGTTGTTACTGGATGGATGACTGAAGGACGGTAATGTTATATTGTCAGCCTCATCCCTGTTACTATCCTAACTGAACACACACCCTTCCAGTTGTTACTGGATGGATGACAGAAGGACGGTAATGTTATATTGTCAGTCTCAGCCCTGTTACTATCCTAACTGAACACACACTCTTCCAGTTGTTACTGGATGGATGACTGAAGGACGGTAATGTTATATTGTCAGCCTCAGCCTTGTTACTATCCTAACTGAACACACACCCTTCCAGTTGTTAGTGGATGGATGAATGAAGGACGGTAATGTTATATTGTCAGCCTCAGCCCCTTTACTATCCTAACTGAACACGCACCCTTCCAGTTGTTACTGGATGGACGGTTGAAGGACGGTAATGTTATATTGTCAGCCTCAGCCTTGTTACTATCCTAACTGAACACGCACCCTTCCAGTTGTTACTGGATGGATGACTGAAGGACGGTAATGTTATATTGTCAGCCTCAGCCCCGTTACTATCCTAACTGAACACACACCCTTCCAGTTGTTACTGGATGGATGACTGAAGGACGGTAATGTTATATTGTCAGCCTCAACCCCGTTACTATCCTAACTGAACACACACCCTTCCAGTTGTTACTGGATGGATGACTGAAGGACGGTAATGTTATATTGTCAGCCTCAGCCCCGTTACTATCCTAACTGAACACACACCCTTCCCGTTGTTACTGGATGGACGGTTTAAGGATGGTAATGTTACATTGTCAGCCTCAGCCCCGTTACTATCCTAACTGAACACAAACTCTTCCAGTTGTTACTGGATGGACGGTTGAAGGACGGTAATGTTACATTGTCAGCCTCAGCCCTGTTACTATCCAAACTGAACACACACCCTTCCAGTTGTTACTGGATGGACGGTTGAAGGACGGTAATGTTATATTGTCAGCCTCAGCCCTCTTACTATCCTAACTGAACAGACACCCTTCCAGTTGTTACTGGATGGATGACTGAAGGACGGTAATGTTATATTGTCAGCCTCAGCCCTGTTACTATCCTAACTGAACACACACCCTTCCAGTTGTTACTGGATGGATGACTGAAGGACGGTAATGTTATATTGTCAGCCTCAGCCCTGTTACTATCCTAACTGAACACACACCCTTCCAGTTGTTGGTGGATGGACGGTTGAAGGACGGTAATGTTATATTGTCAGCCTCAGCCCTGTTACTATCCTAACTGAACACACACCCTTCCAGTTGTTAATGGATGGATGGTTGAAGGACGGTAATGTTATATTGTCAGCCTCAGCCCTGTTACTATACTAACTGAACACATACCCTTCCAGTTGTTAATGGATGGATGACTGAAGGACGGTAATGTTATATTGTCAGCCTCAGCCTTGTTACTATCCTAACTGAACACACACCTTTCCAGTTGTTACTGGATGGACGGTTGAAGGACAGTAATGTTATATTGTCAGCCTCAGCCGTGTTACTATCCTAACTGAACACACACCCTTCCAGTTGTTACTGGATGGATGACTGAAGGACGGTAATGTTATATTGTCAGCCTCAGCCCCGTTACTATCCTAACTGAACACACACCCTTCCCGTTGTTACTGGATGCACGGTTGAAGGATGGTAATGTTATATTGTCAGCCTCAGCCCTGTTACTATCCAAACTGAACACACACCCTTCCAGTTGTTACTGGATGGACGGTTGAAGGACGGTAATGTTATATTGTCAGCCTCAGCCCTCTTACTTTCCTAACTGAACAGACACCCTTCCAGTTGTTACTGGATGGATGACTGAAGGACGGTAATGTTATATTGTCAGCCTCAGCCCTGTTACTATCCTAACTGAACACACACCCTTCCAGTTGTTCTTGGATGGGTGACTGAAGGACGGTAATGTTATATTGTCAGCCTCAGCCCTGTTACTATCCTAACTGAACACACACCCTTCCAGTTGTTACTGGATGGATGGTTGAAGGACAGTAATGTTATATTGTCAGCCTCAGCCCTGTTACTATCCTAACTGAACACACACCCTTCCAGTTGTTACTGGATGGATGGTTGAAGGACGGTAATGTTATATTGTCAGCCTCAGCCCTGTTAATATCCTAACTGAACACACACCCTTCCAGTTGTTACTGGATGGATGACTGAAGGACGGTAATGTTATATTGTCAGCCTCAGCCTTGTTATTATCCTAACTGAACACACACCCTTCCAGTTGTTACTGGATGGACGGTTGAAGGACAGTAATGTTATATTGTCAGCCTCAGCCTTGTTACTATCCTAACTGAACACACACCCTTCCAGTTGTTACTGGATGGATGGTTGAAGGACGGTAATGTTATATTGTCAGCCTCAGCCCCGTTACTATCCTAACTGAGCACAGACCCTTTCCGTTGTTACTGGATGGATGACTGAAGGACGGTAATGTTATATTGTCAGCCTCAGCCCTGTTACTATCCTAACTGAACACACACCCTTCCAGTTGTTACTGGATGGATGGTTGAAGGACGGTAATGTTATATTGTCAGCCTCAGCCCTGTTACTATACTAACTGAACACATACCCTTCCAGTTGTTAATGGATGGATGACTGAAGGACGGTAATGTTATATTGTCAGCCTCAGCCTTGTTACTATCCTAATTGAACACACACCTTTCCAGTTGTTACTGGATGGACGGTTGAAGGACAGTAATGTTATATTGTCAGCCTCAGCCTTGTTACTATCCTAACTGAACACACACCCTTCCAGTTGCTACTGGATGGATGGTTGAAGGACGGTAATGTTATATTGTCAGCCTCAGCCCTGTTACTATCCTAACTGAACACACACCCTTCCAGTTGTTACTGGATTGATGACTGAAGGACGGTAATGTTATATTGTCAGCCTCAGCCTTGTTACTATCCTAACTGAACACACACCCTTCCAGTTGTTACTGGATGGACGGTTGAAGGACAGTAATGTTATATTGTCAGCCTCAGCCTTGTGACTATCCTAACTGAACACACACCCTTCCAGTTGTTACTGGATGGATGGTTGAAGGACGGTAATGTTATATTGTCAGTCTCAGCCCCGTTACTATCCTAACTGAGCACAGACCATTCCCGTTGTTACTGGATGGATAACTGAAGGACGGTAATGTTATATTGTCAGCCTCATCCCTGTTACTATCCTAACTGAACACGCACCCTTCCAGTTGTTACTGGATGGATGACAGAAGGACGGTAATGTTATATTGTCAGCCTCAGCCCTGTTACTATCCTAACTGAACACACACCCTTCCAGTTGTTACTGGATGGATGACTGAAGGACGGTAATGTTATATTGTCAGCCTCAGCCTTGTTACTATCCTAACTGAACACACACCCTTCCAGTTGTTAGTGGATGGATGAATGAAGGACGGTAATGTTATATTGTCATCCTCAGCCCCGTTACTATCCTAACTGAACACACGCCATTCCAGTTGCTACTGGATGGACGGTTGAAGGACGGTAATGTTATATTGTCAGCCTCAGCCCCGTTACTATCCTAACTGAACACACACCCTTCCAGTTGTTACTGGATGGATGACTGAAGGACGGTAATGTTATATTGTCAGCCTCAGCCCCGTTACTATCCTAACTGAACACACACCCTTCTAGTTGTTACTGGATGGACGGTTGAAGGACGGTAATGTTATATTGTCAGCCTCAGCCTTGTTACTATCCTAACTGAACACGCACCCTTCCAGTTGTTACTGGATGGATGACTGAAGGACGGTAATGTTATATTGTCAGCCTCAGCCATGTTACTATCCTAACTGAACACACACCCTTCCAGTTGTTACTGGATGGATGACTGAAGGACGGTAATGTTATATTGTCAGCCTCAGCCCCGTTACTATCCTAACTGAACACACACCCTTCCCGTTGTTACTGGATGGACGGTTGAAGGATGGTAATGTTATATTGTCAGCCTCAGCCCTGTTACTATCCTAACTGAACACACACCCTTCCAGTTGTTACTGGATGGATGACTGAAGGACGGTAATGTTATATAGTCAGCCTCAGCCCTGTTACTATACTAACTGAACACACACCCTTCCAGTTGTTACTGGATGGACGGTTGAAGGACGGTAATGTTATATTGTCAGCCTCAGCCCTGTTACTATCCTAACTGAACACACACCCTTCCAGTTGTTACTGGATGGACGGTTGAAGGACGGTAATGTTATATTGTCAGCCTCAGCCCTCTTACTATCCTAACTGAACACACACCCTTCCAGTTGTTACTGGATGGATGGTTGAAGGACGGTAATGTTATATTGTCAGCCTCAGCCCTGTTACTATCCTAACTGAACAGACACCCTTCCAGTTGTTACTGGATGGATGACTGAAGGACGGTAATGTTATATAGTCAGCCTCAGCCCTGTTACTATACTAACTGAACACACACCCTTCCAGTTGTTACTGGATGGATGACTGAAGGACGGTAATGATATATTGTCAGCCTCAGCCCTGTTACTATCCTAACTGAACACACACCCTTCCATTTGTTGGTGGATGGACGGTTGAAGGACGGTAATGTTATATTGTCAGCCTCAGCCCTGTTACTATCCTAACTGAACACACACCCTTCCAGTTGTTACTGGATGGACGGTTGAAGGACGGTAATGTTATATTGTCAGCCTCAGCCCTGTTACTATCCTAACTGAACACACACCCTTCCAGTTGTTGGTGGATGGACGGTAGAAGGACGGTAATGTTATATTGTCAGCCTCAGCCCTGTTACTATCCTAACTGAACACACACCCTTCCAGTTGTTACTGGATGGACGGTTGAAGGACAGTAATGTTATATTGTCAGCCTCAGCCCTGTTACTATCATAACTGAACACACACCCTTCCAGTTGTTACTGGATGGACGGTTGAAGGACGGTAATGTTATATTGTCAGCCTCAGCCCTGTTACTATCCTAACTGAACACACACCCTTCCAGTTGTTACTGGATGGATGGTTGAAGGACGGTAATGTTATATTGTCAGCCTCAGCCCTGTTACTATACTAACTGAACACATACCCTTCCAGTTGTTAATGGATGGATGACTGAAGGACGGTAATGTTATATTGTCAGCCTCAGCCTTGTTACTATCCTAACTGAACACACACCTTTCCAGTTGTTACTGGATGGATGGTTGAAGGACAGTAATGTTATATTGTCAGCCTCAGCCTTGTTACTATCCTAACTGATCACACACCCTTCCAGTTGTTACTGGATGGATGGTTGAAGGACAGTAATGTTATATTGTCAGCCTCAGCCCCGTTACTATCCTAACTGAGCACAGACCCTTCCCGTTGTTACT
Source organism: Heterodontus francisci (assembly GCF_036365525.1). Lineage (NCBI taxonomy): Eukaryota > Metazoa > Chordata > Chondrichthyes > Heterodontiformes > Heterodontidae > Heterodontus > Heterodontus francisci. The sequence continues at coordinate 41,087,022 of NC_090391.1, forward strand.
GGATGGATGACTGAAGGACGGTAATGTTATATTGTCAGCCTCATCCCTGTTACTATCCTCACTGAACACACACCCTTCCAGTTGTTAGTGGATGGATGACTGAAGGACGGTAATGTTATATTGTCAGCCTCAACCCCGTTACTATCCGAACTGAACACACGCCCTTCCTGTTGTTACTGGATGGACGGTTGAAGGACGGTAATGTTATATTGTCAGCCTCAGCCCCGTTACTATCCTAACTGAACACACACCCTTCCAGTTGTTACTGGATGGACGGTTGAAGGACGGTAATGTTATATTGTCAGCCTCAACCCCGTTACTATCCGAACTGAACACACGCCCTTCCTGTTGTTACTGGATGGACGGTTGAAGGACGGTAATGTTATATTGTCAGCCTCAGCCCTCTTACTATCCTAACTGAACAGACACCCTTCCAGTTGTGACTGGATGGAAGGTTGAAGGACGGTAATGTTACATTGTCAGCCTCAGCCCTGTTACTATCCTAACTGAACACACACCCTTCCAGTTGTTACTGGATGGACGGTTGAAGGACGGTAATGTTATATTGTCAGCCTCAGCCCCGTTACTATCCTAATGAACACACACCCTTCTAGTTGTTACTGGATGGACGGTTGAAGGACGGTAATGTTATATTGTCAGCCTCAGCCCCGTTACTATCCTAACTGAACACACACCCTTCCAGTTGTTACTGGATGGACGGTTGAAGGACGGTAATGTTATATTGTCAGCCTCAGCCCCGTTACTATCCTAACTGAACACGCACCCTTCCAGTTGTGACTGGATGGACGGTTGAAGGACGGTAATGTTATATTGTCAGCCTCAGCCCTGTTACTATCCTAACTGAACACACACCCTTCCAGTTGTTACTGGATGGATGACTGAAGGACGGTAATGTTATATTGTCAGCCTCAGCCCTCTTACTATCCAAACTGAACACACACCCTTCCAGTTGTTACTGGATGGACGGTTGAAGGACGGTGATGTTATATTGTCAGCCTCAGCCCTGTTACTATCATAACTGAACACACACCCTTCCAGTTGTTACTGGATGGACGGTTGAAGGACGGTAATGTTATATTGTCAGCCTCAGCCCTGTTACTATCCTAACTGAACGCACACCCTTCCAGTTGTTACTGGATGGATGACTGAAGGACGGTAATGTTATTGTCAGCCTCAGCCCTGTTACTATCCAAACTGAACACACACCCTTCCAGTTGTTGGTGGATGGACGGTTGAAGGACGGTAATGCTATATTGTCAGCCTCAGCCCTGTTACTATCCTAACTGAACACACACCCTTCCAGTTGTTACTGGATGGACGGTTGAAGGACGGTAATGTTATATTGTCAGCCTCAGCCCCGTTACTATGCTAACTGAACATACACCCTTCCAGTTGTTACTGGATGGACGGTTGAAGGACGGTCATGTTATATTGTCAGCCTCAGCCCCGTTACTATCCTAACTGAACACACACCCTTCCAGTTGTTACTGGATGGACGGTTGAAGGACGGTAATGTTATATTGTCAGCCTCAGCCTTGTTACTATCCTAACTGAACACGCACCCTTCCAGTTGTTACTGGATGGATGACTGAAGGACGGTAATGTTATATTGTCAGCCTCAGCCCCGTTACTATCCTAACTGAACACACACCCTTCCAGTTGTTACTGGATGGACGGTTGAAGGACGGTAATGTTATATTGTCAGCCTCAGCCTTGTTACTATCCTAACTGAACACGCACCCTTCCAGTTGTTACTGGATGGATGACTGAAGGACGGTAATGTTATATTGTCAGCCTCAGCCCCGTTACTATCCTAACTGAACACATACCCTTCCAGTTGTTACTGGATGGACGGTTGAAGGACGGTAATGTTATATTGTCAGCCTCAGCCTTGTTACTATCCTAACTGAACACGCACCCTTCCAGTTGTTACTGGATGGATGACTGAAGGACGGTAATGTTATATTGTCAGCCTCAGCCCCGTTACTATCCTAACTGAACACACACCCTTCCAGTTGTTACTGGATGGACGGTTGAAGGACGGTAATGTTATATTGTCAGCCTCTGCCCTGTTACTATCCTAACTGAACACACACCCTTCCAGTTGTTACTGGATGGATGACTGAAGGACGGTAATGTTATATTGTCAGCCTCAGCCCTGTTACTATCCTAACTGAACACACACCCTTCCAGTTATTACTGAATGGACGGTTGAAGGACGGTAATGTTATATTGTCAGCCTCAGCCCTGTTACTATCCTAACTGAACACACACCCTTCCAGTTGTTAATGGATGGATGACTGAAGGACAGTAATGTTATATTGTCAGCCTCAGCCCTGTTACTATCCTAACTGAACACACACCCTTCCAGTTGTTACTGGATGGACGGTTGAAGGACGGTAATGTTATATTGTCAGCCTCAGCCCTGTTACTATCCTAACTGAACACACACCCTTCCAGTTGTTACTGGATGGATGACTGAAGGACGGTAATGTTATATTGTCAGCCTCAGCCCTGTTACTATCCTAACTGAACACACACCCTTCCAGTTGTTACTGGATGGACGGTTGAGGGACGGTAATGTTATATTGTCAGCCTCAGCCTTGTTACTATCCTAACTGAACACACGCCCTTCCAGTTGTTACTGGATGGATGACTGCAGGACAGTAATGTTATATTGTCATCCTCAGCCCCGTTACTATCCTAACTGAACACACACCCTTCCAGTTGTTACTGGATGCACGGTTGAAGGACGGTAATGTTATATTGTCAGCCTCAGCCTTGTTACTATCCTAACTGAACACACACCCTTCCAGTTGTTACTGGATGGACGGTTGAAGGACGGTAATGTTATATTGTCAGCCTCAGCCCCGTTACTATCCTAACTGAACACACACCCTTCCAGTTGTTACTGGATGGACGGTTGAAGGACGGTAATGTTATATTGTCAGCCTCAGCCCTGTTACTATCCTAACTGAACACACACCCTTCCAGTTGTTACTGGATGGACGGTTGAAGGACGGTAATGTTATATTGTCAGCCTCAGCCCCGTTACTATCCTAACTGAACACACACCCTTCCATTTGTTACTGGATGGACGGTTGAAGGACGGTAATGTTATAGTGTCAGCCTCAGCCCTGTTACTATCCTAACTGAACACACACCCTTCCAGTTGTTAGTGGATGGATGACTGAAGGACGGTAATGTTAGTCAGAATCACATTGCTCGGTGGGCCTTGCTCTTGCAAGGTAGATATATTTCAGTAAAAAAGGAAAATACTTTGACATGCTTGGCATACAATTGATTCTACCAGGCTGAACCCCATGAGTGTCAGGTTTTGACAGAAAAGGCCGTCAAGGGACATTTTGTGTCAAAATCAGTGCGGGGCGGGAGTGTCCAACGGAAGAAATCAGAAATCAAACCAGCACTCAACATTTTTGTTGACGGTTCATCTGCAGTGGAGGATGGGATTAAGCAGGCAAAGTGCGGATTACAAATACAGGATCGTAATGGAAAACCTATTAAAGACATTGCCTTACAGTTACTGGCGAGTTTAAGTGTGCAGTGTGCCGAACGAGCTGCAGTCACTTTGTGCTGACACAACCACATGTTTCCCCCACTGGTTGATATAAATTCTGACAGTATGTACGTGTGTAACTGTTTGACCGAGTACCTACCTCTGTGGGAAGCGAGAGGTTTTGTGTCAGCAGATGGCAAACCTTTTCCATCTGTCCTATTACTGCAGAGAATAGTAGATGCAGCGAGGAGAGGATTACAGAAAATACTATGATATATTGACCTATGTTGTGAAAATTGGAAAGGAGATAATTGGGACAACTTTGTCTAAGTGTCGTCTGGAAAACCAGGTGGTCATATGTCCTTACCCTATATATATATATACATACATATAAAACATCAGAATCAAAATGTGGATTTAATACCACTGTAAATTGCACCATGGAAACGAGGAAGGCATTATCAGGTTAACCCATGTGGCCTATAAGGCAAAGGGGAGATATTGCTTAACCACCACAATGAAGAAGTACCAGTATGGACATAACCGGATTTGTCTGCTGAGCAACAGTACGTCGCTTGTCAACCCACAAATACCAACTTGAGTAGAGAAGACGGAGTTGGTCGGCATACATAAAAGAAAGACAGAAACGATAATTGTTACAGAAAGTATTGAGGACGACTTGATCAATTACCTTCGGGAACATAAATATACTATTCAGCCATTGCCCATACGTTTGGGTCAAGAGAGGCAGCAACGAGAAACCATTGATGTCGTGTACTATAATCTGGAACAACAGTGGAAGATGATACAAGTTCAGATTGATGAGATAATTATTCTACCTGGTGGGAGGGCTAATGGAACTTGGGGTCAAACGTGAAGATACACCCTGGTTTAGAATTATCTCCCATATCCTGATCGTCGTTTCGGGTATCATGGTGATATATGTGACATCCTTAATTTGGAAACTTAAGAAATTGATTAAGGAATGTGAGAGGATGTATGAACACAGGTTGGACAGCTACCTGAAAGGCAATCAGTATTCGAAGTTGCTCCATTAAAATATTAACAATTAATTATGTAACACGAGGGTTGTTGTATAACTATTGGTAGATACTTAAAATGAATTAATGAATGACAAATGTATTCTAAAAGTTAAATTGCGACTGCGTTATGCTCGCACAAGTGATTAATTATGTAACAACGATGTTAACATTGTGCTTTCTTTAACATTACACTGCTTATGATCTTGCGTTAACAATGAAATTATAATTGCAGAAATGTACTACCAAAGAGACATGAGAGTGTGATCCCTTGGGCATAGCCCTGCATGATCAGAGGGGGACGGGGGGGGGGGGGGGTGCGGGGGTGTGGTGGTGGGTGTAGACTCAGTAAAAACACATAAGAACGTAATTGAAACAATGAGGCTCGTCACACAACAATACACAACGTTTTGAAACATAGAGGGGCTGGTTAGAAGGAGCACAGCAAACAGATGATCAAGGAATTGTAGACCATACAGAAAAGCAGGCTGAAACAAGAGAGAGATTCTACCAGACAGTGTCCCTGCACAAACCAGATAAAGGAGTTTCTATTGGCATGAGGTCGGATTAGATTCACAGTAGACAATGGCTGAAAATGGTGACAGCACGAAAACCCCGAGGAAGAACACTCAAGAAAATTCCCTGAGTCATGGACTCAGAGAATAGAAAGGCAGCTGCCATTCTGAGACTGATCACCTCATGTCTTGGGGTAGTATAACATGCAAGTAGTGAGTGCTTGTACCTGATGATTTAATGTGTGAATAAACATTGATATACCTTCCACCAGTCCGATTCTGTGAATTCTTCAAGAGGAAGTGCAGATTAGGCACAGCAACAATCTGATAGCTCTATACAGGGTCTTACCAGGAACATAAACACAAGCAACGCCTAGAGAGAAAATTACACGACCAGTAACAAAATTAGCAATGCTTTGTCGAGTTTACAGCCTTTATCAAAGACTCACCAGGACTAACAACAACAGCAAAGAGGGATGAGAAAATGACAGGGGCAGTAATTCAGTTAAACACGGTTCATAGAATTAATAGCTGGATAAATAGTCTTACCAGGAACACCAATAATAGCGAGGATGGGATAGTAAATATATTGAATAACCTGAAGAGCTAAAAAGATCCGATAGTCTAATGAGAACCAGTCATAATATGTGGAAAGATCGTCAAATTGCCAGATGAAACTCCTGTCCATTGTTGAAACATTCCCATCGATTGTTTTCAGATTCTGACCCATTGTTGTAACATTCCCATCTATTGTTCTCAGATTCTGACCCATTTTTGTAACATTCCAATCTATTGTTCTCAGATTCTGATCTATCCTCTCCCTCTGCCTGGAGCTGTTGGTCCCTCTTACTGCCGGGTTTGATGCTCCTGTTGACACTATGTGATAATACATTGAAATGACTCCCATATTAATAGAAGTTGGAAACCCTCCAGTGAAACAATTAGGGTCCGTGGAGACTGACATTAATACCAGTCACTAAACAGACAGTTTCAGTTAACCCCTTTCAGTCCAGCACTGTTTGTACCACAATAAAGTAGAACATTTATCCGGTCTGGATGGGATGTATGAAAGATGCTGAGGGAAGGAAAGGTGGGAATAGCGGAGGCACTGAACAGAATTTTTCAATCCTCCTTGGATATGCGAGTTGTGACAGAGGTCTGGAGGGTTGTAAATGTTACACCCTACTTGAAAAAAAGGAGCGATTGAGTAAACGCTGTATTTACTGACCAGACAGTTTAACGTCACTGATGGGGAAATTTCATAACCCAGGACAAATATATTCATTGCTTTGAAAAACATGGAATAATAAATAGACAGCAGTAGGGATATGGTGATGAAAAAGCATGTCTGGCAAACCTCAACAACGACTTATATTTATATAGTGCTTTTAATGTTATAAAACATCCCAAAGTGCTTCTCAGGATCATTACGAAGCAAAGTATGACACTGAGACACAACATGAGATATTAGATCATATGGCCAACAGATTGAACAAAGAGATAGGTTTTAAGGAGTACCTGAAAGGAGGAAAGCGAGACGGAAAGGTGGTGACCGTAGCGGAGTGGTAATATTACCAAAATTGTAATACTGAGGCTCAGGCTGATTCTCGGAGGACATGGGTTCAAATCCCACCGTGGTAACTGGTGCAATTTAAAATTCAATATGAGCTAAAATTCAATTAATTAATACAAATCTGCATTTGAAAACTATTCTCAGCAACGGTGCCATGATGCTATCATTGATCGTCATAAAAAAAAACAGCCTGGCTTACTGATGTTCTTCAGCAATGGAAATCTGCCATCCTTATACGGTCTGGCCTCCATGTGACTCCAAACCAACAACAATGTGGTTGACTCTAAACTGAATTCTGAAAGGTCCAGCAAACCACTCAGTCATCAAGGGCAATTAGGGATGGGCAAAAAATGCTGGCCTTGTCAGTGACACCCACATCCCATGAACGAATGAAAAAAAAAACAGTGCAGTGAGGATATTCCAGAACATTGGTCCTAGGCAGCTGAAGACCTCGTCGCCAGTGGTGCAGTGATTAAAATCCGGGTGCACTAGAGGCCGGAATTAGAGGAGTACATATATCTCGGTGGGTTGTGGAGGTGGAGGAGATTACAAAGATATGGGGCGGGGGGCGAGGCCATGGAGGGATCTGAAAACAAGGAAAAGAATTTTAAAATCAAGACATTACTTGACTGGGAGCCAATGTCAGTCAGTGATAGATGAACGGGACTTGGTGTGAGCTAAGACATGCGCAGCAGAGTTTTGGATGACCTCAAGTTTACAGAGAGTAGAATGTGGGAGATCAGCCAGGAGTGAGTTGGAATAATCACATCTGGAGGTGACGAATGCATGAATGAGGTTTCAGCAGCAGATGGGCTGAGACAGGGGTGAAGTCGGGTGATGTTACTGAGGTGGAAATAGGCGGTTGCAATGAATTCCTGAAAATGAGGTTAAAGATCGTTTTGGGTGAAATGTGACACCAAGGATGTAAACATACTGTCTGCATCTCAGACTGTCACCAGGAAGAGGGATGGAATCAATAGCAAGGGAACAGAGTTGGAGTGGGGAGTGAAAACAATGGCTTCAGTCTTCCCAATATTTAATTGGAGGAAATTTCTGCTCATCTAGCACTGGATGTCGGATAAGCAGTCTGATAATTTAACAACAGTGGAGGAGTGGAGAGAGGTAGTGCTGAGGTAAACTTGATGGAGTTATTTGATAAAACAATGGAGAGGGTTGATGAGGGTGGTGTGATTGAAGTTATATATATGGACTTTCAAAAGGTGTTTGATCAAGTGTCATTCAATAGACAGGTTAGGAAAACTGAACCTTATGGATGAAAGGGACAGTGACAGTGTGGATATAACATTGACTAAGGAACAGTAAACAGAGAGAAGTGGTGAAAGGTTGTTGTTCAGACTCGATAGGAGTATACAGTGGTGTTCCCCAAGGCTCGGTATTAGGACCACTGCTCTTTTTGCCCTTGGAAAACCAGGGGTGGGTAGGGCAGAGCCCCCTCCTCCTCTCTCTTTACAGAGCTTCCCCTCTCTGCAGCCTCCGCTCCATTTGTTGGTCATGTTACAGACACAGAGACACTGTAACTACAGTCCCATACCTCGTCCAGAGTTGTGTCACCAAATACTCTGTCCTCCCTGAATGTCTGCAGCAGCTCACAACACAACCTCCAGAAAACCATCCACAGCACCTCCACTAACTTTAAAATAGCAGAAGTACGTCAAAAGCCCTAAACCTGTAATTTGGATGCCTGGTCATTTTAAATAACACCAGGGGGTTCTTCGTGCCGCTGAATGCATGCTCAGCTGAGAGCGACTAACACAGGCGGTCAGTGGACATGCACAGACCAAGTTTCACAGACGTGCATCAAAGCTGCGGGAATGGATGATTGACATCTTATTCAGACCCCTCCTCACGCTGCAGACACACACATGTTACACCCACGCTATCACCCCGGACAGCCTGGGTGTCCTGCACAATGTGCTGGATGTGACCGGCAGTGCAGCTCACACCATTGTATGGATCCAAACTTCCACAACATCAGTGGAGCTGGAGAGATGAAATGTGCGGTCAGGGAGAGGCAGAGTGAATGAAACTCACTTTAAAAAGGGAATTAGAACAAGACTTTCAGATGAACAAGTTTCAGGAATATTGGAAATGAACAGGGGATTGGGATAATCAGAGGGTTGAGGACATGGAGGGATTTGATCACACGAGTGAGAATATTAAAATTGAGGTGTTACTGGACCAAGAGAGAATGTAGGTCAGTGAGCACGGGGATGTTAGGTGAACAGAATTTGGTGTAAATTAGAAGATGGCAGCAGAGTTTTGGATGATTACAAGGTTACAGAATGTTTTAATGTGGGAGACCAGCTGGGAGTGTGTTAGAATAGTCAAGTCTCAAGTCAACAAAGGCATGGATGAGAGTTTGAGCAGCAGATGAGCTGAACTCTCTCTCTCTCTCTCTCCCTGTTTCTTTCTCTGTCTCCCTCTCTTGCTCTGGCCCACACTCAGAGTCTTATATGCTTCAATCTTGTCGCCCCTTATTTTCCTAATCGTCTTATATGCTTCAATCTTGTCGCCTCTGACTTTTCTAAACCCCAGCTGATATAAGACTAGCCCGCCAGCCTTTCAACATAAGACAACCCGCCCATTCCAGGTATTAGTCTAGGAAACCTTCTCTGAATTGCTTCCAACGCATTTGCATGCTACCTTAAATAAGGAGACCAATACTGTACACAGTACTCCAGATGAGGTCTCATCAATGACCTGTATAACTGAAATATAAACACACTACATTTGTGTTCTATTCCGCTCGCAATAAATGATAATATTTTATTAGTTTTCCTAATTACTTGCTGAACCTGCAGACTAACCTTATACAATTCATGCAGCAGGATACACATATCCCTCTGCAACTCTGACTTCTGAAATCCATCACCATTCAAATAATATGATCAGTTTTTATTCTCACTGTCCAAATGGATTAGGAGACAGAGAGAGTTTACACTCGATCAAACGTGTGTGTGTTCATCGCTAAGAGTTGCGGGGCGGGGCGGGGGTAGGGGAACTTTAAGAGAGTTTTGAATAAGTAAAGCCAGAAATACAATGAAATTAGCATATCACAGGAAATTGTCAATTGAACCGGTCAATGTTAGAAATGTAACAGTCTTTGAGCAAGTGAAAGAGGGGAAGGGGGAAGAGGAACAAGAAGGAAGGATTGTGATGGGACGGAGAGGGGAGAGTTTAAATGACAGACTGTTACATTTCTAACGTTTTCCAGTTCTGATGAAGGGACACAGATCTGAAACATTAACTCTGTTTCTCTCTGCACAGATGCTGCCAGACTTGCTGAGTATTTCTGGCACTTTCTGTTCTCATTTCAGATTTCCAGCAACCGCAGTATTTTGTTTTTATTTTAGTATTTAATTCACTGTCACTTCTATTCCAGGAATGCCTACCTTAAAGACGTTCTGCTCTTCTCTTCCAGAGCTTAGGGCCTCGGCAGCCGAAGGTACGGCCATCAATGGTAGAGTAATTAAACTCGGAGATGCTCAAGAGTCCAGAGTTATATGACGTCTCAGTGCTGCAGTGGAAGCTCAGACTGAAGTCATGAGATCCATAACAAAAACAATAAATGCTGGAATCACTCAGCAGGTCTGGCAGCATCTGTGGAAAGAGAAGCACAGTTAACATTTCGGGTCAGTGACCCTTCTTCGGAAGGGTCCTACTTTTCCGAAGAAGGGTCACTGACCCGAAACGTTAACTCTGCTTCTCTTTCCACAGATGCTGCCAGACCTGCTGAGTGATTCCAGCATTTCTTGTTTTTGTTTCAGATTTCCAGCATCTGCAGTATTTTGCTTTTATGTCATGAGATCCATGCTTGCTGCCATGCAGGATCAGACTGCTGTCAACATGGCTGTGAATCTCAGTGTTCAAAGGGGTTTGCAGGATCTCACAGCAGTCCAGCAATCTGTGATCCATTAGATTACTAGGATTGATGACAGTGTCTCCATGGAGCATGAACCTGCTGTCCTCTCTCAGGATGACAGTATTTGTTCTCCCTTCACCGCCACTCCACCAGTGTACTTGCTGTTACCCATCAGACATCCCAGGCTACTGCTGCCCATGTCGAGGTGGTGCAGTCGGACGCCGAGTCCTCAAAGCCCAGAGCTGCTCGAGGACGTCCTGCAAGGCCACCTGGAGACTCCCCCAGGGAAAGTCAGCAGCCCTCCATCAGCCATGCTGCAGTCATTGGAGAAACACTGTGTAGGAGCACTAGTCAAGTCGAGGGAACCCACAAGACAGGCACTAAGAGAATACACAGGGGTGCATAGTTCAGTTTTGTTTGTATAATTGGATGTGCTGCAGGATAAAGATGTCAAAGTAAATAATTTTGTTGGTGTTTTTTATTGCAGGATGGTGAGCAAGGGGACAATGTGATGGGGCGTCTCAGATTGGTGTAATGATGGAGAATGGGGGATCCATGGTGGGAAAGAGATGTTGTCCTATGGGAAACAGAATATTAGCAGGGTCTCTCCGACGGTCTTTCTGGGTCGAAGGCATCCAGGAAATATCCTCCCTGCCTCCTCCTCCTCCTCCTGAGGTAGCCTCCGGATTCCTGGTTCCCATGCCTGTGTCCTCATGATGGTGATGATATGAAGGGTGCAGCAGAACACCATGAACTTGGACACCTGCTCCAGTGTGTACTGGAGGGCTCCATCTGGCGATTCGGACAGTGGATGCATTACTTCATCACACTGATGGTCTGTTCCACCATGTCCCTGGTGACTTCATTGTTCACTTTATACACATGTTAATTGTGTGAGGTTGGGTGGTGGTGGGAGGAGGTTTGGGGGAGTAGAAACATGAGCTGTGTCTGGAGAGGGGGGGTTACATTTGTCTCCGAGGAGCCACATTCTGGTTCTGCATGGGGGCCCGATGTGTCGGGACGGGCTGACTGCTTCAGAATTAAGGGATGGTGGCAGCTGCCAGGATGGTGGACATTCACCAACATGATGTACTGGGCTTGCTCACACACCAACTGTACATTAATGGAGTGAGAGTTCTTCCAGTTCCTGTACCTCTCCCCGTTGACATGGGGGCCCCGTAGAGACATCTCAAAAAACAGGAATGCAGCTATCCTCACAAAGCCAGGGGTCCCCTTATCCTGTTTCTCCCCGCTGAGGGAGAAAAAGGTGTATTAACTTCACCCAACATCGATGGCCTCTCTCACCTAGCGGATACATCAATGGACAGCACACATTCCTCACAACTACAGGCCAGATAGTCCAACATCAGTGGTGGGAAAGGGTTTAGAACAATTATCAGGGATAAAACCACAAGCATTTGAGAGGTTTGAGTTACTTCAGGATAGCCAGCATAGATTTACAAAAGGAAAGTCATGCTTGACTAATCTAATTGCACTTTTGATGATGTAACAGAGAAGGTTGATGAAGGGAATGTGATGGATGTTGTCTAGATTGGTTTGAACAATGTGTTTGATAAAGTGCAACAGAAAAGGTTAATTACCAAAATTGAGTCAAATGGAATGGGAGGGTCAGTGTCCAATTGGATAAAAAAATGGTTTACATAGAGAAAACAGTGTGTCATAGTAAATGGCAGTTTTTCAGACTGAAAGGTGTTAGACAGTGAGTGTTCCACCAGGGTCAGTGCTCGGGCCACTGTTTAATTTTGCTGTGTATAAATGACTTGGATCTTGGAATACAGAGTAGAATTTCAAAATCCGCCTCTGATACCAAACATGGAGCTGTGACAAACAGTGAGTATGTTCAGAACCACCTGCAACAGGACATAGATACTGATTGGAATGAGCAGACGAGTGGCAGATGAAAGTGTGAGACAAGTGTGAGGTGATGCATTTTGTCAGAAAGGATAAGAAGGCAATATAGGCTTAATAACACTGTTCTAAACAGTGTGCAGGAACAGAGAGACATGTGGGTGTATGAATATCCATCGTTGAAGGTGACAGGACATATTGAGAGATTGGATAGTAAAATACATATAATCTTGGACTTCATACAGAGAGGGATTGAGTTCAAAAGCAGAGAAGTTATGATGAATGTTTAAAAATCTCTGGTTAGGTCTCAGCTGGACTACTGTGTCCAATTCTGGTCATCACACTTCAGAAAGATTATGAAGGTCCTTGGTGCTGAGGAGATTTAACAGGATGGTTCCAGGGATGGAGGATTTTAGTTCCAAGGTTAGGTTACACGATTATGACAGGTTTCGATAATTTAGACAATGACAAAGTGTTCCCATTAACTGATGGAAGAAAGACTAGGGACACGGATTGAAGGTTCTGGACAAGTGATGCAGGAGGAATATGAGGAAGAATGTTTTTCTTTATGCAGCGGGTGTTTATGATCTGGAACTCACTGCCCACAAGTGCGTTAGAAGCAGAGACAATCATTGATTTCAAATGAAAGCTGGTGGAGACCTGAAGGAAATGAATTTGCGACAGGGATTGAGTGGGGGAGTGGGACTGACAGGATTGCTCCATGGAGAGCCAGCATGGATATGATGGGATGAATGGCCTCCTTCTATGTCCTAAATGACTCTATCAGTCTCTGTGACTCGATGTTCGATACGTCTCCTGCTCTTGTCTCGAAAGATCCAGATACAAAGAAGTTCAATTAAACTGTGACCTTAACATCCACTGACAGCTCCGTCCTCACCCTGGTGTGAGGCTCTAGGTCGTGTTACAGGAGGTGACACAGCTCTGTGACCACCTCCTAATTGAATCAGAGTCACCTCACACACTGCTCCTGGGTTAGGTGTCGGTAGGAAAAGTGCTCTTTGAAAACCCGGGGTTGGTAGGGCAGAGCCCCTTCCTCATCCATTCTTTCAGAGCATCCCCTCTCTGCAGCCTCTGCTCCATTTGTTGGTCATGTTACAGACCCAGAGACACTGTAACTACAGTCCCTATACCTTGTCCAGAGTTATAGAACATAGAACATAGAACATTGCAGCGCAGTACAGGCCCTTTAGCCCTCGATGTTGCGCCGACCTGTGAAACCATCTGACCTACACTATTCCAGTTTCATCCATAGGTCTATCCAATGACCACTTAAATGCCCTTAAATTTGGCGAGTCGACTACTGTTGCAGGCAGGGCGTTCCACGCCCCTACTGTTGGGTCAACAAATTCTCTGTCCTCCCTGAATGTCTGCAGCAGCTCACAACACAACCTCCAGAAAACTGTAAGATGGATACCTGGTCTTTTTAAATAACACAAGAGGGGGTTCCTCGTGCTGCTGAATGTATGTTCAGCTGAGAGTGACTGACACAGGCGGTCAGTGGACATGCACAGACCAAGTTTCAAAGACGTCCATCAAAGCTGCTGGAATGGCTGATTGACACCATATTCAGACCCTTCCTCACACTACAGACGCACACATGTTACACCCACGTTATCACCCCGGACAGCCTGGGTGTCCTGTACAATGTGCTGGATGTGACCGGCAGTGCAGCTCACACCATTTTATGGATCTGAACTTCCACAGCACCAGTGGAGCTGGAGAGATGAAATGTGTGGTCAGGGAGTGAGATAGAGGGAAAGAAACTCACTTTTAAAAGGGAATTAGAAAAAGACTTTAAGATGAACAAGCTTCAGGAATATTGGAAATGGACAGGGGATTGGGATAATCAGAGGGGTGAGGACATGAGGGATTTGATCATACGAGTGAGAATATTAAAATTGAGGTGTTACTGGACCAAGAGCCAATGTAGATCAGTGAGCACAGGAATGTTGGGTGAACAGAATTTAGTGTAAATTAGAAGGTGGCAGCAGAGTTTTGGATGACCACAGGTTTACAGAGAGTAGGTTATGGGAGAGCAGCCAGGAGTGAGTTAGAATAGTTAAGTCTCGAGGTAACAGTCAAGTCTTCCAACCAAAATGGACAGTTTGATCTTTTCCCACATTATACTCCATTTGCCAGTTCTTTGCCCACTCATTTAACCTTTCCTAATCCCTTTGTAGCCTCCTTATGTCCTCTTCAGAACTTACCTTCTTACCAATCTTGGAGTCATTAGCAAATTTCGAAAGCATACCTTCGGTCTATTAATCAAAGTTTTTTGTATGAATTGTAAAAAGTTGAGGCCCCAGCACTGATCATGGTGGCACATCACTTGCCACAGCTTGCGAACCAGAAAGTAACCCATTTATGCCTACTCTGTTTCCTGTTAGCTAGCCTATCCTCTATCCATGCCAATTATGTTACCCCCTACACGATGGGATTTTATTTACCACAATGACGTTTGATGTGGTACGTTATCAAATGCCTTCTGTAAATCTAAGTACAGTAAATCCACCAGTTCCCCTTTATCCACAGTACATGTTACTTCTTCAAAGAACTCCAGTATATTGGTTAAACATGATTTCCCTTTCACAAAACCATGTTGACTCTGCCTGATCACTTTGATTTTTTTCTACGTGCCCTGCTATAACGTCTTTAATAATAGCTTCTAACATCTGATCCATAACTGAAAGCCATTCCCACCTGCCACAGGTCGTATGTACACAATGTCTCTTCTGATGTTGTGCTGCATTTGAACTGTTACTCCTCAATAGAGTCATAGAATTATAGAGATATACAGCACAGAAACAGGACCTTCAGCCCATTGTGTCTGTGCTGGCCATCAAGCACCGAACTATTCTAATCCCAATTCCCAGCACTTGGCCTGTAGCCTTGTATGCTATGGCGTTTCATGTGCTCATCTAAATACTTCTGAAATGTTGTGAGGGTTCCTGCCCGGACCATCTCTTAAGGCAGTGTGTTCCAGATTCGAACCACCCTCTGGGTGAAAATTACTTTCCTCAAATCCCTTCTAAACCTCCTGCCTCTTACCTTAAATCTATTCCCCCTGGTTATTGACCCGTCCACTGAGGGAAAAAAGATTCTTCATGTCTAACCTATCAATGCCCCTCATTATGTTGTATACCTCAAAAATGACACCCCTCATCCTTTTCAGCTCTAAGGAAAACAACCCTAGCCTTTTCTGTCACTCTTCACAGCTGAAATGCTCCTGCCCAGGTAACATCCTGGTGAATCTATTCTGCACCCTCTCCATTGCAATCACCTCCTTTCTATAGTGCGGCAACCACAACTATACACAGTACTCCAGTTGTGGCCTAACTGGCGTTTTATACTGCTCCATCAGAACCTCCCTGCTCTTATATTCTACGCCTCGGCTAATAAAGGAAGGTGTCCCATACGTCTTCCTGACCGCATTGTCTACCTGTGCTGCTGCCTTCAGTGATCTATGGACAAGTACACCAAGCTCCCTCTGACCTTCAATACTTCCTCGGGTCCGACCATCCATTGTATATTTCCTTGTCTTGCTCGCCCCCCCCCCAAAATGCATCACCTCACACTTCTCAGGATTACATTCCATTTGCCACTCCTCTGCCCATCTTGCCAGACCATCTACATCGTCCTGTAATCTAAGGCTTTCCTCCTCACTATTTACAACACCACCAATTTTCGTGTCAGCTGCGAACTTACTGATCAGTCCTCATATATTCACGTCTAAATCATTAATGTACACTACAAACAGCAAGAGCTCAGCACCGATCCCTGCAGTACACCACTGGTCACAGGCTTCCACTCGCAAAAACAACCCTTGACCATCACCCTCTATACCGCCGCTAAGCCAATTTTGGATCCAATTTGCCAAGTTGCCCTGGATCCCATGGGCACTTACCTTCTTAACAAATCTCCCATGCGGGACCCATCAAAAACCTTACTGAAGTCCATATAGACTACTGCTTTACCCTCCTTTACACCCCTAGTCACCGCCTCGAAAATAATCTATCAATTTAGTTAGACACGAACTCCCCTTGACAAAGCCATGCTGACTATTCCTGATTAATCCCTGCCTCTCCACGTGGAGATTAATCCTGTCCCTCCGAATTTTTTCCAATGGTTTCCCTGCAATAAATTGCTTGTGACCCTTCGACCTCCTTTCTGTTAAGCTGTGACACTCTATCAGATCTTACAGTGGTGTAGGAGTTTCAACAGAGTTCCTGCCTCCCTTTTATATGATTTTTCAGGGTGGAAGATGAAGAGATGAAGTGTGTGGTCAGGGATAGAAACAGAGGGAAAGAAACTCACCTTTAAAAAGGGTATTAGCAAAAGACTTTAAGATGAACAAGTTTCAGGAATATTGGAAATGGACAGGGGATTGGGATAATCAGAAGGACGAGGACATGGAGGGATTTGATCTCATGGTTGGATTATTAAAATTGTGGTGTTACTGGACCAAGAGCCAATGTCGGTCAGTGAGCACAGGGATGTTGGGTGAACAGAATTTGGTGTAAGTTAGAAGATGGCAGCAGAGTTTTGGATGACCACAAGGGACAAGGTTACAGAGAGTAGAATGTGGGAAACAAGCCAGCAGTGTGCTGGAATAGTCAAATCTCGAGGTAACTACGGCATGGATGAGGTTTTCAGCAGCCGATGAGCTCAGCTCTCTCTTTCTCTCTTTCTCTATCTCTCCCTCTCTCTCTCTGTCGCCCTCGCTTGCTCTATCCCACGCTCAGAATCTTCAATGTTTCAATCAAGTCGCCCCTTACTCTTCTAAACTCCAGCTGATATAAGCCTAGCCTGTCCGGCCTTTCCTCATAAGACAGTCCGCCCATATTCGTCTAATAAACCTTCTCTGAACTGTTTACAACGCATTTACATGCTTCCTTAAATAAGGAGACCAGTACTGAACACAGAATTCCAGATAATGTCTCACCAATGCCCTCCCTACCTTTGTATTCAGTTCCTCTCACAATAAATGATAACATTATATTAGCTTTCCTAATTACTTTCTGAACCGACATACTAACCTTATGCAATTCATACACCTGGAGACCCAGATACTCCTGCATCTCAGAGTTCTGCAATCCCTCACCATTCAGATAATATGCTTAGTTTAATTTCATTATTACTACCAATATGGACAATTTCACATTTCCCCACATTCCACTCCATTTCCCAGATCTTTGCCTTCTCACTCAATCTATCTATGTCCGTTTGCAGCCGCCTTATGTCCTCTTCAGAACTTTGTTTCATCAACAGATTTAACAACCACACCTTCGGTCTTTGCATCTAATTCATTTAAACAAACTGTAAAAAGTTGAGGCCCCAGCACTGATACCTATGGCACCCCACTCGTTACATCCTGCCAACCAGAAAATTACCCATTTATGGCTGCTCTCTGTTTCCTGTTAGCTAACCAAACGTCTATCCCTGGCAATGTGTTATCCCCTATACCATGAGCTTCTATTTTTCGCAATGACCTTTGATGTGGCACCTTATCAAATGCCTTCTGGAAATCTAGTACAGTACATCCACCAGTTCCCCTTTATCCACAGCACATGTTACTTCTTCAACGAACTCCAGTTAATTGATTAAACGTAATTTCCCTTTCACAAAACCATGTTGACTTTGCCTAATCACCTTGAATTTTACGACCTGCCCTGCTATAACATCTTTGATAATAGCTTCTAAAAAACTAATTCACAGCCAGAAAGCCTTTCTGATACTTCACAGATTGTTTCTCTACTGTGTTTATTCTGATTTTGTGCTGTATTTGAACTGTCACTCCTCAATAAACTGCTTGTGACCCTTTGACCTCCTTTTTGGGTGATCTCTGACCCTAGATCAGACCTTACAGTGGTGTAGGAGACGGAACACAGACATCAGGATGATAGGCTTGGTTTACTTGGTTTGTGAAAAATAGTAAACTCAGTTGAGTGATGAATGAGTAGGAGATTTGGCAACAAAAAGAGTTTACATACAATCAAACGTGTGTGTTCATCACGAACAGCGTGGGTGGGGGGGGGGGGGAGGACTTACAGAGAGTTTTAAATAAGAAAAGCCAGAAATACAATCTCACTAGCATATCACAGGAAATAGTCAATTGATAACCTGGTGGAGAAGAAAAACAGGCACGCCTGGGGAGACGGACATACTAAGGATTTTCGAGGTGTATGATGGGAATTACGATTTTATTCTCAATGGAATATCTGAGGATGTCCAGAAATGCAAATTTAAGCTAAAAAAAAACCGGGCTGAGATAAGTTGGTCAATGGGGCACATCTGTGTACCTGAACAGAAAGTGCCGGAAATACTCAGTGGGTCTGGCAGCATCGGTGCAGAGAGAAACAGAGTTAATGTTTCAGATCTGTGACCCTTCATCAGAACTGGTAAACGTTAGAAATGTTGATGTACAAGCTGGAGATGGTAAGACCATGGACCTCCTGCTTTCCATACCACCCCCAATCCTTCACCTCAAACCTCCCCTTCTGATTTTATACTTTCCAATGATAACCCAATACTACCAACTTCCCAGTCACAGCAGCTCCAGGAGACAGAAAGAGAGCAGCAAAAGAGCACTAAAGCCCCATCACTTGGTCTGATGCTCACAGCCACCAGATCAAATACTTATAGTGCGTGTACCTTCGAGGCTGGTATAGAGTCAGAATCTGCACGTGGCGAGTCACCGAGCATGAGTGAGCTTCAGCCAGGCCAGGGGAAAAGGATAGTTTATGTGTCAGATCACCGGATGGCGAGGTCACAAACGAGTTATAATACACAGGGCTCAGATGTGAACATTGTTGGAGCTGCTGCCCATGTCGAGGAGGTGCAGTCTGAATCCGAGTCCTCAAGGCCTAGAGCAGCTCGAGGAAGTCCTGCAAGGCCATCTGCAGTCACCGCCAGTGAAAGTCAGCAGCCTTCCACCAGCCATGCTGCAGTCACTGGGAAACACTGTGTAGGAGCAGTAGGCAGGTTGAGGGAACCCACAGGACAGGGACTAAGGGAATACACAAGGGTGAATAGTTCAGTTTTGTTTGTATAATTGCATGTGTTGTTGGATAAAGACGATCATGAAAAACATTTTGTTGGTGTTTTTATTGCAGGATGGTTACCTAGGGGACACTGTCATGGGGCATCTCAGATGGGTGCAATGGTGGAGAAGTGGTGGATCCATGGTGGGAAAGGGAAGTTGTCCTCTGGGAACTGGAATCTTAGCAGCGTCTCTACGACAGCCTTTCCGGTTTGAAATCATCCAGGAAATATCCTCCTTGCCTCCTCCTCCTCCTACTGAGGTAGCCTGCGGATCCCTGGTGCCAAAGCCTGTCTCCTCATGATGGTGATGGTGTGAAGGGTGCAGCAGAACACCATGAACTTGGACACCTGCTCCAGTATGTACTGGAGGGCTCCCCACGAGCGGTTCAGACATCTGAAGCATTGCTTCACCTGGTGGTTTTGTGTGGGGGAGGGGAGTGTCTAGAGTTCAGAGGTCATGAGCCACATTCGGGTTCTGCATGGGGGCCCGATGTGTTGCGACCGGCTGACTGCTTCAGAATGAAGGTACAGTGGCTGCTGCCAGGACAGTGGACATTTACCAAGATGATGTACTGGGCATGCTCACACACCAACTGTGCATTAATGGAGTGAGAGCTGTACCAGTTCCTGTACCTCTCCCCGTTGCCATGGGGACCCCGCAGAGACACCGAGACCATCAGGAATTCCGTTATCCTGACAAAGCCACGGGATCTCTCACCTGCTTCTCCCTGCTGAGGGAGCAGGCAGTATAATTCACCTCACCCGACATAGATGGCCTCCGTCACACAGCAGATACATGAATGGACAACAGAGAGAGAGATAATGGATACGTCACCCGCTCTTGTCTGGAAAGATACAGATAAGAACATAATAACATAAGAACTAGGAGCTGGAGTAGGCAATTCAGGCCCTCGAACCTGCTTCGCCATTCAATATGATCATGGCTGACCTCATCTCGGCCTCAACTCCACTTTCCTGCCCGTTCTCCATAACTCTTCAACCCATTTCTAATTAAAAATCTGTCTATCGCCTCCTTAAATTTACTCAATGTCCCGGCATCTATTGCAATCCGGGTATTGAATCCCACAGACACACGACCCTTTGAGAGAAGAAATTTCTCTTCATCTCTATTTTAAATCCTTAACCCTTATCCAAAAACAATGACCTCTCATTCTAGGTTGCCCCACAAGAGGAAACGTCTTCTCTATGTCTACTTTGTCAATCCACTTAATCATCTTATATACCTCAATTATACCGACTCTCATTCTTCTAAACTCTAGAGAGTAAAGGCATAAAGAGCTCAATCTCTCTTCATAAGCCAAACCCCTCATCCCTGGAATCAATCTAGTGACCCTCTTCTGATCTGCCTCCCATGCAACTACATCCATCCTCAAGTCAGGAGACTAAAACTATACACAATACTCCAGGTGCGGTCTCGTTAATGCCTTGTACAGTTGCAGCAACACTTTCCTACTTTTATATTCTATTCCTTCAGCAACAAATACCAAAATTCCATTTGCCTTCCTTTTCACCTGCTGTACCTCCAAACTAGCTTTCTGCGATTCATGCACGAGGACACCCAGATCCTTCTGCACCGAAGCACTCAGAAGTTTCTCTCCAGTTAGGTAATAATTTGCCTTTCTATTCTTCCGACCAAAATGGATAACCTTACACTTACCCACGTTAAACTCCATCTGCCAAATTTTCGTTCATTCACCTAACCTATCCATATCAATTTGTAAATTTCTTATTTAATTATTGCAACATACTATCCCACCTATTTTAGTGTCATCTGGAAATTTGGCTATAGTACCTTCTATCCTTGCATCCAAATCATAAATATATATTGTAAATAGCAGGGGCCAAGGACCAAACCCTGTGGTACCCCACCAGTTACATATTGCCAACCAGAAAAAGATCCATTTATCCCGACTCTCTGTTTTCTGTTGGTTAGCCAATCCTCTATCAAAGTTAAGAAATTGCCCCCGACCTCATGTGATCTTACCTTCTGTATTCATCTTTTGTGCGGCACTTTATCAAATGTCTTCTGGAAGTCCAGATATACTACATCTGCAGGATCACCATTTTCCACTTTTCTTGTCACAGCTTCGATGAACTCTAGCAAATTCGTCAAATAGGATTTACCCTTCAAAAAACCATGCTGACTCTGATGGATTGCGTTTTGACTTTCTAAACGTCCTGTTATTACTTCCTTAATAATGGGTTCTAACAATTTCCCAACGATAGATGTTAAACTAACTGGTCTATAGTTTCCTACATTCTGCCTCCCTCCCTTTTTGAATCAGGGCGTTTTCTTAGCTTTTTTCCCAATCCTCTGGAACCTTTCCCGCATCCAGCGAATTTTAGAATATTGTAACCAATGGATCCATTATCTCTGCTGCCACTTACTTTAAGACACTCTGATGCAGGCCATCAGGCCCTGGGTACTTGTCTGCCTTCAATTCCAATAGTTTGCTCTGTACTTTTTACCTAGTAATGATGATTGTTCTAAATTCCTCTCTTTCTATAACCTCTGCATTACCTGTTACTATTTAGATGGTACTGGTGTCCTCCACCGTGAAAACTGAGGCAAAATACTGATTTAGTGTCTCCACCATTTCTGTGTTCCCCTCTATCAACTTCCCAGTCTCATCCTCCAAGGGACCAACATTCACTTTAGCCACTCTCTTACCTTTTATATACTTAAATAAGTTTTTGCTATCCGCTTTTATATTTTGCTCTAGTTTTCTTTCATAATTTATCTTTGCTCTTTTTATTACTTTTTTAGTAACCCTTTGTTGATCATTAAAAATTTCCCAATCTTCCAGCCTGCCACTGGCATTTGCAATATGGTATGCCTTACATTTTGTCTTTATATTATCCTTAACTTCCTTGCTTGGCCATGGATGTTTTTACCCCTCCTAGAATATTTCTTCCTCTCTGGAATATATTGTAGTTGGGAGGAATTGAATATCTCCTTAAACATCTGCCATTGCTCATCAACTGTCCTACCTTTTAGTCTTCCTGCCCAGTCCACTAGGGCTAAATCTGTACTCATGCCGATGTAATTACCTTTGTTTATGGATCTAATAGTTGGATACAGAGACTTACCAGGGCCACCAACAATAGCGAGGATGGGATAGTAAACCGTTTGAATCATCTTCAGGGCATAATAGATTCGCGCTTCTAATGTCATCCGAAAATACTCAGCAGTAACAAGGCGAAACCAATAGGACGTACTCCTGCTGTCCATTGTTGTAACATTCCAATCTATTGTCCTCAGATTCTAACCCATTGTTGGAACATTGAAATCTATTGTCCTCAGATTCTGACCCATTGTTGCAACATTCCAATCTATTGTTCTCAGATTCTGACCCATTGTTGTAACATTTCAATCTATTGTCCTCAGATTCTGACCCATTGTTGTAACATTCCAATCTATTGTCCTCAGATTCTGACCCATTGTTGGAACATTCCAATCGATTGTCCTCAGATTCTGACCCATTGTTGTAACATTCCAATCTCAGCAGGGGAATGGGAACCTAAATTGTAGTGCCAGTGTACAGGATATTGAGAGTAGTGAGGTCAGGGATATGGTTACAAGGACGCAAGAGGGCACTAGCAAGCAAGAACCTGGTTTAAAGTGTGTCTACTTCAACGCCAGGAGCATCTGGAATAAGGTGGGTGAGCTTGCAGCATGGGTTGGTACCCGGAATCTCGATGTAGTGGCCATTTCGGAGACATGGGTAGAGCAGGGGCAGGAATGGATGTTGCAGGTTCCGGGATTTAGATGTTTCAGTAAGAACAGAGAAGATGGTTAAAGAGCGGGGGGGGGGGGGGGGGGCGGTGGCATTGTTAATCAAGGAGAGTATTAGAGCGACAGAAAGGACGTTTGAGGACTCGTCTACTGAGGTAGTATGGGCGGAGGTTAGAAACGGGAGAGGTGAGGTTACCCTGTTGGGAGTCTTTTATAGACCTCCGAATAGTTCCAGAGATGTAGAGGAAAGGATAGCGAAGATGATTCTCGACAGGGGCGAGAGCAACAGGGTAGTTGTTATGGGGGACGTTAACTTTCCAAACATCGACTGGAAATACTAAAGTTCGAGTACTTTAGATGGGTCAGTTTTTGTCCAGTGTGTGCAGGAAGGTTTTCTGACACAGTATGGAGACAGGCCAACCAGGGGCGATGCCATATTGGATTTGGTACTGGGAAATGAACCCGGCCAGGTGTTAGATTTAGATGCAGGTGAGCACTTTGGTGATAGTGATCACAATTCGGTTAGATTTACCTTAGCGATGGGCAGGGACAGGTATATACCGCAGGGCAAAAATTATAGCTGGGGGAAAGGAAATTATGATGCGATTAGGCAAGATTTAGGATGCGTAGGATGGGGAAGGAAACGGCAGGGGATGGGAGCAATCGAAATGTGGAGCTTATTCCAGGAGCAGCGACTGTGTGTCCTTGATAAGTATGTACCTGTGAGGCAGGGAGGAAGTTGTCGAGCGAGGGAGCCGTGGTTTACTAAAGAAGTTGAAGCGCTTGTCAAGAGGAAGAAGAAGGCTTATGTTAGAATGAGACGTGAAGGCTTAGTTAGGGTGATTGAGAGCGACAAGCTGGCCAGGAAGGATCTAAAGGGAGAGCTAAGACGAGCAAGGAGAGGACACGAGAAGTCATTGGCGGATAGGATCAGAGAAAACCCTAAGGCTTTCTATAGGTATATCAGGAATAGAAGAATGACTAGAGTTAGATTAGGGCCAATCAAGGATAGTAGTGGGAAGTTGTGTGTGGAATCAGAGGAGATAAGGGAAGTGATAAATGAATATTTTTCGTCAGTATTTACAGTCGAGAAAGAAAATGTTGTTGAGGAGAATACTGAGATTCAGGCTACTAGACTAGATGGGATTGAGGTTCACAAGGAGGAGGTGTTATCAATTTTGGAAAGTGTGAAAATAGATAAGTCCCCTGGGCCAGATGGGATTTATCCTAGGATTCTCTGGGAAGCTAGGGAGGAGATTGCAGAGCCTTTGTCCTTGATCTTTATGTCGTCATTGTCGACAGGAATAGTGCCGGAAGACTGGAGGATAGCAAATGTTGTCCCCTTGTTCAAGAAGGGGAGTAGAGACAGCCCTGGTAATTATAGACCTGTGAGCCTTACTTCGGTTGTGGGTAAAATGTTGGAAAAGGTTATAAGAGACAGGATTTATAATCATCTTGAAAACAATAAGTTCATTAGAGATAGTCAGCACGGTTTTGTGACGGGTAGGTCGTGCCTCACAAACCTTATTGAGTTTTTCGAGAAGGTGACCAAACAGGTGGATGAGGGTAAAGCAGTGGATGTGGTGTATATGGATTTCAGTAAGGCGTTTGATAAGGTTCCCCACGGTAGGCCATTGCAGAAAATACGGAAGTATGGTGTTGAATGTGATTTAGAGCTTTGGATCAGAAATTGGCTAGCTGAAAGAAGACAGAGGGTGGTGGTTGATGGCAAATGTTCATCCTGGAGTTTAGTTACTAGTGGTGTACCGCAAGGATCTGTTTTGGGGCCATTGCTGTTTGTCATTTTCATAAATGACCTGGAAGAGGGTGTAGAAGGGTGGGTTAGTAAATTTGCAGTTGACACGAAGATCGGTGGAGTTGTGGATAGTGCCGAAGGATGTTGTAGGGTACAGAGGGACATAGATAGGCTGCAGAGCTGGGCTGAGAGATGGCAAATGGTGTTTAATGCGGAAAAGTGTGAGGTGATTCACTTTGGAAGGAGTAACAGGAATGCAGAGTACTGGGCTAATGGGAACATTCCTGGCAGTGTAGATGAACAGAGAAATCTTGGTGTCCAGGTGCATAAATCCCTGAAAGTTGCTACCCAGGTTAATAGGGCTGTTAAGAAGGCATATGGTGTGTTAGCTTTTATTAGCGGGGGATCGAGTTTCGGAGCCACGAGGTCATGATGCAGCTGTACAAAACTCTGGTGAGACCGCACCTGGAGTATTGCGTGCAGTTCTGGTCACCGCATTATAGGAAGGATGTGGAAGCTATGGAAAGGGTGCAGAGGAGATTTACTAGGATGTTGCCTGGTATGGAGGGAAGGTCTTACGAGGAAAGGCTGAGGGACTTGGGGTTGTTTTCGTTGGAGAGAAGGAGGAGGAGAGGTGACTTAATAGAGACATATAAGATAATCAGAGGGTTAGATAGGGTGGATAGTGAGCGTCTTTTTCCTCGGATGGTGATGGCAAACACGAGGGGACATAGCTTTAAGTTGAGGGGTGATAGTTATAGGACAGATGTGAGAGGTAGTTTCTTTACTCAGAGAGTAGTAAGGGCGTGGAACGCCCTGCCTGCAGCAGTAGTAGATTCGCCAACTTTAAGGGCATTTAAGTGGTCATTGGATAGAAATATGGATGAAAATGGAATAGTGTAGGTCAGATGGTTTCACAGGTCGGCGCAACATCGAGGGCCGAAGGGCCTGTACTGCGCTGTAATGTTCTAATTCTAATTCTAATTTTGATCGATCGTCTTTCTCTCTCTGTCTCTCTTTCTGCAGCCACGGATCCCTGTTAGTGCCGGGGTTGATGCTCCCACTGACACTATGAGTTAAAACATTGAAAGGAGGCCCTTATTAATAGAAGAGGGAAACCCTCCAGTGACACAATTATGGTCCGTAGTGACTGACATTAATTACAGTCAATGAACAAACAAGTTCAGTTAATCTCTTTCAATCCAATAGTTTTTGTACCACAATAGTGTAGAAGTGTTACTCAGTCTAGATGGGATATACGAGGTTAGTTGAGGGAAGGAATGGTGGAAAAAGCAGTGGCATTGGCTGGAAGCTTTCAATCCTCCTTGGATCTGGGAGAGATGACAGGGGACTGCAGGGTTGTAAATGTTACACCCTGCATATAAAATGAGACATTAGATAAATCCTGTAGCTACTGACCAGTCAGTCTAATGTCGGTGGTTGGAAATTTCTAGAGGCCATAAGCCTGTACAAAATATATCTTTCTTGGAAAAACATGGGATAATAAATGACAAACAGCACGAGTAAGTAATGACCAATCACGTCCGATAATCTTGATCAAGTTCATTGATGACATAACTGTGAGTGTTGATGAGGATAGTGTGTTTCATGTTATGTATACGGACTTTCAAAAGGCCTGTGATCAAATGACATTTCATAGACTTGTTATGAGAAATATAACACATGGAATATTTTGACAGTGATAGTGTGAATATGACACTGACTCCTGGACAGAAAGCAGAGAGACGTGGTGAACAGACTTTGTTCAAACTGGGGGAGGGGGAATATAAATTGCTGTTTCTCAGGGGTCAGTATTAGTATCAGTGCTCTTCCTGACATGTCCTTGGAGGTGCTTTTGCTAACGCTGTTGGGGAGGGTTTAAACTAATGTGGCAGGGGGATGGGAACCAATTGAGGTCAGTTGACAGTGAGGAGGTAGTAACAAAAGCCTGTAAGAAACTAGATAATGAAGTCAGTGTGACTAAGGGGAAGAGCAGGCAGGGAGCAGATGATGAATATAAAGGGACTGGTGGTCTGAGGTGCATTTGGTTTAATGCAAGAAGTGTAGTTGGTAAGGCAGATGAACTTAGGGCTTGGATTAGTACCTGGGAGTATGATGTTATTGCTATTACTGAGACTTGGTTGAGGGAAGGGCATGATTGGCAACTAAATATCCCAGGATATCGATGCTTCAGGCGGGATAGAGAGGGAGGTAAAAGGGGTGGAGGAGTTGCATTACTGGTCAAAGAGGATGTCACAGCTGTGCTGAAGGAGGGCACTATGGAGGACTCGAGCGGTGAGGCAATATGGACAGAACTCAGAAATAGGAAGGGTGCGGTAACAATGTTGGGGCTGTACTACAGGCCTCCCAACAGCGAGCGTGAGATAGAGGTACAAATATGTAAACAGATTATGGAAAGATGTAGGAGCAACAGGGTGGTGGTGATAGGAGATTTTAATTTTCCCAACATTGACTGGGATTCGCTTAATGTTAGAGGTCCAGATGGAGCAGAATTTGTAAGGAGCATCCAGGAGGGTTTTCTAGAGCAGTATGTAAATAGTCCAACTCGGGAAGGGGCCATACTGGACCTGGTGTTGGGGAATGAGCCCGGCCAGGTTGTTGAAGTTTCAGTCGGAGACTACTTTGGGAATAGTGATCACAATTCCGTAAGCTTTAAAATACTCATGGACAAAGATGAGAGTGGTCCTAAAGGAAGAGTGCTAAATCGGGGGAAGGCCAACTATACCAAAATTCGGCAGGAGCTGGGAAATGTAGATTGGGAGCAGCTGTTTGAAGGTAAATCCACATGTGATATGTGGGAGGCTTTTAAAGAGAGGTTGATTAGCATGCAGGAGAGACATGTTCCTGTGAAAATGAGGGATAGAAATGGCAAGATTAGGGAACCATGGATGACAGGTGAAATTGTGAGACTAGCTAAGAGGAAAAAGGAAGCATACATAAGGTCCAGGCGGCTGATGAAAGACGAAGCTTTGAAAGAATATCGGGAATGTAGGACCAATCTGAAACGAGGAATTAAGAGGGCTAAAAGGGGTCATGAAATATCTTCAGCAAACAGGGTTAAGGAAAATCCCAAAGCCTTTTATTCATATATAAGGAGAAAGAGGGTATCTAGAGAAAGGATTGGCCCACTAAAGGACAAAGGAGGAATGTTATGCTTGGACTCAGAGAAAATGGGTGAGATTCTAAACGAGTACTTTGCATCGGTATTCACCGAGGAGAGGGACATGACGGATGTTGAGGTGAGGAACAGATGTTTGATTACTCTAGGTCAAGTCGGCATAAGGAGGGAGGAAGTGTTGGGTATTCTAAAGGGCATTAAGGTGGACAAGTCCCCAGGTCCGGATGGGATCTATCCCAGGTTACTGAGGGAAGCGAGAGAGGAAATAGCTGGGGCCTTAACAGATATCTTTGCAGCATCCTTAAACACGGGTGAGGTCCCGGAGGACTGGAGAATTGCTAATGTTGTCCCCTTGTTTAAGAAGGGTAGCAGGGATAATCCAGGTAATTATAGACCGGTGAGCCTGACGTCAGTGGTAGGGAAGCTGCTGGAGAAGATACTGAGGGATAGGATCTATTCCCATTTGGAAGAAAATGGGCTCATCAGTGATAGGCAACATGGTTTTGTGCAGGGAAGGTCATGTCTTACCAACTTAATAGAATTCTTTGAGGAAGTGACAAAGTTGATTGATGAGGGAAGGGCTGTCGATGTCATATACATAGACTTCAGTAAGGCGTTTGATAAGGTTCCCCATGGCAGGCTGATGGAGAAAGTGAAGGCGCTTGGGGTCCAAGGTGTACTAGCTAGATGGATAAAGAACTGGCTGGGCAACAGGAGACCGAGAGTAGCAGTAGAAGGGAGTTTCTCAAAATGGAGACGTGTGACCAGTGGTGTTCCACAGGGATCCGTGCTGGGACCACTGTTGTTTGTGATATACATTAATGATTTGGAGGAAAGTATAGGTGGACTGATTAGCAAATTTGCAGACGACACTAAGATTGGTGGAGTAGCAGATAGTGAAGGGGACTGTCAGAGAATACAGCAGAATATAGATAGATTGGAGAGTTGGGCAGAGAAATGGCAGATGGAGTTCAATCAGGGCAAATGCGAGGTGATGCATTTTGGAAGATCCAATTCAAGAGTGAACTATACAGTAAATGGAAAAGTCCTGGGGAAAATTGATGTCCAGAGAGATTTGGGTGTTCAGGTCCACTGTTCCCTGAAGGTGGCAACGCAGGTAAATAGAGTGGTCAAGAAGGCATACGGCATGCTTTCCTTCATTGGACGGGGCATTGAGTACAAGAGTTGGCAGGTCATGTTACAGTTGTATAGGACTTTGGTTCGGCCACATTTGGAATACTGCGTACAGTTCTGGTCGCCACATTATCAAAATGATGTGGATGCTTTGGAGAGGGTGCAGAGGAGGTTCACCAGGATGTTGCCTGGTATGGAGGGCGCTAGCTATGAAGAGAGGTTGAGTAGATTAGGATTATTTTCATTAGAAAGACGGAGGTTGAGGGGGGACCTGATTGAGGTGGACAAAATCATGAGAGGTATAGACAGGGTGGATAGCAAGAAGCTTTTTCCCAGAGTGGGGGTTTCAATTACTAGAGGACACGAGTTCAAAGTGAAAGGGGAAAAGTTTAGGGGGGATATGCGTGGAAAGTTCTCTACGCAGAGGGTGGTGGGCACCTGGAACGCATTGCCAGCGGAGGTGGTAGATGCGGGCACGATGGAGTCTTTTAAGATGTATCTAGACAGATACATGAATGGGCAGGAAGAAAAGAGATACAGAAGCTTAGAAAATAGGCGACATGTTTAGAGAGAGGCTCTGGATCGGCGCAGGCTTGGAGGGCCGAAGGGCCTGTTCCTGTGCTGTAATTATCTTTGTTCTTTGTTCTTTGTTTATGTAGATAGATATACAAGTAATAGAGACTTAAAACATAATTTCAACGCTTGAAGATGACATGAAACTCATAAGTACGGGTGGCAAAGACGCAGACCACAGAATTATCCAACATCACAGACTTTGTTTATTTTTAATTTATTCTGGACTCCAATCCAAATACAAATTTATTTCTCACTGTATACTTCATTTGTGTGATTTGCCTGTGAGTTTGTGCATGAATGTCTAACGTATATTTTTGTTATTTTATTTAGATTCATTTTAAATTTTAAAGTACAATAAACTCACTTCTTGATTAAACTTCAGAAAACCTGTCTGATTGGTTCTTTCATGATCACAGTAAAGGTAAAAGGTAAAATACTCACTGAGGTGGTCAGCATGTCCACTGCTAAAAAGGAACAAATCCCATTGTGATCAAAGAAAAGTTCGGACAAGAGAAGAGCCTGGGACCCTCCTCACCTGGCTGGATCAGAAATGTGGAGGTTCTTGTGATTGTAACGCAATGACAAACGAGAAATTGGAAGTGTCATAGAGTCACAGAGTTATAGAGCAAAGGAACAGGCCCTTCGGCCCACTGTGTCTGTGCCGGCCAACAAGCCTATCCATTCTAATCCCATTTTCCAGCACCTGGCCCGTAACTTTGTCCGCTATGGCGTTTCAAGTGCTCATCTACATAATTCGTAAATGTTGTGGAGTGTTCCTGCCTCTGTAGCCCCTTCAGGCAGTGTGTTCCGGATTCCAACTACCCTCTGGGTGATTTTTCTTCCCCTCAAATCCCCTCTAAACCTCCTGCCCCTTAATTTAAATCAATGCCCCCGGTTATTGACACCTCCGCTAAGGAAAAAGTTTTTTCCTATCTACCCTATCCATACCCTCATAATTTTTCGTGCTTTCTGTCTCTCTCCCTTTTTTAAATAAAGAATTTACATTCCCAATAAAGGAGTTACATACAGAGTGAAGTAACTCGGTGCAGTTTAAAACCCCTCTCTGTTGAAAAGTTGCGTAATGTTGCTGGACAGTTAGGGATTATTCTCCGTCCAAAAGATTGGAAAACCGAAATTCTAAGACTTGTTTCCAACCATTTTTTATTTGCAGCAGAAAATTCAAACAGGGTTAGAATCACTGACAGATAGTGTAATGTTAGCTAAGGTAAAACTAGAACAGAAGAGACTAGAATTAGAATTCCAGAGAGAGCGAGAAAGAGCAGAGCGTCAAGAAAGGGAAAAAGTAAGAGTGTTCCAGAAGGAGAAGGAGGAAAGGGAGTTAAGGTGGCTAAAACAACTAGAGGAAGTCCCAGTCCACCCACTGAAGGCACAGCTAGTGAAGGAGCTACCCATAGTTCAGGACCATGTGCTGAGCTCTTAATGTTCTCCCAGTTAGTTCCAAATTTCAATGAGGAGGATGTG
Organism: Heterodontus francisci; assembly: GCF_036365525.1. Taxonomy (NCBI): domain Eukaryota; kingdom Metazoa; phylum Chordata; class Chondrichthyes; order Heterodontiformes; family Heterodontidae; genus Heterodontus; species Heterodontus francisci. The sequence goes on from NC_090391.1 coordinate 41,118,346, forward strand.
TCAGAATTTTTCATCAGTTTTGAAATGCTTGCAAAGCCGCTGAAATGACTGACAGAGAGCTGGACACTGTTTTTACCAAGTAGAATAACAGGAAAAGTCCATGAGGTTTATTCACTGTTGCCAGATGAAAGTTCATCACATTATGAGATGGATAAAAATGGTATCCTGGGTGCATATGAGATAGTATCAGAAGTGTACTGTAAAACATTCTGAACCCTGGGAAAGCAGCCTGACTAAACTTACCTTGAGTTTGAAAGAGTTAAGCAGCTTCCGAACATAGGAACATGGGAGCTGAAGTAAGCCATTCAGCCCATCGAGCCTGCTCCACCATTCAATATGATCATGGTTGATCATCCAATGCCTTTTCCCCCACACTATCCTCATATTCCTTTTTGTCAGTGGTATTTATAAAACTGTCAATCCCTACTTTAAACATACTCAATGACTGAGCTTCCACAGCTCTCTGGGGTAGAGAATTTCAAAGATTCAGAACCCTCTGAGTAAAGAAATTTCTCCTCATCTCTGTCCTAAGTGGCTTCTCTTTTATTTTGAAACTATGTCTGCTATTTCTGGACTCCCCAACCAGGGTAAACATCTTAGCTGCATCTACCCTGTCTATCCCTTTAAGTATTTTGTAGGTTTCAATGAGATCACCTCTCATTCTTCGAAACTCTGGAGAATACACGCCCAGCTTCCCCAATCTCTCTTCATAGGACAGTCCCAAAATCGCGGGAACAAGTCTGGTGAATCTTCTTTGCACTCCCTCTGTGGTCATAATATCCTTCCTCAGGTAAAGAGACCAGAACTGCGCACAGCACTCCATCTGCGGTCTAACAAAGTTTCTATACAATTGCAGCAAGACTTCACTACTCAAATCAACTTGTCATAAAGGCCAACATACCATTTGTCTTCCTAATTGCTTGCTGCACCTGCATGTTAGCTTTCAATTACGTATAATGAGGATACCCAGGTCCCTTAGTACATCTACACTTTCTAATCTCTCACCAATTGGAACACTCTGCACGTCTATTCATCCTACCACCGTGGCTAACCTCACATTTTTCCACATTATATTCCATCTGCCATGTTTTTGCCCACTCACTAAGTCTGTCCAAATTTCCTTGAAACCACTTTGCATCTTCCTCACAACGCACATTTCCACCTAGTTTTGTGTCATCTGCAAACTTGAAATATTACTTTGGTCCCAATATCCAAATCATTGATAGATATTGTGAACAGCTGGGGCCCAAGCACTGATCCCTGTGGTACTCCATTAGTCACAGCCTGCCAATGCAAGAATGGCCCATTTATTCCTACTCTCTGTTTCCTGCCTGTTTACCAATCCTTACTGCTAGTCAGTATATTACCTCCGATCCCATGTTCTTTAACTTTGCTGACCAACATACTGTGGGGAACTTTATCAAAAGCTTTCAGAAAATCCACCGACTCCCCTTCTCTATTTTGTTCGTGACATCCAAAAAATAAAAACCAACAGGTTCATCAAGCATGATTTCCCATTCATAAATCCATGTTGACTCTGCCCAATCAGATCCATTTATCGCATAATTTAGAATAGATTCTAACATGTTCCCTAGTACTGATGAAATGCTAACCACGTGGGCTTTCGCCGGGTGCTCCAGTTTCCTCCCACAGCCAAAGACTTGCAGGTGATAGATAAATTAGCCATTGTAAATTACCCCGAGTGTAGGGAGGTGGTAGGGAATATGGTATTACTGTAATGCTAGCATAAATGGGTGGTTGTTGTTCCCATTTTTCTCTTTCCCTCCCTTCTTAAATAGTGGGATGACATTTGCTACCTTCCAATCTGCAGGAAGCGTTCCAGAACTGATAGAATTTTGAAAGATGATCACCAATGCATGGACAATCTCCATTACTACTTCTTTCAACACTCTGGGATATAGAATATCAGATCCTGGATAATTGTCAAACATCAGCCCGACTAATGTCTCCAATACAAACTTCTCACTAATACTAATTTCGTTCAATTCTTCATTCTCCCAATCCCTTGGATCTCTAATTCTGGGAGATTTCTTGTATCTTCCTCAGTGAAGACAGACACAAAATATTTTTTTGTTTAGTTTAGAGATACAGCACTGAAACAGGCCCTTCGGCCCACCGAGTCTGTGCCGACCATCAACCTCTCATTTTATACTACACTAATCCCATATTCCTACCACATCCCCACCTGTCCCTATATTTCTCTACCACCTACCTATACTAAGGGCAATTTATAATGGTCGACTAACCTACCAACCTGCAAGTCTTTTGGCTGTGGGAGGAAACCTGAGCACCCGGAGAAAACCCACGCAGACAACTTGCAAACACCACACAGGCAGTACCCAGAATTGAACCTGGGTCGCTGGAGCTCAGAGGCTGCGGTGCTAATCACATTTCACTTCTCTGTCATTTCTCAATTCCCCATTATAAATTCTCCTGACTCTGCCTGTAATGGCCCTACATTTGTCTAAGCTAAACATTACCATTTTATGAACCAATAGAAGATTTCCAGTCTGTTTTGGTGCTTACTTTTGACCAGTGGATACAGAAGATCAGGATACAGCCCACATATATAAATCTCAGAGCAGTGATCCATCTCGAAGAGTTCACAAACTCGCTCTCCCTCCCATTAAAACACGCATAGAGGAACAGAAGGTTCAAAGAGCCAGGCAGGTTGCACTTCTGGCTGATGAATTTTCCCTTGTATACAAGGCCTTAGCCCCAAAGGGAAACCCTTCCCTAGTAACCCCAAAGACCCGAGAATAAAAGGTGGGAGGCTGATCGGACCCTGAACAGCCATGGGCAAGAAGGAAAAGCTGGACACACGGGAGCCCTTCCTCAGGCCAAATAGGACGGTACTGAGAGCAGGAGTAACAGCCGAAGCCATGTGTGTTTCCATTGTAATGAGGCAGATCACCGTCATGCTGACTGGTGGAAGTGTCGGGAAAACCTGTAAGATTAATGAGAGTCCTGATTACCACCTACCGCCCTCCTCAGCTAATGACTCAGTACTCCTCCATGTTGAACACCACTTGTAAGAAGCACTGAGGGTGGCAAGGGCACAAAATGTACTCTGGGTGGGGGACTTCAATGTCCATCACCATGAGTGGCTTGGTCGCGCCACTACTGACCAAGCTGGCCGAGTCCTAAAGGACACAGCTGCTAGACTGGGGCTGCGGCAGGTGGTGGGGGAACCAACACGAGGGAACAACATACTTGACCTCGTCCTCACCGATCCGCCTGCCACAGATGCATCTGTCCATGACAGTATTGGTAGGAGTGACCACTGCATAGTCCTTGAGGAGACGAAGTCCCGCCTTCAGATTGAGGATACCGTCCATTGTGTTGTGTGGCACTATCACCGTGCTAAATGGGACAGATTTCCAACAGATCTAGCAATGCAAAACTGGGCATCCATGAGGCGCTGTGGGCTATCAGCAGCAGCAGAATTGTACTCAACCACAATGTGTAACCTCATGGCCCGGCATATCCCCTACTCTACCATTACCATCAAGCCAGGATACCAACCCTAGTTCAATGAAGAGTGCAGGAGGGCATGCCAGGAGCAGCACCAGGCATACCTCAAAATGAGGTGTCAACCTGGTGAAGCTACAACCCAGGACAACTTGCATGCCAAACTGCGTAGAGCTAAGCGATCCCATAAACAACGGATCCGATCTCAGCTCTGCAGTCCTGCCACATCCAGCCGTGAATGGTGGTGGACAATTAAACAACTAACTGGAGGAGGTGGCTCCACAAATATCCCCATCCTCAGTGATGGGGGAGCCCAGCACATCAGTGCAAAAGATAAGGCTGAAGCATTTGCAACAATCTTCAGCCAGAAGTGCCGAGTTGATGATCCATCTCGGCCTCCTCCTGAAGTCCCCAGCATCACAGATGCCAAACTTTAGCCAATTCGATTCACTCCGCGTGATATCCAGAAACGACTGCAGCGAATGGATACTGAAAAAGCTATGGGGCCTGACAATATTCCGGCAATAGTACTGAAGACCTGTGCTCCAGAACTTGCTGCGGCCCTAGCCAAGCTGTTCCAGTACAGCTACAACACTGGCATCTACCCTGCAATGTGGAAAATTACCCAGGTATGTCCTGCACACAAAACACAGGACCAATCCAACCCGGCCAACTACCGCCCCATTAGCCTCCTCTCAATCATCAGTAAAGTGATGGAAGGTGTCATCACAGTGCCATCAAGCGGCACTTGCTTAGCAACAACCTGCTCAGTGATGCTCAGTTTGGGTTCCAACAGGGCCACTCATCCTGATCTCAATACAGCCTTGGTTCAAACATGGACAAAAGAGCTGAACTCAAGAGGTGAGGTGAGAGTGACTGCCCTTGACATCAATGCAGCATTTGTCCGAGTATGGCATCAAGGAGCCCGAGCAAAACTGAGGTCAATGGGAATCAGGGGGAAAACTCTCCGCTGGCTGGAGTCATACCTAGCGCAAAGGAAGATGATTGTGGTTGTTGGAGGTCAATAAGCTGAGTTTCAGGACATCACTGCAGGATTACTTCAGGGTACTGTCATGGGCCCAACCATCTTCAGCTGCTTCATCAATGACCTTCCTTCAATCATGAGGTCAGAAGTGGGGATGTTCGTTGATGATTGCACAATGTTCAGCACCATTCGCGACTCCTCAGATACTGAAGCAGTCTGTGTAGAAATGCAGCAAGACCTGGAAAATATCCAGGCTCGGGCTGATAAGTGGAAAGTAACATTCGCGCCACACAAGTGCCAGGCAATGAGCATCTCCAAGAAGAGAGAATCTAACCATCTGTCCTTGACATTCAATGGCATTACCATCGCTGAATCCCCCACTATCAACATCCTAGGGGCTGCCATTGACCAGGAGCCGAACTGGAGTAGCCATATAAATACCGTGGCTACAAGAGCAGGTCAGAGGCTAGGAATCCTGAGGCGAGTAACTCACCTCCTGACTCCCCAAAGCATGTCCACAATCGACAAGGCACAAGTTAGGAGTGTGATGGAATACTCTCCACTTGCCTGGATGGGTGCAGCTCCAACAACACTCAAGAAGCTTAACACCATCCAGGACAAAGCAGCCTGCTTGATTGGCACCCCATCTACAAACATTCACTCCCTCCACAACCGACGCACAGTGGCAGCAATGTGTACCATCTACAAGATGCACTGCAGCATTGCACCAAGGCTCCTTAGACAGCACCTTCCAAACCTGCGACCTCTACCAACTAGAAGGACAAGGGCAGCAAATACATGGGAACACCACCATCTGCAAGTTCCCCTACAAGTCACACACCATCCTGACTTGGAACTTTATCGCCGTTCCTTCACTGTCGCTGGGTCAAAATCCTGGAACTCCCTTCCCAATAGCACTGCGGGTATACCTACCCCATATGGACTACTGCGGTTCAAGCAGGCAGCTCACCACCACCTTGGCAAGGGCAATTAGGGTTGGGCAATAAATGCTGGCCTGGCCAGCCACGCCCACATTCTGTGAATGAATTTTTTTTTTTTTAAATGTCCACCAGATCAGTGCAGGAAAACGGGCCCTGATGGAAATCACAGCAGATCAGGCTGTGCCTTTAACTGTGGCAGTCAGACCCAGTAAACCTACCACTGAGAGTGCAGGAAATCTTAACAAAATCCCTGAGAGTTACCAGGAATTATAATCCCAAGGAAAAGTGACCCCATCCACCTTGAGTGAGGCAAGCAAGCCCATAGTCATACTAAGGGATACAGGGGCCACCCAATCCCTTCTGCTGGGAAAAGGAATGACCTTTCTTCGATAGTGCAGCAAATGCTAAAGAGTTAGTGAATTGTATCGGAAGACAGTATATGTCCATACCTTTATAACGACTGCACTTGGAGTGTGACCCAGTTTCAGGACCGGTATCCAAGGGGATTGTACCTAGTTTACCGATGGATGGGTCGACCTGCTCCTGGGTAATGATCTGACAAGGGAAAAGGTGCCAGCTTCCCTGGTAGTTCTTGAGAGACTAAAATAGGGCCAGAAGACAGAGCAGTTCCAGGAGAAGGCCCCTGACATTCTCCCTGATTGTGTGGTGACACGGTCCACGGCCAAACAATCCCTGAACTGACACTGTAGATGGATGACCCGACTGCCTGGCTGTCTGCAACCTTCTTTGGGAAGTTAGAGGACAGAAAGGATTTGCTAAACAGATCTTCCTTAGTTGAGGCTCAATCCCCCGACCCTGTGTTAAAAAATAGCACAGACTGTCCAAACCAAAACTGAAGCAGAGGGAATTGCAGAGTGCTACTATTTAAGGAACGAGATGCTGATGAGGAAGTGGAGACCTCCTCACAGACCTGCGGATGAAGAAAGGACAGTGGTTCACCAGATAGTGGTGCCGCTGAGGTCCCTTAAAGAAATATTAAGAATGGCCGACGAACTTCCAATGACTGGACATGTCAGTGTACGAAAAATCGAAGCCCGCATAAGACAGCATTTTGACTGGCCACAACTCCACAAAGATGTGGTGGAGTTCTGTAAAACTAGTCACCTGCGTTAGCTGGTGGGGAAGCCCCAACCTGCAATAAAATCTGCACCCTAATTCATCTACCAGCTTTTGGGGAACCCTTCAGCAGAGTGCTGGTGGATTGTGTGGGACACCTGCTGAAAACAAAACGGGATTACCAGTATCTTCTCACCATTATGGATGTGGTGACCTGATTCCCAGAGGCCATTCTCCCGAAGAGCTATCTCTGCCAAGGTAGTGGTGGAGGGGTTAACCCAATTCTTTACCCGATAATGGGCTGCCTGCTGAGATCCAGTTGGATCAGGGCACACATTTTATTTCCAGTATTTTTGAAAAGGTCATGGGCAATCTGGACATAACCCAGCTAAGGTCCTTAGCCTATCACCCACAGTCACAAGGGGCTTTGGAGCGTGACCACCAGACCCTAAAGACAATGAACAGGCCAGACTGCTATGAGTAACCCCATGACTGGGACAAAGGGCTAGGATTTCACCTGTTGGTTACCAGGGACTTACTCAATGCTTCCACTGGCTTTAGTCTCTTTGAATTAATTTATGGACACGAGGTGAGAGCTCTGCTTAAATGATTCAAGAAGTTTTTCGGACACAGGGATGAGTCTTCCATGTTAGAATACATTTCCATGCTCTGGGACCGGCTCACGGGAGCCTGTGCAATGACTCAGGAACAACTAAAGACCCCCCAGGCAGCCATGAGAAGGTAAGCAGGAAGAAATGCCAAGGCGAGAACATTTCCGCCCAGAGACCATGTATTGTTGTTACTCCCAATGGAGGGTCGACCCCTGAAAGCCCGTTTCAGTGGTCCATATCGAGTGACAAAAAGAATAGCGGGTAAATTATATAATTGACTCCCCAGAGCAAAGGCAAAAAAACAAGTCTGTGGAGGGGACAGACAAGTACAGATCTGTCAGACAGTCAGGAGGGAAGGATTCAAAAGGACAGTGAGGACAGGTTGGAGGAGGGCCAGGAGGATTACCAATTGGAACCCCCTACTCTCCGATTAGCCAACCCTGAAATGTTAGAGAAATTAGACCAATCACTCTTCTCCTTAAATGCAGGTCAAACAGGGACAATAAAAAGGCTGCTAACAACATTTACAGAAACGTGGAGGGACAAAGAAAGTTCCCAAGAAGGCATGCCAATGGTAAGGGAGATGTCTGAACTAGTCAAAGTGCCGCTTGAAAGTTCAGTGAAAGCTGGACAGACACTGGCGAACACTACTGTCCCAGAGGAAATAGGGCAGATTAGGAAAAATATCCTCCTCATAGTGAAGAGAAAAGGGAAGGGAAATTGCCCTGAAGTGAACAGCACTTGCGTACCTCAGCAGAAAGTTAAAAGTAAGGTCAGTGTGGATCTACCCACTGAAGAACCCAATGATCAGATCCCAAACCCAAAGCTAATCAAATCCTGCAACTTGGGGCTGCAAAGTTGTGCAGTGATTAGCGCTACAACCTCATAGCTCCTGTGACCCAGGTTCGATTCTCGGTATTGCCTGTGTAGAGTTTGCAAGTTCTCCCTTTGAGCACGTGGGTTTTTGTCGGGTGCTCCGGTTTCCTCACACAGCCAAAGACTTGCAGGTTGATAGGTAAATTGGCCATTATAAATTGCCCCTAGTTTAGGTAGGTGGCAGGGGAAGGTGGGGATGTGGTAGGAATATGGGATTCATGTAGGATTAGTATAAATGGGTGGTTGATGGTCGGCAGAGACTTGGTGGGCCGAAAGGCCTGTTTCAGTGCTGTACCTCTAAATAAATAAATTTCAAAGCCGTGCTCAGCAAGAACAAAGGTCCACAGGAAATCTCAGACACCTCACAGGGAGAAAGATCATCAAGGTGCAGGAACCTGAATAGTTAAAGCTTCATTGCAAGAGAGAAAAAAACCTATGTAATCGCTGATGCATTGTCCAGGGTCGAACCCGACACATAACCATCCCAGACAAAACTCCAAAACAATTAAATCAGCACAACTGTAACAGACAATGACAGCTGCAGTAATTCCAAGATTCATGTGTGAATTTGAGAAGTGATTATTGAGAATGAATGTGTATTTCCTTCTATTTCTTCCCACAATTCTGTAATGAAATGATCTTATTATCACATTTCTTTCAGTGTGCTGTGGTGGTGTCAAGGTAACACCATATGCCCAATGAGGAATTTTAATTCACCGATTTGAAACTTGCAATAAACCTTTAATGAAAAAAGAAATCCCACAGTTAACCTTGACAAAACTGGCAGCCAAGATGCCCACCGCAATTGGCATCTGAAACACCTTTTCACATTCATAGGCCACCAACGGGAGACACATGTCTGCTGAGTCTAGACCTGTATCATTGGCTTGCTCTAGTGATTGAATTACCTTAAATTACTTTCATTAACACGGCACACAAGGGCATCCTGACATTTTGACTTTGAAAGAGCAAACTCCTACAATTATAAATACTGGCATCCTGAGCCCTGGGGTGACAGAAGTTTCTAACCTTGAATCTCATTATAAGGTTCCAGCGAATGCACTGAGACAGTCATGAGGCCTTCTGTCCATCTATGTGAAAGTTGGGAGTTTCCCCTGGACAAAGACAGACAAGCCAGTGATTCAAACTGTGCAGAATGAGATGGGCTGTGTCCCCCCGTCTCTCTCTCTCCAGATAACGTCACAAGTTTGAATACCACATGCGACTGTGGTCCCTCCAAGCCGACAGATTACTACAGACAGAGACAGCAGGGAAAGAAAGCCACCTCCAAGTCTGCCTCAAAGAAATCCCTGAGCCACGTGGGCCAGCCACAAAGGGTGCTTCGACCAGCCAAAGACTTCAAGAATACAACTGCAGCCGGAAGACCGCCGTGTCATCCAACATCACAGAATGAGTATTTTATTTTTATATTTATACCGGACTCCAATCTTCTCACTCTGTCATCTGTTTCTGTGTAATTCTCGTACGAATGTGTGCGTAAATGTGTGGTGTATTTTTTATGATTTTATTGAGATCGGGTTGACATTGTTAAGTATAATAAACTCACCTCTTTCCTGTTTAAACTCAAGAGAACCTGCCCGATCAGGTCCTTCACAATCACTCCAAAGGTAAAAGGTCAAATACTCAATGAGAGGGTTAGCACACCCACTGGTTAAAAAGAACAAACAGAGTTGTGGTCAAATAAGACGAGCGACTGTGACCCATCCTCACCTGGCCGTAACAATAGGCACGGTTGGGGATCGCGAGAATATGGGGATGAACTCAGCTCAGCATTAAACAGGTACCAGAGATTGTAAACTTCCTGGTTCAGCCTCAGACAACGGTCAGTGAGGGGGATGCAGACCGTGGATAGGGAATAGAGTATGTGACAAAAACTGAAGACAATGACTTCAGTCTTCTCATGATTTAAATGACAAGAACATTAAATCAGTGAAATATGTTTTCTGAATCCAAAGTTGCAGATGGAGACTTACCAGGGACACCAATAATAGCGAGTATGGGATAGTAAATAAATTGAATCATCCTCAGAGCATAATAGATCCGCAATTCTAATGTCATCCAATAATAATCAGCAGTAACCAGGTCAAACAAAGAGGAGAAACTCCTGCTGTCCATTGTTGTAACATTCCAATCTATTATTCTCAGATTCTGATCTATCCTCTCTCTCTGTCTGAAGCCGCTGATCTCTGTTAGTACCGGAGGCGATGCTGCTGCTGATACCATGGAAGAGCACATTGAAAGGAGCCCCTTATTAATAGAAGTTGAAAACACTCCAGTGACACAATTTGGGTCCATGGAGACTAACATTAAATACAGTCACTGAACAAACAGGTTCTGTTAACCCCTTTCAATTCCACACTTTTTGTACAATAACAAAGTTGAACATTTGCCTGGTCTGGATGGGATGTATGAGGGTTGCTGAGGGAAGGTATGGTGGAAGCAGCAGAGGCACTGGCCAGAATCTTACAGTCATCCTTGGATATGAGAGTGATAGAAGATGGAAACTCTCCAGTGAAACATAAGGTTCACTAATGTTCTTTAGGGAAGGAAATCTGCTGCCCTTACCTGGTGGCCTACATATGACTCCAGACCAAATCAATGTGGTTGGCTTTTACATGCCTTCTGAAATGGTCTAGCAAGCCACTCAGTTGTATCTAACTACTATGAAGTCAATAAAAAGGAATGAAACCGGATGGACCACCCAGCATCGACCTAGGCACCGGAAACGACACGGACAAACCCAGCCCTTTCGACCCTCCAATGTCCTCCTGACTAACATCTGGGGGCTTGTGCCAAAGTTGGGAGAGCTGTCCCAAAGACTAGTCAAGCAGCAGCCTAACATAAAAATATATCTTGCATGTAAAATCATGGGATAATAAATGACAAGCAGCACGGATAGGTTAATGGAAAATCGTTTCTGATAATCTTGATAGGGTTTCTTGATATAACTGTGAGTGTTAATGAGGATAGCGTGTTTCATTTTATAGAATGATAGACTCGTAGAAACCTTAAGGGACAGAAAGACGCCACTTGGCCCATCGTGTCTGTACCAGCCGAAAAATGATCCACCTATTCGAATCCCACCTTCCAGCATTTGATCCATAGCCCTACAGATTATGACACTTGAGGTGCACATTCAGACCGCTTTTTAATGAGTAGAGGGTTTCTGCCTCAAACATCCTTGCCGGCAGTGGGTTCCAGACCGTCACTAAAAGCCGGGGACCCAGTACTGAGCCCTCTGGAACACCACGGGAAACAGTGCTCCAGTCACTAAAATACCCTTCAACAATTACCCTTTGTTTACTGCCACTGAGCCAATTTTGTATTTCTGGTTGGACAAGTTTTTCCTCATCTCCCCTCTGATCTTTCTACCAATCACTTACCTCTCTGCTCAGGTGAATAGACCCTTCACCTCCAGTCAATCCAGGCCACTCACAATTTTGTACATTTCAATCAGATCTCCTCTCAGCCTTCTCTGTTCCAAGGAGAACAACCCCAGCCTATCCAATCTTTCCTCATAACTGCATTATTTCAGTCCTGGCAACATCCTCCTAAATCTCCTCTGTACCCTCACTAGTGCAATTACATCCTTTCTGTAATGTTGTTGCCAGAACTGAACACAGTACTCAAGTAGTGGTCCAACCAATGATTTATACAGTTCCAGCATAACTTCCCTGCTCTTATATTCTGTACCTCGGCTAATAAGGGCAAGGATTCATATGCCTTCTTAACCACGTTATTGACCTGTCCTGCTATCTTCAGGGATCTGTGGACATTGACTCCAAGGTCCCTTACTTCCTCCACACTTCTCAGTATTTTCCCAGTAATCGTGTATTCCTTTGTCTTATTTGAGCTCCCCAATTGCATCACCTCACACTTCCCCAAGTTGAATTCCATTTGCCATTTTTCTGCCCATCTGTCCAGACCGCCAATAACTTACTGCAGTCTACAGCTATCCTTCTCGCTATCTACCACACGGCCGATCTTTGTGTCATCCGTAGATTTCTTGATCATGCCCCCTACATTTATGTCGAAATCGTTAATATACACCACAAAAAGCAGGAGATTCAGTACTCAGCCCTCTGGAATACCACTGGAAACAGCCCTCCAGTTGCAAAAACGCCCGTCAACAATTACCCTTTGTTTCCTGCCACTGAACCAATTTTTTATCCACCTCGTGCATTTCCCTGGATTACATGGAATTTTCTTTTTGAACCAGTCTGTCATGTGGGATCTTGTCAAAAGCCTTGCTGAAAACCATGTAAACCACATCAACTGCACTACTTTCATCGATATCCCTTGTTACATCTTCGAAAAATTCGATCAAGTTGGTCAAACAAGCTCTTCCCTTAACACATCCATGCTGACTATACTTTATTAACCTGTGCCTGTCTCAGTGACAGTTTACCCCGTCTCTCAGAATAGATTCCAATCATTTTCCCACTACTGAGGTTAGACTGACAGGCCTGTAATTATTCAGACTATCCTTCACTCCCTTTTTAAACAGAGGTCCAACGTCAGCAATTCTCCAATACTCCGGCACCACATACTGTATCCAGTGAGGACTGGAAACTGATAGTCAGACCCTTTGCTATTTCCTCTGTTGCTTCTTGTAGCAACCTGGGGCACATTTCAATTGGATCAGGTGATTTATCAACTTTCAAGGATACTCATCCCATTAACGCTTCCTCTCTCAGTATGTTGATCACATTCAATAATTCACACTCTTCCTCCTTAACTACAATATCTGCATCCCCCCTCTTTTCTGAAGACACTAAAAGTATTCAATAAAACCATACCAATATCTTCCACCCCTACGCAAAGGTTACCTTTTTGGTCTATTATGGGCCCTACTCTCCCCTTAGTTAACCTCTTACTCTTAATGCATTGAGAAAACATCTTTGGGTTCACCTTGACTTTGCTTGCCAATATTCTTTCATGCTCTCCATTTGCTGTCCTAATTTCCTTTTTGATTTAATCCTTCCACTTTCTAAAGTCCTCTCAACTTTCTGTAGTATTGAGTTCTCAGTGTCGGATGTACGCTTCCCTTTTCTGTTTTATCTTACAATATCGGCTCCTTGACATCCATGGGACTCTAGATTTGGCCGCCTCACCCTTTTTCTTTGTGGGAACATGTTTACACTGAACCCCTTGAATGTCTACTTTGAATGCCTCCCAGTGCTCTGAGACTGATTTACCTTCAAGTCGCTGTTTCCAGTCCACTTTCGGTCCTCGGTTTAGTAAAATTGGCCTTGCACCAATTGAGAACTCTAAATCCTATTCTATGTCTGTACGTTTGCATCGTTATGTTATAACTGACTGAATTATGATCACTCCCACCAAAATGCTCTCCCCTGACACTCCATACACCTGCCCGTCGTCATTTCCTAAAACAAAGTCTAAAACTGCACCCTCTCCTGTTGGACTTTCTGCATGCTGGACAGAAATGTTGTCCTGAATGCACCTCAAGAATTCTGCTCCCTCAATTCTTTTCATACTAAAACTATCCTCGTTAACATCGGAGTGATTAAAATACCCTACTATTACTGCCCTATTGTTCTTGCACTTCTCATAGACTTGCCGACTTATCTGCTCCTCTATCAACCTCTGACTATTTGGCTGTCGAGATCACTCTCCCAGCAGTGAGATTGCCCCTTTATGGTCCCTTCGCTGAATCGATATGGCCTCACTTGATGAACCTTCCAACATATCATCCCTCCTCACAGCTGCAAAAGATTCCTTGACCAGAATTGCCATTCCCCTCCTTTCTTAACCCCCTCCCTATCGCATCTAAAAACCTGGTAACCAGGAACGTTGAGCTGCCATTCCTGTCCCTCCTTAAGCCAAGTTTCTGTAACAACTATGATATCATACTGCCACATGTCTATCTTTGCCCTCCGCTCATCTGCTTTATTTGCAGCACTCCATACATTGAAACAGATAGCCTTGAGTACTGCCAAACCTTTTTTCATTTTCTCACCCTCATTTCCTCTGTCTTCTAGACTCATCCATTAATTTGCCACCTTCCATTTTCATTTCTGATTTTGTCCCAGCTAAGTCTACCCTCAGGTCCCCCACCTCCCTGCTAAACTAGTTTAAACCCTCCCCAACAGTACTCGCAAAACGTTCCGCAAGGAACCCAGTCCTGGCTCTGTTCACGTGCAACCCGTCCGGCCTGTAAAGGTCCCACCTCCCCCAGAGCCGGTTCCAGTGTCCCAGGAATATGAATCCCTCCCTCCTGCACCATCTTTCCAGCCACAGATTCGTCTGCCTTATCTTTCTATTTATATACTAAGTGGCACCTGGCACCCCGAGCGGTTCAGACATCAGAAGCATTGCTTCATCACACCGATGGTCTGTTCCACCATGTTCCTGGCGATTCCATTGCTCACATTATACACATGGTAATTTTGTGAGGTTGGTTGGTGTGGGAGGTGATTTGGGGGTGCAGAAACATGAGCTGTGTCTAGAGGGGTTTCCTTCGCCTCCGAGAAGCCACATTCTGGTTCTGCAAGGAGCCCCGGAGTATTGGGACCGGCTGACTGATTCAGAATTAAGGTATGGTGGCTGCTGCCAGGATAGTGGACATTCACCAACATGATGTACTGGGCATGCTCACACACCAACTGTACATTAATGGAGTGAGAGTGCTTCCAGTTCCTGTACCTCTCCCCGTTGACATGGGGGCCCCGCAGAGCCACCTATGTCATCAGGAATCCCGCTATCCTGACAAAGCTACGGGATCACTCATCCTGCTTCTCCCTGCTGAGGGAGAAATTGATGACATAGATGGTCACCCAGCATCCCCAACACCGAACACCTATTCCTGCTGGGGGACTTTAATGCCAGGGTTGGGGCCGACCATGACTCATGGCCCTCCTGCCTTGGGCGCTATGGCGTTGGAAGGATGAATGAGAACGGGCAGAGACTGCTTGAGTTGTGTACCTATCATAACCTCTGCATCACCAACTCGTTCTTTCACACTAAACCCTGTCACCAGGTTTCATGGAGGCACCCAAGATCACGTCGTTGGCACCAGCTAGACCTCATTGTCACAAGGCGAGCCGCCTTAAACAGTGTTCAAATCACACGCAGCTTCCACAGTGCGGACTGCGACACCGACCACTCCCTGGTGTGCAGCAAGGTTAGACTCAGACCAAAGAAGTTGCATCATTCCAAGCAGAAGGGCCACCCGCGCATCAACACGAGCAGAATTTCTCACCCACAGCTGTTACAAAAATTTCTAAATTCACTTGTAACAGCCCTTCAAAACACTCCCACAGGGGATGCTGAGACCAAGTGGGCCCACATCAGAGATGCCATCTATGAGTCAGCTTTGACCACCTACGGCAAAAGTGCGAAGAGAAATGCAGACTGGTTTCAATCTCATAATGAAGAGCTGGAACCTGTCATAGCCGCTAAGCGCATTGCACTTTTGAACTACAAGAAAGCCCCCAGCGATTTAACATCCGCAGCACTTAAAGCAGCCAGAAGTACTGCACAAAGAACAGCTAGGCGTTGCGCAAACGACTACTGGCAACACCTATGCAGTCATATTCAGCTGGCCTCAGACACCGGAAACATCAGAGGAATGTATGATGGCATGAAGAGAGCTCTTGGGCCAACCATCAAGAAGATCACCCCCCTCAAATCTAAATCGGGGGACATAATCACTGACCAACGCAAACAGATGGACCGCTGGGTTGAGCACTACCTAGAACTGTACTCCAGGGAGAATGCTGTCACTGAGACTGCCCTCAATGCAGCCCAGCCTCTACCAGTCATGGATGAGCTGGACATACAGCCAACCAAATCGGAACTCAGTGATGCCATTGATTCCCTAGCCAGCGGAAAAGCCCCTGGGAAGGACAGCATTACCCCTGAAATAATCAAGAGTGCCAAGCCTGCTATACTCTCAGCACTACATGAACTGCTATGCCTGTGCTGGGACGAGGGAGCAGTACCCCAGGACATGCGCGATGCCAACATCATCACCCTCTATAAAAACAAAGGTGACCGCGGTGACTGCAACAACTACCGTGGAATCTCCCTGCTCAGCATAGTGGGGAAAGTCTTTGCTCGAGTCGCTCTGAACAGGCTCCAGAAGCTGGCCGAGCGTGTCTACCCTGAGGCACAGTGTGGCTTTCGTGCAGAGAGATCGACTATTGACATGCTGTTCTCCCTTCGTCAGATACAGGAGAAATGCCGCGAACAGCAGATGCCCCTCTACATTGCTTTCATTGATCTCACCAAAGCCTTTGACCTCGTCAGCAGACGTGGTCTCTTCAGACTACTAGAAAAGATCGGATGTCCACCAAAGCTACTAAGTATCATCACCTCATTCCATGACAATATGAAAGGCACAATTCAACATGGTGGCTCCTCATCAGAGCCCTTTCCTATCCTGAGTGGTGTGAAACAGGGCTGTGTTCTCGCACCCACACTTTTTGGGATTTTCTTCTCCCTGCTGCTTTCACATGCGTTCAAATCCTCTGAAGAAGGAATTTTCCTCCACACAAGATCAGGGGGCAGGTTGTTCAACCTTGCCCGTCTAAGAGCGAAGTCCAAAGTACGGAAAGTCCTCATCAGAGAACTCCTCTTTGCTGACGATGCTGCTTTAACATCTCACACTGAAGAATGCCTGCAGAGTCTCATCGACAGGTTTGCGTCTGCCTGCAATGAATTTGGCCTAACCATCAGCCTCAAGAAAACGAACATCATGGGGCAGGATGTCAGAAATGCTCCATCCATCAATATTGGCGACCACGCTCTGGAAGTGGTTCAAGAGTTCACCTACCTAGGCTCAACTATCACCAGTAACCTGTCTCTAGATGCAGAAATCAACAAGCGTATGGGTAAGGCTTCCACTGCTATGTTCAGACTGGCCAAGAGAGTGTGGGAAAATGGCGCACTGACACGGAACACAAAAGTCCGAGTGTATCAGGCCTGTGTCCTCAGTACCTTGCTCTACGGCAGCGAGGCCTGGACAACGTATGCCAGCCAAGAGCGACGTCTCAATTCATTCCATCTTCGCTGCCTTCGGAGAATACTTGGCATCAGGTGGCAGGACTATATCTCCAACACAGAAGTCCTTGAAGCGGCCAACATCCCCAGCTTATACACACTACTGAGTCAGCGGCGCTTGAGATGGCTTGGCCATGTGAGCCGCATGGAAGATGGCAGGATCCCCAAAGACACATTGTACAGCGAGCTCGCCACTGGTATCAGACCCACCGGCCGTCCATGTCTCCGTTATAAAGACGTCTGCAAACGCGACATGAAATCGTGTGACATTGATCACAAGTCGTGGGAGTCAGTTGCCAGCATTCGCCAGAGCTGGCGGGCAGCCATAAAGACAGGGCTAAATTGTGGCGAGTCGAAGAGACTTAGTAGTTGGCAGGAAAAAAGACAGAGGCGCAAGGGGAGAGCCAACTGTCCAACAGCCCCAACAAACAAATTTCTCTGCAGCACCTGTGGAAGAGCCTGTTACTCCAGAATTGGCCTTTATAGCCACTCCAGGCGCTGCTTCACAAACCACTGACCACCTCCAGGCGCGTATCCATTGTCTCTCGAGATAAGGAGGCCCAAAAGAAAAAGAAGATGGTCACCCTCACCTCCCTGAATTATCAATGGACAACAGACAGGCCTCGCAACTACTGGTCAGTTAGTTTAACATCAGTGGTGAGTTAAGTTTTAGAAGCAATTATCAGGGAAAAATCAACACACACTTGGCGAGGTTTGAGATATTTATGGATCGTCAGCACGGATTTCTAAAAAGGCAGATCATGCTTGACTGAACTAATTGAATTTATTTCGATGATCTGAGAAGGTTGATGAAGGGAATGTGGTGGATGTTGTATGCATGGATTTTATGAAATTGTTTGATGAACAACCACACAAAAGCTTGGTTAAAAAAATTGAATCTCAGGAATAGCATCCAGTTGAATCAAAAATTGTCCAAATGACAGAAAAAAGAGAAATGTGTTAAATGGTTGTTTTTCAGACTGGAGGATGGTAGACAGTGAAGTTCCCCAATGGTCAGTGCGAGGAACACATTGCTTTTATTTTTGCGACATATAAATGACATGGATCTTGGAATAATGAGTAGAATTTACATTTTTTCTGATGATTGCAATCTTGGAGGAGTAGTAAGCAGCGAGGATGTCACAAACCACCTACAACATGATATAGATCGGCTAGCAGAATGGACAGAGAAGTGACAGGTAGAATTTAATACAGAGGAGTGTGAGGTGATGTATTTTATCAGATGGACGAGGAAGGCAATATAGACATAATGACACAGTTCTAAAGATTGTGCCGGAACAGAGGGACCTGGGGCTCCATATGCATTGATCTTTGAAGGTGCCAGGACATATTAGGAGGGTGCTTAGCAAATCATATCAGATCTTGGGCTTCATCATTGGATGCAAAGATAGAAAATAAGGGAAGTTATGCAGAACATTCATAAAGCTTTGGTTAGACCCCAACTAGTGAACTGTGTACAGTTCTGGTCACCACACTGTCGGAAGGATGTGAAAGTCCCTGAAAGGGTGCAGAGGAGATTTACCAGAATGATTCCAGGGATGGGAGTTTAGTTACAAAGTGAGTTCGGAGAAGATGGAGTTGTTCTCCCTGGTGTAAAGGAGATTGAGAGAGATTTGATAGAGGTGCACATGATTATGATAGACTTAGATAAGATAGACAAGGAAAAACTGTTCCCATTAACTGATGAAGCAAGGACTAGGGGACACAGATGGAAGGTTTTGGGTAAGAGATACAGGGGGAATATGAGGAGAAACATTTTTACATAGTGGATGGTAATGAGCTGGAACTCACTACCCATGAGGGTGGTGGAAGCCAAGACAATCAATGATTTCAAAAGGAAACTGGATGGACACCTGAAGGAAATGAACTTGCAGGGATACGGGAATTGAGCGGGGGAGTGGGGCTGACTGGATTGTTCCACAGAGAGCCGGCATAGAGTGGCTGAATGGCCTCCTTCAGTGTTGTAAATGACTCCATCGATTTCTACCACTCTATGTTGGATATGTCACCTGTTTCTGCCTGGGACCATCCAGATACATAGAAGTTCAATTAAACTGTGACCTGAACGGCCACTGACAGCTCCGTCTTCACCCTGGTGTGAGGCTCCAGGTTGTGTTACAGGAGGTGACACAGCTCTGTGACCACCTCCTTATTGAATCAGAGTCACCTCACACACTGCTCCTGGGTTAAGTGTAGGTAGGAAAAGAGCTCTTGGAACACCCGGGGTGGGTAGGGCAGAGCCCCCTGCTCCTCGATATTTACAGAGCTTCCCTCTCTGCAGCCTCTGCTCCATTTGTTGGTCATGTGACAGACCCAGTGACACTGTAACTACAGTCCCAATACCTCTTCCAGAGTTGGGTCACCAAATCTTCTGTCCTCCCTGAATGTCTGCAGCAGCTCCCAACACAACCTCCAGAAAACCATCCATAGCACCTCCATTAACTTTACAATAGCAGAAGTAAGTCAAAAGCCCCTCACCTGTATGTTGGATGCCTGGTCCTTTTAAATAACACTAGAGGGGGTTCCTCCTGCTGCTGAATGTATTTTCAGCTGTGAGTGACTAACACAGGCGGTCAGTGGACATGCACAGACCAAGTTTCAGAGAAGTACATCAAAGCTGCTGCTATGGTACATTGACATCACTTTCAAATCCACCCTCAAAGGAACAACACATGCAAGGTACAATTGAGCTAGAGCTCTGCCCAGCTTGGGACAGTGTGCAGGCCACAGTAGAAGTGGCCGGCTGTGAAGACCACGCGAACAGCACATAGATGATACGACTGGGCTGGAGCCCCGCCCAGCATGGGATATTGTGCAGACCGCACTGGAAGTGGCCGGCTGTGCGATTCACATCTCTTTATGGATAACCAGCTTCTGTACCGTCAGCAGCAGTCTTGCTGCGGAGTCTATAATCCTGTCTCGGGACACATACAGATAAAGAAATTCACTTTACAAGGAGAACTGAAAAAAGAGTGAAGTCGAAAGATTTGCAGGAATATATGAATTGGAGAGGGGATAGTGAATAAATGGAGGGCTGAGGCCATGGAGAGATTCAAACATAAGAATGAGAATATTAAAATTAAGGTGCTGCCAGACCGGTAGCCAATGTAGATCAGTGAGCACAGGGGTGATGGGTGATCGGGATTTGGAATGAGTTAAAATACAGGCAGCAGAGTTCTGGATGGGCTGTGGTTTATGGAGGTTTAGAACGAGAAGGGTGACCAAGATGGAATTGGAATAGTCAAGTGTGGATTTATCAGTGATGCGGATGAGGGTTTACGCAGCAGATGGGCTGAGGCAGAGGTGGAGATGGATGAAATCACAGAGGTGGTATTAGGCAGGGTTGGTGATGGAGAGAATATGAAGATGAACTCAGCTCAGGTTTAAATATAACTCAGAAGTTGTAAACTGTCTGGTTGAGCCTCAGATATTGGGCAGGGTGGAGTATGTGCTTCCCAGATAGGGGATGGAGTTTGTGATGGAGACCAATGACACTGGCTTCAGTCTTCCCAAAATTTACATAACAGAACAGTATTTCAGTGAAACAGGGTTTACAGATCTCCGAGCCTGAAATAGAGACAGCAACAGCAGCAAAGAACAAGAACAAAGAACAAAGAAAAGTACAGCACAGGAACAGGCCATTCGGCCCTCCAAGCCTGCGCCGATCTTGATGCCTGCCGAACCTAACACCGTCTGCACTTCCGGGATCCGTATCCCTCTATTCCCATCCTATTCATGTATTTGTCAAGATGCCTCTTAAACATCTCTATGGTATCCGCTTCCACCACCTCCCCCGGCAACACGTTCCAGGCACTCACCACCCTCTGCGTAAAGAGCTTGCCTCTCACATCCCCTCTAAACTTTGCCCCTCTCTCCTTAAACCTATGTCCCCTAGTAACTGACTCTTCCACCCTGGGAAAAAGCTTCTGACTATCCACTCTGTCCATGCCGCTTATAACTTTGTAAACCTCTATCATGTCGCCCCTCCACCTCCGTCGTTCCTGTGAAAACAATCCGAGTTTATCCAACCTCTGCTTCTAGCTAATGCCCTCCAGACGAGGCAACATTCTGGTAAACCTCCTCTGTACCCTCTCCAAAGCCTCCACATCCTTCTGGTAGTGTGGCGAACAGAATTGCACGCAATATTCTAAGTGTGGCCTAACTAAAGTTCTGTATAGCTGCAGCATGACTTGCCAATTTTTATACTCTACGCCCCGACCCATGAAGATCAGCATGCCGTATGCCTTCTTGACTACCTTATCCACTTGCGTTGCCACTTTCAATGATCTGTGGACCTGGACGCCCAGATCCCTCTGCCTGTCAGTACTCCTAAGGCTTCTGCCATTTACTGCAAACCTCCCACCTGGATTAGACCTTCCAAAATGCATTACCTCACATTTGTCCGAATTAAACTCCATCTGTCATTTCTCCTCCCAAGTCTCCAACTGATCTATATCTTGCTGTATCCTCTCAAAATCCTCATGACTATCCGCAACTCCACCAAACTTTGTGTCGTCCGCAAACTTACTAATCAGACCAGCTACATTTTCCTCCAAATCATTTATATATACTACAAACAGCAAAGGTCCCAGCACTGATCCCTGCGGAACACCATTAGTCACATCCCTCCATTCAGAAAAGCACCATTCCACTGCTACCCTCTGTCGTCTATGACCGAGCCAGTTCTGCATCCATCTTGCAAGCTCCCCTCTGTTCCCATGTGACTTCACCTTTTGTACCAGTCTGCCATGAGGGACCTTGTCAAAGGCTTTACTGAAGTCCATATAGATAACATCCACTGCCCTTCCTTCATCAATCATCTTTGTCACTTCCTCAAAAAACTCAATCAAATTAGTGACACACGACCTCCCCATCACAGAACCATGCTGCCTGTCGCTAATAAGTTCATTTGTTTCCAAATGGGAGTAAATCCTGTCCCGAAGAATCCTCTCTAATAATTTCCCTACCACTAACGTAAGGCTCACTGGCCTATAATTTCCTGGATTATCCTTGCTAACCTTCTTAAACAAAGGAACAACATTGGCTATTCTCCAGTCCTCTGGGACCGCACCTGGAGCCAATGAGGATGCAAATATTTCTGTCAAGGCCCCAGCAATTTCTTCCCTTGCCTCTCTCAGTATTCTGGGGTAGATCTCATCAGGCCCTGGGGACTTATCTACCTTAAAGTTTTGCAAGACACCCAACACCTCCTCCTTTTTGATAATGGGATGACTGAGGCTATCTGCACTCCCTTCCCTAGGCTCATCATGTACCAAGTCCTTCTCTTTGGTGATTACTGATGCAACGTACTCATTTAGTACCATTTCCTCTGGCTCCACACATAGATTCCCTTCTCGGTCCTTGAGTGGGCCAACCCTTTCCCCGGTTACCCTCTTGCTCTTTATATACGTATAAAAAGCTATGGGATTTTCCTTAATCCTGTTTGCCAATGACTTTTCATGACCCCTTTTAGCCCTCCTGACTCCTTGCTTAAGTTCCTTCCGACTGTCTTTATATTCCTCAAGGGATTCGTCTGTTCCTAGCCTTCCAGCCCTTATGAATGCTTCCTTTTTCTTTTTGACGAGGCTCACAATATCCCGCGTTATCCAAAGTTCCCGAAACTTGCCAAACTTATCCTCCTTCCTCACAGGAACATGCTGGTCCTGGATTCTAATCAACTGACGTTTGAAAGACTCCCACATGTCAGATATTGATTTACCATCAAACAGCCGCCCCCAATCTAAATTCTTCAGTTCCTGCCTAATATTGTTATAATTAGCCTTCCCCCAATTTAGCACTGTCACCCGAGGACTACTCTTATCCTTATCCACAAGTACCTTAAAACTCATGGAATTATGGTCAATGTTCGCGAAATGCTCCCCTACTGAAACGTAGACCACCTGGCCAGGCTCATTCCCCAATACCAGGTCCAGTACGGCCCCATCCCTTGTTGGATTATCTCCGTATTGTTTCAAGAAGCCCTCCTGGATGCTCCTTACAAATACTGCCCCATCCAAACTCCTAACACTAAGTGAGTCCCAGTCAATACAGGGGAAGTTAAAATCACCCACCACTACAACCCTGCTACCTATACACCTTTCCAAAATGTGTCCACATTTCTGCTCCTCTACCTCCCACCGGCTGTTGGGAGGCCTGCAGTAAAGCCCCAACATCGTGACTGTACCCTTCCTATTCCTGAGCTCCACCCATATTGCCTCGCTGTGTGACCCCTCTGAGGTGTCCTCCCGCAGTCCAGCTGGGATATTCTCCTTCACCAGTAATGCAACTACCCCACCCCTTTTATATCCCCCTCTATCCCTTCTGAAGCTTCCGAAGCCTGGGACATTTAGCTGCCAATCCTGTCCTTCCCTCAACCAAGTCTCTGTAATAGCAAAAACATCATAGTTCCAAGTACTAATCCAAGCTCTCAGTTCATCTGCCTTACCCGTTTTCTTCTCGCATTGAAACAAATGCACTTCACACCACCAGTCCCGCTGTTCTCCGCAACATCTCCCTGCCTGCTCTTCCTCTTAGTCTTACTGGCCTTATTTACTAGTTCCCCTTCATTTATTTCACTTGCTGTCCTACTGCTCTGGTTACCACCCCCCTGCCACATTAGTTTAAACCCTCCCGAGTGACGCTAGCAAACCTCGCAGCCAGGATATTTGTGCCCCTCCAGTTTAGATGCAACCCGTCCTTCTTGTACAGGTCCCATCTGTTCCTGAAGAGATCCCAATGGTCCAGATATCTGAAACCCTCCCTTCTACACCAGTTGCTCAGCCACGTGTTTAGCTGCACTGTCTTCCTATTTCTAGCCTCACTGGCATGTGGCACAGGGAGTAATCCGGAGATTACAACCCTCGAGGTCCTGTTTTTTAACTTTCTACCTAACTCCCTAAACTCCCCCTGAAGGACCTCATCACTCTTCCTGCCTATGTCGTTGATACCGATGTGTATCACAACCTCTGGCTGTTCACCCTCCCCCTTCAGAATTCCCCCTGTCCATTCAGAGACATCCTTGACCCTGGCACCAGGGAGGCAACATCCCATCCTGGAGTCTCTTTCACGTCCACAGAAGCGCCGATCTGTGCCCCTGACTATAGAGTCCCCGATAACTATTGCTCTTCTGTGTTTTGTCCCTCCATGCTGAACAACAGTGCCAGCCGTGGTGCCACTGCTCTGGCTGCTTCTGTTTTCCCCTGATAG
Source organism: Heterodontus francisci (assembly GCF_036365525.1). NCBI lineage: Eukaryota > Metazoa > Chordata > Chondrichthyes > Heterodontiformes > Heterodontidae > Heterodontus > Heterodontus francisci. The sequence goes on from NC_090391.1 coordinate 41,142,600, forward strand.
ACCATCCCCCCCAACAGTATCCAAAACGGTATACTTGTTAGAGAGGGGGATAGCCACAGGGGATTCCTGCACTGACTGCCTGCCCCTTCTAGCGGTCACCCATCTATCCCCTGCACCTTGGGTGTAACCACTTCTCTAAAACTCCTCACTATGACGTTTTCCGCCACTTGCATGCTCCTAACTGCATCCAGTTGCCGCTCCAACCGATCCATGCGGTCTATGAGGAGCTGCAACTGGGTACACGTCCTGCAGATGTAGTCCTCCAGAACGCTGGAAGCGTCACGGGCTTCCCACATCTCACAGGTGAAGCACTTCACCCCTCCAACTGACACTTCTAACACTAATTAGTTAATTATTATTAAATAAATAAAATGAGAGAGTAAATGACAAGAACTGTAATACAGTTGACAATGGTTTATAGAGCTAATATCTGGAGATATTCACCAGGCAGACAACGGCAGCAAGAAGGACAGAGTAAATTACACGAACAGTAATGCAGTTAAACATGTTTTTAGAATTAATAGCTAGATAGAGAGACTTACCAGGGACACCAATAATAGCCAGGATGGGATAGTAAATGTATTGAATAATCTTCAGTGCGAGATAGATACGAGAGTTTAATGACATCCAATCATAATATGTAGAAAAAGAGTAAAGTTCCGAAGATAAACTCCTGTCCATTGTTGTAACATTCCAATCTATTGTTCTCAGATTCTGACCCATTGTTGTAACATTCCAATCTATTGTTCTCAGATTCTGACCCATTGTTGTAACATTCCAGTCTTTTGTTCTCAGATTCTAACCTATCCTCTCTCTATCTCTCTGGAGCAGCTGATCTCTGTAAGTGCCGGGGCTGATGTTCCCACTGACACTATGGAATAACACATTGAAAGAAGCCCCTTATTAATAGAAGATGGAAAACACAATTAGGGTCCATGGAGACTGACATTATGTCCAGTCACGGAATTAGCAGATTCAGTTAACTCTTTTCAATCCAAGACTTTTTGTACCGCAATAAAGTTGAACATTTACCCAGTCTGGATGGGATGTATGAGGGTTGCTGAGGGAAGGAATGGTGGAAATAGCCGAGGCACTTGCCAGAATCTTCCAATCCCCCTTGGATATGTGCGTGATGACAGATTTTCACAGGCTCGCCACTTTCTGGGTGAAGAAATTTCTCCTCATGTCAGTCCTGAAAGTTTTACCCCGTATCCTTAGACTATGACCCCTGGTTCTGGACTCCCCACCATCGGGAACATCCTTCCTGCATCTACCGTGTCAAGTCCTGCTTGAATTTTATTGGTTTCGTTTTATTTTGTGTCATACACAAACTTGGAAATATTACATTTGGTCCCCACATCCAAATCATCGATACATATTGTGAACAGCTGAGGCCAAGCTCTGATCCTTGCAGTACCCTACTAGTCACACCATGCTAACGTGAAAATGCCAGTACACTACCTCCTATCCCATTTATTTTAATTTTGCAAAGCAAGCTCCTTCTGGTGGACTTCATCAAAAACCTTCTGAAAATACAAGTATACCATGTCCACCAACTCCCCTTTATCAATTCTGTTAGTAACATCCTCAAAATCTCCAACAGGTTCGTCAAACATCATTTCCCATTCATAAATCCATGTTAACTGTGCCCAATCAGATCATTGTTATCCAAGTCCATTTATCACATCCTTTAGAAATGATTCTCGCAGGTTCCCAACGATTAATGAAAGGCTAACAGCTTTGTAATTCCCTGTTTTCTCTCTCCCTCCCTCTTAAATAGTGGGTGACATTTGCGACCTTCCAAGCTGCAGGAACCGCTCCGGAATCTGCAGATTCTTTGAAGATGATCAGCAATGCATTTCCATAGCTATCTCGTCAACACTCTGGCAAGTAGAATATCAGGTCCTGGGGACATACCAACCTTCAGCCCAATTAATTTCTTCAATTTCTTCTAAGTAATACTAATTTCCTTCAATTCATTGCAGTTCTGAAGAAGGGTCACGTTATCTCTGCTTCTCTCTACACAGATGCTATCAGACCTGCTGAGTGTTTTCAGCATTTCTTGTTTTTATTTCAGATTTCCAGCATCCATAGTATTATGCTTTTAATTTCCTTCAATTTTTTATTCCGACCATCATTTGGATCTCTCATTCTGGGAGATTTCTTATATATTCCACTGACACAAAGTAATCATATAGCTTCTCTGCCATTTCTCTGTTCCCCATTATAAATTCTACTGACACTGCCTGTGATGGACCCACATTTGTCTTCGCCAAACGTTTCCTTTTTATGGACCTGTGGAAGCTTTTACAGTCCGTTTTCATATTTTTTCCAACAAACTTTCAGATTCTATTCTCCCTTTCTTTATCAGTTTCTTCTTCCTCCTTTGATCTATTCTAAAGTCCTCCCAATTCTCAAGTTTACTCCGATTTATGGCAAATTTATAGGCCTTTTATAGAGACATAGAGAGATACAGCACTGGAACAGGCCCTTCAGCCCACCGAGTCTGTGGCGAACAACAACCACCCATTTATACCAATCCGACATTAATCCCATATTCCCCACCACATTCCCACCATTCTTCGACCACCTACCTACACTAGGAGCAATTTACAATGGCCAATTTACCTATCAACCTGCAAGTCTTTGGCTGTGGGAGGAAACTGAAGCACCCGGCTGAAACCCACGCGGTCACAGGTAGAACTTGCAAACTCCACATAGGCAATACCCAGGACTGAACCCGGGTTGCTGGAGCTGTGAAGCTGCGGTGCTAACCGCAGTTTTAATCTTATACAATCCTTAACTTCCTTTGTTATCCACAGTGACTGCCTTTACTTTTGGGGTTTATGTGCCTGCAAGCAATGTATCGGTGCTGTAAACTATATAATCTTTCTTTAAAGACTATCGATTGCCTATGTACTATCATACCTTTCAATGTAGTTTCCCAATCCACCTCGGGCAATTTGCTCCTCATATCTTCATAATTTCATTTGTGCAAATTTAACACCCTGGCTTAAGATTGAACGAACGTACTTTCAAGCATAATGTAAAATTCTATCACATTATGGTAATTCATCCCTAAAGGTAATTTTACAATACAATTAATAATTAGCCCTGTCACATTACATAATACTAGATCTAAAATAGCCTGTTTTCTAGTCGGTTCCTGAACATACTGCTCTAGAAAACCATCCGTAACACGCTCCAGAAACTCGCTATCCATGAAATTTGTTCTCATTAGGTTACCCAGTCTATATGAAGATCTAACTCACCCCTGATTATTGCATTACCCATCCTGTATGATTCTCCCATCTGCATTAATGCTGTGCCCCACACTAAAGATACTGTTTGGTGGCCTATAAACAGCTCTCCTACCAATGTTTTCTGCCCTTTCAGTTTCTTCGCTCCACCCAAACAGATTCCATATTTTGTTCTGCAGACCTGAGATCCTCCCTTACTAATGTACTGGTCCCATCCCTTATTATCAGCGCAACATTACGTCGTTTCCCTTGTTGCCTGTCCTTCCAAAAGGTCGAATATGCCTGCATATTCAGTTCTCAGTCTTGGTCACTCTGTAGCCACGTTTCCGTTATGACTATTAGATCATACCCATGTACCTCTATTTGGGCCTTTAAATCATCTACCCTGTTCCAAATACTGCGCACATTCAGGTACAGTGCCCATAACCGTGCCTTATTGACATTCTGCATTCTAGTTGAAGCTCACCTTTGTTTCGCCTCCCTTCGAATGTCACCTTCTACTTTTCTACCTCCTGTTACCAGCTTTACTTCCTTCCAATTTGATCCTTCCTTCCAATTTCAAAAGGAAACTGGATGGGTGATTGAAGGAAGTGGACTTGCAGGGCTACGGGAATTGGGCGGGGGAGTAAGACTGACTTGATTGATCCACAGAGAACCAGCATGGTCTCGATGGGACGAATGGACTCCTTATGTGTAGTAAGTGACTTTGACTCTGTCACTGTCTATGACTGAATGTTGGATATGTCTCCTGCTCCTGCCTGGAAAGATCCAGATACATAGACGTTCAATGAAACTGTGACCTTAACAGCCACTGACAGCTCCGTCCTCACCCTGGTGTGAGGCTCCAGGTTATGTGACAGGAGGTGACACAGCTCTGTGACCACATCCGTATTGAATCAGAGTCACCTCACACACTACTCCTGGGTTAGATGTAGGTAGGAAAAGTGTTCTTGGAAAACCAGGGGTGGGTAGAGCAGAGTCCCCTCCTCCTCCATCGTTACAGAGCTTCCCCTCTCTGCAGCCTCTGCTCCATTTGTTGGTCATGTTACAGACCCAGAGACACTGTAACTACAGTCCCCATACCTCGTCCAGAGTTGGGACACCAAATCCTCTGTCCTCCCTGAATGTCTGCAGCAGCTCACAACACAACCTCCAGAAAACCATCCACAGCACCTCCTCCAACTTTACAAAAGCAGAAGTAAGTCAAAAGCCTCTCACCTGTAAGTTGGATGTCTGGTCCTTTTAAATAACACTGGAGGGAGTTCCTCGTGCTGCTGAATGTATGTTCAGCTGAGAGTGACTAACACAGGCGGTCAGTGGACATGCACAGATCACGTTTCAAAGACGTGCATCAAAGCTGCCGGAATAGCAGTTTGACATGACATTCCACAACTCCTCATGCTACTAGTGCACACAATGTACACCCGGGCTAGAGTACTGCACAGCATGGGACAGTGTGCAGGCCACACCAGAAGTGGCTGGGCGCTCGGTTCAGACCCTTTTCTGGATCCAGGCTTCCACAGTGTGGGCAACAATGCTGCTGTAAGAGCTGAAAATCACCACCAGGGAGAGATAGTGAGGGAAGGAAATTCACTTTAAAAGGAGACATGGAAATAGACTTGATGGTGGAAGAAATGCTGGAATATGGGAATGGGCAGGGGAATGGGGCTAATTGGAGGGGCGAGGCCATGGAGGGATTCAAACACAAGAATGAGATTATTAAAATTAAGGTGCTGTCAGACCGGGAGCCAATGTAGATCAGTCAGCACAGGGGTGATGGGTGATCGGGATTTGGTGTGAGTTAGAATACAGGCAGCAGATTTCTGGATGGGCTGTGGTTTATAGAAGTTTATAACCTGCAGGGGGACCAGGATAGAATTGGAAAAATCAAGTGAATAAAGGCACAGATGAGGATTTATGCAGCAGAAGGGCTGAGGCAGAGGTGAAGATGGATGATATTACAGAGGTGGTAATAGGCAGGATTGGTGATGTAGGGAATATGGAGATGAACTCAGCTCAGGTATAAATAGAATACAGAGGTTGTGAACAGTCTGGTTCAGCCTCAGATATCGGGCAGGGTGGGGTATATGTTTCACAGATAGGGGATGGAATTTGTGATGAAGACCAATGACACTGGCTTCAGTCTTCCCAATATTTGCATTACAGAACAGTATTTCAGTGAAACAGGGTTTGCAGATCTCCTAGCGGAAAATAGAGACTTACAAGGAGCACAGACAGGACCGAAGATGAGTGATGAACTTACAAGAACTGCAATACAATTAGCAATTGATTTACAGCTAATAGCTGGAGGTAGAGATTCACCAGCAACAGTCGCAGCAGCAAGAAGGGCAGAGTAAATTACAGGAGCAGTATTGCAATTAAACATGGTTTGTAGAAATAATAGCTGTATAGAGAGACCTACCAGGGACACCAACAATAGCCAGGATGGGATAGTAAATATATTGAAATATCACAAGTGCATACAGGATCCGATCTTCTAATGAGTACCAATCCCAATATGTAGAAAGATAGTAAAGATCCGAGGATAAACTCCTGTCCATTGTTGTAACATTCAAATCTATTGTTCTCAGATTCTGATCTATCCCTTCCCTCTCTCTGGAGCCACTGATCCCTGTCAGTGCTGAGCGTGATGTTCCCTTTGACGCTATGTGATAACACATTGAAAGAGTCCCTTATTAATAGAAAAGGAAAACCCTCCAGTGACACAGTTAGGGTCCATGGAGACTGACATTAATTGCAGTTACTGAACAAACAGGTTCAGTTAACCCTTTTCATTTGGACACCTTTTGTACCACAATAAACGATAGCATTTGCCCAGTCTGAATGGGATGTATGAGGATTGCTGAGGGAGGGAAAGGTGAGAATAGCAGATGCACAGGCCAGAATCTTCCAATACACCTTGGATATGGGAGTCGTGACAGAGGACTGGAGGGTTGCCAATGTTGCACTCTGATTAAAAAAGGAGAAGTGGAGTAAACACTGTATTTACTGTCACTGATGGGGAAATTTCTAGAGTTCACATCCCAGGACAAAAGTATTTGCTGCTTGAGAAAAGAAAAAAACCATGGACAACAAATGGCCAGCAGCAAGGATATGGTAAGACAAGTCATGTCTAGTAAATGCCAACAACAGCAACGTATATTTATATCGTGCCTTTTATGCAATAAAACATCGCAAGAGCTCCACAGGAGCATTATGAAGCAAAGTATGACACAGAGCCACAACAGGAGATATGAGGTCAGATGACCAACAGCTTGGTCAAAGAGGAAGGTTTTATGTAGTGTCTTAAGGGAGGAATGTGATGCAGAGAGGCAGTGACAGTGGGATAGTGGTAATGTCACTGAACTAGTAATCCAGAGGCTCAGGCTAATGCCCTGGGTTCAAATCCCACCATAGCAGCTGGCGGAATTTAAAATTCAATGATTTAATATATTCAATTGATAAATACAAATTTGGAATTGAAAGTTGGACTTAATAATGTTGCCATGAAAGTATCATCGATTTTTATAACAATCTATCTGGTTCACTAATGTCCTTTAGGGAAGGTGATCTACCATCCTTATCTGTTCTGGTCGCCATGTAACTCAATGTGGTTCACTTTTAACTGTCCTCTGAAATAGTCTAGAAAGCCAATCAGTGTCAAGCATAATTATGGATGGACAACAAAGATGCAGGAATGGTATTCCAGAGATTTTCATAAGGGTCGTTAACTAGTCTCGGTCGTAACTCTGGACACAGGTCTTTGGGTCGACATTCCTGGGAATGATAATGTGAAGCCTCATGTCCACATTTCGAAACAATTGTTGTTTATAAACTGTCATCTTTTTGATTGGTTACTCGATGGATCAATCATGAGTATTACAAGAAAAAATGAGACAGCACTCAGAGCTCAAATTAAACACCAATGACTCTACTAGATTCAGTAGGAATACTACTAGTTTACAATTATACAAAATACCCATTCACAATGTACCGGTGAACAATACACCCATTAGTCACAAATATGTTGCAAAGAGTCATGCATACATGATAACCCAGTGAGCATTTCCCTCCCTGCTAATCGTTCTGTCGCTGACCAATCTCCTCGACCTTATCATTGAATCACTATTTCCAATGATTTTGCACCTTTCATATCAAGGTGGGCTGAATGTTTCACTGACAAGATCACACTGTCCTATCAAAATGCACCGTAAGCTACAATTGTCCAATGAGATGCCTAATGCTTTGTTCAGATGATGATATGAGAGACTGCCTTGATGGTGAGCATGTGTTTACATTTCCTTCAGTATTTTCATCACCACTTGTGGATGTCACAGATGCCTCAGGATTGTTCTCAGCACAAACAATAGCAGCTTTTCTTCCTGGTCACATACACATTTGAAACCACAGGACAATTAAACAATCCAAATCCCTTACATTCCTGACGTCTTACAAACTGTTGCTTAGAGAATTTCTGGTTTATTTGCATTTCAAAACAAGACATACTCTGACATCATTAATCATCTTGAATAAAACTCTAGAATTAAAATATCTATTCTCATGGTGTTCATTGTCAATTGTTGTAAAAACACATCTGGTTCACCAATGTCCATTAGGGAAAGAAATCTGCCATCCTAACCTGGTCTGGCCTACATGTGATTCCAGACTCACAGCAATGTGGTTGATTCTGAAATGGCCTAGCAAGCTGCTCAGTTGTACGAAACGGCTACAAAATCTAAGAAAAGCAATGAAACCAGACAGACCACCCAGCATCGACCTAGGCACCAGAAACAACAAAGACAAACCCAGCCCTGTCGACCCTGTAAGGTCCTACATACTAACATCTGGGGGCTTGTGCCAACGTTGGGAGAGCTGTCCCACAGGCTAGTCAAGCAGCAGAAAACATAGTCATACTCATCGAATCACACCTTACAGTGTCCCAGACAATGCCATCACCATCCCCAGGTATGGACTACAGGGGTTCAAGAACACAGCTCAGCACCACCTTCTCAAGGGCAATTAGGGATGGCAATAAATGCTGGCAGAACCAGCGACACCCACATCCCATGAATGAGCGAATAAAAGAAATGCCCTGTGTTTAGCTAAAACCCAACAGCTTCAGACACAATCAGTCAACAGTGGGCAGTAGTGGCTGCTGTTTCCAGACACAAAGCTAGATATCTGCGTCCTTGTTGGGACAAAACTGTAGGATTGAGTTTATTTTATGATAGGACTGTTAGAACTTAGTTGTCATTTCCTTCAGTATAACGGTTAAAATAGTATTCTGTATGTAACATAACCACAACGCATGATGTTAGCTAAATATCTGGACAAGTCCTGACCTGTTGAGACCCTTTATTTTAAAGTCGTTAGACTGTGGATTATCCCAGGGAGACTGTTAGCTTTTTAACTGGTATAAAACTGTAAACAATGCCCGTGTGGCCAGGAAGCTGTGAAATGAGATATGTACAATTCAATGCCATTAAGTGGTCACTGTGGTTGAATAGGCACAGCAGGGTGGCACCGGGTCAAGATATGACCTTTTGTAAAGGAATTCGTAGAGTTAAGGCAGCTGGAATCTGGAGGCCCCTCCCCTCCCCCCGCCACTCCCCACTGAACGACAATGACAATGACTTAAACCAGGCTCAAGGTACTATCATGGAAGGGTAGTTAGTTAATGACTGACCAATCAAATTAACAGAAATGGCCTTTTACCCCTAATATGGAACAGAACCAAGCTGGGAAATGTGTATAAATTAAGAGCTTGTAAGACCCCAAAAGGGCACATCATCATCAAGAAGAAGACAGAAGATAGACTCCAATGAAGAGACAAGGTTCCACAGTTAACCGGAGGTTGAGGACCGGGTGTTCCATTGTGAACACAACTGCTGACCACTTCCCTTTGCTCAATATTACCATGTTCTGCTTATTGTGCAGAACTTCATTCAGTCTGTGAAGCTTGTGAAAGCAGCCCCGTACACATGTAGTTTTATAGCTAGTCTGAGCAGCAAGTCCCTTTTAGATCTGATCTCCCAACATAGACAGTCATTGTAATTGACCTAAGTCTGACAATTACATTAAATCAAACCCCAGATCTTACAAGTGGTGCTGAAACCCGGGACTTTGACTACTATGCAAACCGAGGGTGTTGTAGCAAAGTTTCGCAAACATATCAATATTCGTTTGACCAGTGAAAACTTTTGCAGGGATAAACTCTTTTGAGGGGCAGACGATTATACTGACCCAGTGATGTCTCTTTAAATACACATTATGTCACAAAAAAGACAATGGGAAGAAGGGTCTCTGGGAAACATATGAGGAAGAGTTAAGCACTAAGTGTAATATGGACAGTATCCAGTCCCTGTTCGGAGACTGTGTATGGAAGCATGCACACGTTCCTTTTAAAATATAGTGAAGTTTATCCAGGCACACGTCTTGGCTAAACATCAGAAGGGTGAAAAGGCTTTAAATCTGACTCCATGTGCAGCATCGTGCACAGTGCGATGAGGAAGTGATCGAGTCACAGGTGAGAGAAATGGTAGCTCAAAGTGAACAGACCCAGCAGCAGCAGCAGACACAGCTACATGAGTTACACAATAAGCTAGTGTCCTTTACTGTCACTATACAACAACAGCCACTTAATGCAGGACAAGCTTGTGCAGTTCAGCAGCAGTTAGAGTTTGCAGAGAAACATATTGTTACTGTCACACAGGATAATGTCCAGTTGACCCAGAAGTTTTTGGGATCCTTAATGGGGAGGGGGAGCAGACCCAAGTCGTGGTCCACATAGGTACCAACGACATAGGTAGGAAGAGAGATGGGGATTTAAGACAGAAATTTAGGGAACTAGGGTGGAAGCTAAGAGCGAGAACAAACAGAGTTGTTATCTCTGGGTTGTTGCCCGTGCCACGTGATAGCGAAGCGAGGAATAGGGAGAGAGAGGAGTTGAACACGTGGCTGCAGGGATGGTGCAGGAGGGAGGGTTTTGGTTTCCTGGATAATTGGGGCTCTTTCTGGGGTAGGTGGGACCTCTACAAACAGGATGGTCTTCACCTGAACCAGAGGGGTGCCAATATCCTGGGGGGGAGGTTTGCTAGTGCTCCTCGGGGGGGTTTAAACTAATTCAGCAGGGGAATGGGAACCTAAATTGTAGTGCCAGTGTACAGAATGTTGAGAGTAGTGAGGTCAGGGATATGGTTACAAGGACGCAAGAGGGCACTGGCAATCAAGAACCTGGTTTAAAGTTTGTCTATTTCAACGCCAGGAGCATCCGGAATAAGGTGGGTGAGCTTGCAGCATGGGTTGGTACCTGGGATCTCGATGTAGTGGCCATTTCGGAGACATGGGTAGAGCAGCGGCAGGAATGGATGTTGCAGATTCCGGGATTTAGATGTTTCAGTAAGAACAGAGAAGATGGTAAAAGAGGGGGGGAGTGTGGCATTGTTAATCAAGGAGAGTATTACAGCGACAGAAAGGACGTTTGAGGACTCGTCTACTGAGGTAGTATGGGCTGAGGTTAGAAACAGGAGAGGTGAGGTTACCCTGTTGGGAGTCTTTTATAGACCTCCGAATAGTTCCAGAGATGTAGAGGAAAGGATAGCGAAGATGATTCTCGACAGGGGCGAGAGTAACAGGGTAGTTGTTATGGGGGACTTTAACTTTCCAAATATCGACTGGAAATACTATAGTTCGAGTACTTTAGATGGGTCAGTTTTTGTCCAGTGTGTGCAGGAGGGTTTTCTGACACAGTATGTAGACAGGCCAACCAGGGGCGATGCCACATTGGATTTGGTACTGGGAAATGAACCCGGCCAGGTGTTAGATTTAGATGTAGGTGGGCACTTTGGTGATTGTGATCACAATTCGGTTAGGTTTACCTTAGCGATGGGCAGGGACAGGTATATACCGCAGGGCAAGAATTATAACTGGGGGAAAGGAAATTATGATGCGATTAGGCAAGATTTAGGATGCGTAGGATGGGGAAGGAAACTGCAGGGGATGGGAACAATCGAAATGTGGAGCTTATTCAAGGAGCAGCTACTGCATGTCCTTGATAAGTATGTACCTGTGAGGCAGGGAGGAAGTTGTCGTGCGAGGGAGCCATGGTTTACTAAAGAAGTTGAAGCGCTTGTCAAGAGGAAGAAGAAGGCTTATGTTAGGATGAGACGTGAAGGCTCAGTTAGGCCGCTTGAGAGCTACAAGCTAGCCAGGAAGGATCTAAAGGGAGAGCTAAGAAGAGCAAGGAGAGGACACGAGAAGTCATTGGTGGATCGGATCAGGGAAAACCCTAAGGCTTTCTATAGGTATATCAGGAATAAAAGAATGACTAGAGTTAGATTCGGGCCAATCAAGGATAGTAGTGGGAAGTTGTGTGTGGAATCAGAGGAGATAGGGGAAGTGTTAAATGAATATTTTGCGTCAGTATTTACAGTAGAGAAAGAAAATGTTGTTGAGAATACTGAGATTCAGGCTACGAGGCTAGATGGGATTGAGGTTCACAAGGAGGAGGTGTTAGCAATTTTGGAAGGTGTGAAAATAGATAAGTCCCCTGGGCCAGATGGGATTTATCCTAGGATTCTCTGGGAAGCGAGGGAGGAGATTGCAGAGCCTTTGTCCTTGATCTTTATGTCGTCATTGTCGACAGGAATAGTGCCGGAAGACTGGAGGATTGCAAATGTTGTCCCCTTGTTCAAGAAGGGGAGTAGAGACAGCCCTGGTAATTATAGACCTGTGAGCCTTACTTCGGTTGTGGGTAAAATGTTGGAAAAGGTTATAAGAGACAGGATTTATAATCATCTTGAAAAGAATAAGTACATTAGAGATAGTCAGCACGGTTTTGTGACGGGTAGGTCGTGCCTCACAAACCTTATTGAGTTTTTCGAGAAGGTGACCAAACAGGTGGATGAGGGTAAAGCAGTGGATGTGGTGTATATGGATTTCAGTAAGGCGTTTGATAAGGTTCCCCACGGTAGGCTATTGCAGAAAATACGGAAGTATGGGGTTCAAGGCGATTTAGAGCAAAGAAGACAGAGGGTTGATGGCAAATGTTCATCCTGGAGTTTAGTTACTAGTGGTGTACCGCAAGGATCTGTTTTGGGGCCACTGCTGTTTGTCATTGTTATAAATGACCTGGAAGAGGGTGTAGAAGGGTGGGTTAGTAAATTTGCAGATGACACTAAGGTCGGCGGAGTTGTGGATAGTGCCGAAGGATGTTGTAGGGTACAGAGAGACATAGATAGGCTGCAGAGCTGGGCTGAGAGATGGCAAATGGAGTTTAATGCGGAAAAGTGTGAGGTGATTCACTTTGGAAGGAGTAACAGGAATGCAGAGTACTGGGCTAATGGGAAGATTCTTGGTAGTGTAGATGAACAGAGAGATCTTGGTGTCCAGGTGCATAAATCCCTGAAGGTTGCTAACCAGGTTAATAGGGCTGTTAAGAAGGCATATGGTGTGTTAGCTTTTATTAGTAGGGGGGATCGAGTTTCGGAGCCACGAGGTCATGCTGCAGCTGTACAAAACTCTTGTGAGACCGCACCTGGAGTATTGCGTGCAGTTCTGATCACCGCATTATAGGAAGGATGTGGAAGCTATGGAAAGGGTGCAGAGGAGATTTACTAGGATGTTGCCTGGTATGGAGGGAAGGTCTTACGAGGAAAGGCTGAGGGACTTGAGGTTGTTTTCGTTGGAGAGAAGGAGGAGGAGAGGTGACTTAATAGAGACATATAAGATAATCAGAGGGTTAGATAGGGTGGATAGTGAGCGTCTTTTTCCTCGGATGGTGATGGCAAACACGAGGGGACATAGCTTCAAGTTGAGGGGTGATAGATATCGGACAGATGTGAGAGGTAGTTTCTTTATTCAGAGAGTAGTAAGGGCGTGGAACGCCCTGCCTGCAGCAGTAGTAGATTCGCCAACTTTAAGGGCATTTAAGTGGACATTGGATAGACATATGGATGAAAATGGAATAGTGTAGGTCAGATGGTTTCACAGGTCGGCGCAACATCGAGGGCCGAAGGGCCTGTACTGCGCTGTAATGTTCTAAAAAAAAGTTAGAGGATTCTAGAGGTGTCCTTAGGGAGTTACAGGAGTGACCCCACCTGAAGACAGAGCATGCACAGTACAGGTCTAACATTCAGTGATTGCAAACCCAGAGGGAAAGCAGCTCCCAGGCGGGTGTAGCAGCCTTCACAAAAAGCAGAGTATCACACAGGTGGCACTAAAACGGAGCAGGAGGCCTCGGAGGGGGTCAATGTTGGAAAGGGAGAACGTTTACCAATCTGTCCCGTTAAGGTAACCTCCTTGACAGGCTGTCCCGTTAATGTGGTGACAACAACGAATGGAACAGTCTGTTCCTCTCAATCCCACCAAGTCACGTGTGACGTTAACAAAGAACAAAGAACAAAGAAAATTACAGCACAGGAACAGGCCATTCGGCTCTCCAAGCCTACGCCGATCCAAATCCCCTATCTAAACCTGTTGCCTATTTTCTAATGGTCTGTATCTCTTTACTTCCTGCCCATTCATGTATCTGTCTAGATACATCTTAAAAGACGCTATCGTGCCCGCGTCTACCACCTCCACCAGCAATGCGTTCCAGGCACCCACCACCCTCTGCGTAAAGAACTTTCCACGCATATCCCCCCTAAAGTTTTCACCTTTCACTTTGAACTCGTGTCCCCTTGCAATTGAATCCCCCACTCTGGGAAAAAGCTTCTTGCTATCCACCCTGTCTGTCCCTGAGATATAAAAGGAAAGGAAATCTTTCGGAGCCACAGTAAGGCTTAAACACTGTCTGAGGAGAACAGGAGGAAAAGCTTGTGTTTGAGTAAGTGGGTCTGTTTTTGTATTTGAAGTTTCCTGTTTGATTTCTTTGTCTGTCTCAGCCAGTGTCTATTACGGTCAGTTATGTCTGGTCCTGCATGCTGTCTGAATGTAGTTGGTTGTTTAACATGTGTGTATAGTTATATTTTAAATTTGTGTGAGTGGGGAGGACAAAAGTTTTGATAACATGGATGTTGGAGTGATAAATAGCAATTGCTATCTGCTGGGAAGGAGACAGAGAGAAAGAAAGAAAGAGAGACAGAGAGAGAGAGAGAGTGAGAGAGAGAATGAGTGAGAGAGAGAGACAGAGAGAGAGGGGGGGAGAGAGTGAGAGAGGGAGTGAGTGAGAGAGAGAGAGAGAGGTGTTCCTCCAGGGGGGATAATGAGTAATGACACTCAGGGACAGAGGAAATGTGAGCTCTGGTACTTTGATTGTTCCTGTCGGTAAAAACCTTGAAAACCCTCTTTCCACCTCCTGCCGCTATGGGTGTGGATGACATGGACTGAAGTCCCTTTCTTTAACAGGGATCTATTCAGAATCTGGCACACTTGTGGCCTTCCAACATCGGTGGGTACCGCAGGGGCTGGGATGCATCTTTAATGCCGAGAATGGCAATTTAATTTGAGTTTTTGGTTTCTTTATCTGTTTTTAATAAACTTAATTCAACATTTAAATAAAGGGGTCCTGGCGAATAAAGTCCCCCTGGACAAAAAAACAAAACGGGCCTGAGGGTCAGATCGAGAGTAAATCTCCCTCTACACTGTTGAGGGTGTGGAGGGATAAACATAGATGTCTCGTGAGACTGAGGTCTCTGAACCTCCTCACCTCTCCATGAATAAGAGGAGGAGGCATCCCTCCACTGCAGATTGCCGAGAGGAACAGGGTCAGTCTCCTGGCGGGTCCTCGGACTCCCCGCACTACCAGCACCATTGTGGCTCGAGCCCTAAGTCACAGCTTTCTATCCCATAAAATGGAGTGGGGACAGAAGCCTCTGTACCATTCGCAACACCCGAGGTGGGGCGGGGGAGTGGTGAAGGGCCCCTCCCCTGATGGGGGAGCCTGTGGATCCACCAGGAGAAATCATTCCATCTCCCACTGAGTCTGGTGTCCTGGGTGGGGCTGAGACCTGAGAGGGTCAACTCTCTCGGCCGCCTGGTCCTGCCGTCCAGGATGGATCCGACCCGGATGTTGATTTGAATAATGTGAACAGTGCTCTGTCTGCTGGTACTGTGGCGCTGGCAGGGTGGGAGATGGCCTCCTCTCTCTACCTCGGGTCCTGCTCCAGCTGGATTTCCAGAGTCAAGAAACAACTGCCTCCCACGAGGCTGATCACAAGCCCGGGCACAGAGGGGGAGAGGGTGTCCTCAACCACAGGCACTCATATTCCCAGTTTCCCCAGAAGAATATAGGAATGACTCCTCCACCACCGATCCCGGGGGTGTGATCATGAGGGAGGTGAGACTCGCTGGCGTGGCCGGGATGTCCACACCACATTGTGTGGTGGGTGTGTCGGCCACTGGCTGTGACGGCCCGGAGGAGGATGGAGTCTCGGTGAGGGGCACGGAGGACGACCTTGAATCCATTGCCAGTGAGGGGGTGCACTCCCTCATGCCTCCTACCGAGTCTCCTCTCATCCCCATTGCCGAACTCCGGGACTTCCTTGCTGCTTGCAGGGATTGTCACAATGAAGTTCAGCTTGCCCTTGACCAGTGTGTGGAGCTGGCACTGATCATCAGGTCTGTCCGTCTTGCCCTCAAGGAGGGTTGCAAATGTGCAGACATGAAAAAGGTCGTGCGATGCCTGTTCAATGTGTTCCTCTCTGGATTGCTGGGGGAGTGCAAGGCGATGAGCCGTTCCACTCTCTCCTCACAGTAAGGTATTGGTGACAGGATGGTGGTATTTTTGACATGAAGATATCCATAGCCAGCCTCAACATCAACAGCAGCAGGGGGTCTCTCAGCCGTTTTCACAATCTCACAGTCCTCAGGGAAGGGAGATTTGTGATGGGTTTTATGCAGGAAACCCACACCGTTCTGGGAGATGAAGCCACCTGGCTCCTGGAGTAGCAGGGTGTCTTGATGGATCAACTACCTCAAATTAGTGGACGCCTGGTGGAATCTCCATCCCAACTCCAGTGCTTTCGTCTGGAAGACTCAGAAGAAGGGTCCCGGAATTGACTGCCTCTACATTTTACAGGCATACGCCTCCTGCTTCTCGGTGGCCTCCAAGTGGCTGGTTCCGTGCTCGGACCACCACCTGATGTGAGCGGAATTCACTCCACTCCGCACACGGGACGGGTCCCTGTAATGGCACTTTTAACAAATGGCTGCTGGAGGACGAGTGATTCCGTGACTCATTCCGTCGATTCTGGGCTGTCTGGAGAAGGAAGCAGGGAGGCTTCCTCTACTTGAGGCTATGGTGGGATGTGGTCAAGACTCACATCCGAGTCATCTGTCAGGAGAACACGAAGGTGTCGACCAAGAGGCGGGAAGCCGAGATCTGGCTTCTAGAGAGGGAGGTGCTCGACTTGGAGTCCCATCTCGGTCAGGCCATCACAGACCCCATCCTGTGGCAGGTGTACAAAGAGAAGAAGGGCGCGCTGAGGGACCTGAAGCTCATGAGGCGTGTACGTGAGGTCGCGGATCCAGATACTGGAAGATTTGAACCGCGCCTCACCCTTCTTCTACTCACTGGAAAATTGGCAGAGGGTGCATAAGCAGCTCTTCGAGCAGCTGGCAGACGATGGATCCGGAGGGAATGGGAATATTGGTCCGAACCTATAACAGTGCATTGCTCTCTCCGGACCCGTCCAGCGAGGACACGTGTAGAGTTTTGTAGGAGGACGTGCCAAAGATCAGACGGGAGGGCGCCAAAGGATTGGAGACTCCGCTCACATTGGCACAATTGTACGGTGCCCTCCACCAGCACTGAATGGGCAAATCGCCGGGGCTGGACGGGGCCACTGTGGAGTTCCTCGGGGCATTGGGATACGTCCTGAGGACAATAACTTGCAGTTCCTGGGGGAAAGCCTGGCGACCCGGGGGTGCCCCTCTCGTGGCACAGAGCGGTTGTCATCCTGTTGCTGAAAAGGGGTGATCTCTGCTTGCTTAAGAACGGGCGTCCGGTCTCCTTCCTCAACATGGATTATAAGATCTACCTACGTCCAGGAATTCCCAGAGAAACACATCTCCAGAGGCACTAATTACAGTCCCCATATCTCATGCAGAGTTGGGTCACGAAATCCTCTGTCAACCCTGAATGTCTGTAGCAGCTCACAACATAACCTCCAGAAAGCCATCCACAGCACCTCCACTGACTTTACAATAGCAGAAGTAAGTCAAAAAACCCACACCTGCAAGTTGGATGCCTGGTCCTTTTACATAACACTCGTGCTGCTGAATGTATGTTCAGCTGAGCGTGACTAACACAGGCGGTCAGTAGACGTGCACAGACGAAGCTACAAAGACGTCTGGCAAAGATGTCGGAATGGTTGATTGATGTCAATTCAAACCCCTCGTCACACTAACACCACATGGTCAATTAGCCTGGGCGAGAGACTGGCACAACATGGGACATGTAATGACCACACTAGAGCCCTGTCCAGCATGAGGCACTGTGTTAACCACACCAAAGCCCTGTCCAACATGGGGCATTGTGCTGAACACACTGGATCCCTGTCCAACATGGGGCATAGTGCTGAATACACTAGATCCCTTTCCAAAATGGGGCATAGTGCTGAACACACTAGATCAGTGTCCAACATGGGGCATTGTGCTGAACACACTAGATCCCTGTCCAACCTGGGGCATTGTGCTGAACACACTAGATCCCTGTCCAATATGGGGCACTGTGCTGAACACACTAGATCCCTCTCCAGCATGGGGCACAGTGCTGACCACACTAGCTGCCTGTCCAGCATGGGGCACTGTGCTGACCACACAAATCCCTGTCCGACATGTGGCACTGTGCTGACCACACTAGATCTCTATTCAACATGGGGCACTGTGCTGAACATACAAGATCCCTGTCCAATATGGGGCACTGTGCTGACCACACTAGACCCCTGTCCAGGATGGGGCAATGTGCCGATCACACTACAGTCCTGTCCAGCATGAGGCACTGTGCTGATCACACTACAGTCCTGTCCAGCATGAGGCACTGTGCTGATCACACCAGAGTCCTGTCCAGCATGAGGCACTGTGCTGATGACACTACAGTCCTGTCCAACATAGGGCACTGTGCTGACCACACTGGAGCCCTATCCAGCATGGGGCACTGTGCTGATCACACAACAGTCCTGTCCAGCATGAGGCACTGTTCTCATCACCCGACAGTCCTGTCCAGCATGAGGCACTGTGCTGATCACACTACAGTCCTGTCCAACATAGGGCACTGTTCTGAAAACCGTACAGTCCTGTCCAGCATGAGGCACTGTGCTGATCACACTACAGTCCTGTCCAGCATGAGGCACTGTGCTGATCACAATACAGTCCTGGACAGCATGGGGCACTGTGCTGACCACACTACAGTCCTGTCCAGCATGAGGCACTGTGCTGATCACACTACAGTCCTGTCCAGCATGGGGCACGGTGCTGATCACACTACAGTCCAGTCCAGCATGAGGCACTGTGCTGATCACACTACAGTCCTGTCCAGCATGAGGCACTGTGCTGATCACACTACAGTCCTGTCCAGCATGAGGCACTGTGCTGATCACACTACAGTCCTGTCCAACATAGGGCACTGTTCTGAAAACCGTACAGTCCTGTCCAGCATGAGGCACTGTTCTGATCACACTACAGTCCTGTCCAGCATGAGGCACTGTGCTGATCACAATACAGTCCTGTACAGCATGGGGCACTGTGCTGAGCACACTACAGTCCTGTCCAGCATGAGGCACTGTGCTGACCACACTAGAGCCCTATCCAGCATGGGGCACTGTGCTGATGACACTACAGTCCTGTCCAGCATGGGGCACTGTTCTGAAAACCGTACAGTCCTGTCCAGCATGAGGCACTGTTCTGATCACACTACAGTCCTGTCCAGCATGAGGCACTGTGCTGATCACAATACAGTCCTGTACAGCATGGGGCACTGTACTGAGCACACTACAGTCCTTTCCAGCATGAGACACTGTGCTGACCACACAGGAGCCCTGTCCAGCTTGGGGCACTGTGCTGATCACACTACAGTCCTGTCCAGCATGAGGCACTGTGCTGATCACACTACAGTCCTGTCCAGCATGAGGCACTGTGCTGATCACACTACAGTCCTGTCCAACATAGGGCACTGTTCTAAAAACCGTACAGTCCTGTCCAGCATGAGGCACTGTTCTGATCACACTACAGTCCTGTCCAGCATGAGGCACTGTGCTGATCACAATACAGTCCTGTACAGCATGGGGCAATGTGCTGAGCACACTACAGTCCTGTCCAGCATGAGGCACTGTGCTGACCACACTAGAGCGCTATCCAGCATGGGGCACTGTGCTGATGACACTACAGTCCTGTCCAGCATGGGGCACTGTTCTGAAAACCGTACAGTCCTGTCCAGCATGAGGCACTGTTCTGATCACACTACAGTCCTGTCCAGCATGAGGCACTGCGCTGATCACAATACAGTCCTGTACAGCATGGGGCACTGTGCTGAGCACACTACAGTCCTGTCCAGCATGAGACACTGTGCTGACCACACAGGAGCCCTGTCCAGCTTGGGGCACTGTGCTGATCACACTACAGTCCTGTCCAGCATGAGGCACTGTGCTGATCACACTACAGTCCTGTCCAGCATGGGGCACTGTGCTGATCACACTGCAGTCATGTCCAGCATGGGGCACTGTGCTGATCACACTACAGTCCTGTCCAGCATGAGGCAATGTGCTCATCACACTACAGTCCTGTCCAGCATGGGGCACTGTGCTCATCACACTACAGTCCTGTCCAGCATGGGGCACTGTGCTCATCACACTACAGTCCTGTCCAGCATGAGGCACCGTGCTCATCACACAAGAGCCCTGTCCAGCATGGGGCACGGTGCCTATCACACTAGAGCCCGGTCCAGCATGGGGCACTGTGCTGATCATACTACAGTCCTGTCCAGCATAGGGCAATGTGCTGATCACACTACAGTCCAGTCCAGCATGAGGCACTGTGCTGATCGCACTACAGTCCTGTCCAGCATGAGGCAATGTGCTGATCACACTACAGTCCTGTCCAACATGGGGCACTGTGCTGATCACACTACAGTCCTGTACAGCATGAGGCACTGTGCTGATCACACTACAGTCCTGTCCAGCATGGGGCATTGTGCTGATCACACTAGACCCCGTCGAGCATGGGGCATTGTGCTCATCACACTAGAGCCCTGTCCAGCATGGGGCACTGTGCTGATCACACTACAGTCCTGTCCAGCATGGGGCACTGTTCCGAAAACAGTACAATCCTGTCCAGCATGAGGCACTTTGCTGATCACACTAGAGTCCTGTCCAGCATGAGGCACTGTGCTGATCACACTACAGTCCTGTCCAGCATGAGGCACTGTGCTGATCACACTACAGTCCTGTCCAACATGGGGCACTGTTCCGAAAACAGTACAGTCCTGTCCAGCATGAGGCACTTTGCTGATCCCACTAGAGCCCTGTCCAGCATGGGGCACTGTGCTCATCACACTACAGTCCTGTCCAGCATGGGCACTGTGCTGATCACACTACAGTCCTGTCCAGCATGGGGCACTGTGCTGATCACACTACAGTCCTGTCCAGCATGAGGCACTGTGCTGATCACAATACAGTCCTGTCCAGCATGGGGCACTGTGCTGACCACACAACAGTCCTGTCCAGCATGGGGCACTGTGCTCATCACACTACAGTCCTGTCCAGCATGGGGCACTGTGCTGATCACACTACAGTCCTGTCCAGCATGAGGCAATGTGCTCATCACACTACAGTCCTGTCCAGCATGGGGCACTGTGCTCATCACACTACAGTCCTGTCCAGCATGAGGCACCGTGCTCATCACACTAGAGCCCTGTCCAGCATGGGGTACGGTGCCTATCACACTAGAGACCGGTCCAGCATGGGGCACTGTGCTGATCACACTACAGTCCTGTCCAGCATAGGGCAATGTGCTGATCACACTACAGTCCAGTCCAGCATGAGGCACTGTGCTGATCGCACTGCAGTCCTGTCCAGCATGAGGCAATGTGCTGATCACACTACAGTCCTGTCCAACATGAGGCACTGTGCTGATCACACTACAGTCCAGTACAGCATGAGGCACTGTGCTGATCACACGACAGTCCTGTCCAGCATGGGGCATTGTGCTGATCACACTAGAGCCCTGTCGAGCATGGGGCATTGTGCTCATCACACTAGAGCCCTGTCCAGCATGGGGCACTGTGCTGATCACACTACAGTCCTGTCCAGCATGGGGCACTGTTCCGAAAACAGTACAGTCCTGTCCAGCATGAGGCACTTTGCTGATCACACTAGAGCCCTGTCCAGCATGAGGCACTGTGATGATCACACTACAGTCCTGTCCAGCATGAGGCACTGTGCTGATCACACTACAATCCTGTCCAACATGGGGCACTGTTCCGAAAACAGTACAGTCCTGTCCAGCATGAGGCACTTTGCTGATCCCACTAGAGCCCTGTCCAGCATGAGGCACTGTGCTGATCACACTACAGTCCTGTCCAGCATGGGGCTCTGTGCTGATCACACTACAGTCCTGTCCAGCATGGGGCTCTGTGCTGATCACACTACAGTCCAGTCCAGCATGGGGCACTGTTCTGAAAACAGTACAGTCCTGTCCAGCATGAGGCAGTGTGCTGATCACACTACAGTCCTGTACAGCATGGGGCACTGTGCTGATCACACTACAGTCCTGTCCAGCATGAGGCAATGTGCTCATCACACTACAGTCCTGTCCAGCATGGGGCACTGTGCTCATCACACTACAGTCCTGTCCAGCATGGGGCACTGTGCTCATCACACTACAGTCCTGTCCAGCATGAGGCACCGTGCTCATCACACAAGAGCCCTGTCCAGCATGGGGCACGGTGCCTATCACACTAGAGCCCGGTCCAGCATGGGGCACTGTGCTGATCACACTACAGTCCAGTCCAGCATGGGGCACTGTTCTGAAAACAGTACAGTCCTGTCCAGCATGAGGCAGTGTGCTGATCACACTACAGTCCTGTACAGCATGGGGCACTTTGCTGACCACACTGGAGCCCTGTCCAGCATGGGGCACTGCGCTGAGCACACTACAGTCCTGAACAGCATAAGGCACTGTGCTGACCACACAGGAGCCCTGGACAGCATGGGGCACTGTGCTGATCACACTACAGTCCTGTCCAGCATGGGGCACTGTGCTGATCACACTACAGTCCTGTCCAGCATGAGGCACTGTGCTGATCACACTACAGTCCTGTCCAGCATGGGGCACTGTGCTGATCACACTACAGTCCTGTCCAGCATGGGGCACTGTGCTCATCACACTACAGTCCTGTCCAGCATGGGGCACTGTGCTGATCACACTACAGTCCTGTCCAGCATGGGGCACTGTGCTGATCACACTACAGTCCTGTCCAGCATGAGGCACAGTGCTCATCACACTACAGTCCTATCCAGCATGGGGCACTGTGCTGACTACACAACAGTCCTGTCCAGCATGGGGCACTGTGCTCATCACACTACAGTCCTGTCCAGCATGGGGCACTGTGCTGATCACACTACAGTCCTGTCCAGCATGGGGCACGGTGCTGATCACACTACAGTCCTGTCCAGCATGGGGCACTGTGCTGATCACCCGACAGTCCTGTCCAGCTTGGGGCACTGTGCTGATCACACTACAGTCCTGTCCAGCATGGGGCACTGTGCTGATCACACTACAGTCCTGTCCAGCATGGGGCAATGTGCTGATCACACTACAGTCCTGTCCAGCATGGGGCACTGTGCTGATCACACTACAGGCCTGTCCAGCATGGGGCACTGTGCTGATCACACTGGAGCCCTGTCCAGCATGGGGCACTGTGCTCAACACACCAGAGCCCTGTCCAGCATGGGGCAATGTGCTCATCACACTACAGTCCTGTCCAGCATGGGGCACTGTGCTCATCACACTACTGTCCTGTCCAGCATGGGGCACTGTGCTGATCACACTGGAGCGCTGTCCAGCATGAGGCACGGTGCTGATCACACTACAGTCCTGTCCAGCATGAGGCACTGTGCCGATCGCACTACAGTTCTGTCCAGCATGGGGCAATGTGCTCATCACACAACAGTACAGTCCAGCATGAGGCACTGTGCTGATCACACTACAGTCCTGTCCAGCATGGGGCAATGTGCTGATCACACTACAGTCTTGTCCAGCATGGGGCAATGTGCTGATCACACTACAGTCCTGTCCAGCATGGGGCACTGTGCTGATCACACTAGACCCCTGTGCAGCATGGGGCACAGTGCTCATCACACTAGAGCCCTGTCCAGCATGGGGCACTGTGCTCATCACACTCCAGTCCTGTCCAGCATGGGGCTCTGTGCTGATCACACTACAGTCCTGTCCAGCATGGGGCACTGTGCTCATCACACTACAGTCCTGTCCAGCTTGGGGCACTGTGCTGATCACACTGGAGCCCTGTCCAGCATGGGGCACTGTGCTGATCACACGACAGTCCTGTCCAGCATGGGGCTCTGTGCTGATCACACTGCAGTCCTGTCCAGCATGGGGCACTGTGCTCATCACACGACAGTCCTGTCCAGCATGGGGCACGGTGCTGATCACACTCCAGTCCTGTCCAGCATGGGGCACTGTGCTGATCACACTACAGTCCTGTCCAGCATGGGGCACTGTGCTGATCACACTACAGTCCTGTCAAGCATGGGGCACTGTGCTGATCACACTACAGTCCTGTCCAGCATGAGGGACTGTGCTGATCACACTACAGTCCTGTCCAGCATGGGGCAATGTGCTCATCACACAACAGTACTGTCCAGCATGAGGCACTGTGCTGATCACACTGCAGTCCTGTCCAGCATGGGGCACTGTTCCGAAAACAGTACAGTCCTGTCCAGCATGAGGCACTTTGCTGATCACACGAGAGCCCTGTCCAGCATGAGGCACTGTGCTGATCACACTACAGTCCTGTCCAGCATGAGGCACTGTGCTGATCACACTACAATCCTGTCCAACATGGGGCACTGTTCCGAAAACAGTGCAGTCCTGTCCAGCATGAGGCACTTTGCTGATCCCACTAGAGCCCTGTCCAGCATGAGGCACGGTGCTGATCACACTACAGTCCTGTCCAGCATGGGGCTCTGTGCTGATCACACTACAGTCCTGTCCAGCATGGGGCTCTGTGCTGATCACACTACAGTCCAGTCCAGCATGGGGCACTGTTCTGAAAACAGTACAGTCCTGTCCAGCATGAGGCAGTGTGCTGATCACACTACAGTCCTGTACAGCATGGGGCACTTTGCTGACCACACTGGAGCCCTGTCCAGCATGGGGCACTGCGCTGAGCACACTACAGTCCTGAACAGCATAAGGCACTGTGCTGACCACACAGGAGCCCTGTACAGCATGGGGCACTGGGCTGATCACACTACAGTCCTGTCCAGCATGGGGCACTGTGCTGATCACACTACAGTCCTGTCCAGCATGAGGCACTGTGCTGATCACACTACAGTCCTGTCCAGCATGGGGCACTGTGCTGATCACACTACAGTCCTGTCCAGCATGGGGCACTGTGCTCATCACACTACAGTCCTGTCCAGCATGGGGCACTGTGCTGATCACACTACAGTCCTGTCCAGCATGGGGCACTGTGCTGATCAACTACAGTCCTGTCCAGCATGAGGCACAGTGCTGATCACACTACAGTCCAGTCCAGCATGGGGCACTGTGCTGACTACACAACAGTCCTGTCCAGCATGGGGCACTGTGCTCATCACACTACAGTCCTGTCCAGCATGGGGCACTGTGCTGATCACACTACAGTCCTGTCCAGCATGGGGCACGGTGCTGATCACACTACAGTCCTGTCCAGCATGGGGCACTGTGCTCATCACACTACAGTCCTGTCCAGCATGGGGCACTTTGCTGATCACACTACAGTCCTGTCCAGCATGAGGCACTGTGCTGATCACACTACAGTCCTGTCCAGCATGGGGCACTGTGCTGATCACACTACAGTCCTGTCCAGCATGGGGCACTGTGCTGACCACACAACAGTCCTGTCCAGCATGGGGCACTGTGCTCATCACACTACAGTCCTGTCCAGCATGGGGCACTGTGCTGATCACCCGACCGTCCTGTCCAGCTTGGGGCACTGTGCTGATCACACTACAGTCCTGTCCAGCATGGGGCACTGTGCTGATCACACTAGAGTCCTGTCCAGCATGGGGCAATGTGCTGATCACACTACAGTCCTGTCCAGCATGGGGCACTGTGCTGATCACACTACAGGCATGTCCAGCATGGGGCACTGTGCTGATCACACTGGAGCCCTGTCCAGCATGGGGCACTGTGCTCAACACACTAGAGCCCTGTCCAGCATGGGGCAATGTGCTCATCACACGACAGTCCTGTCCAGCATGGGGCACTGTGCTCATCACACTACTGTCCTGTCCAGCATGGGGCACTGTGCTGATCACACTGGAGCGCTGTCCAACATGAGGCACGGTGCTGATCACACTGCAGTCCTGTCCAGCATGAGGCACTGTGCCGATCGCACTACAGTTCTGTCCAGCATGGGGCAATGTGCTCATCACACAACAGTACAGTCCAGCATGAGGCACGGTGCTGATCACACTACAGTCCTGTCCAGCATGGGGCAATGTGCTGATCACACTACAGTCTTGTCCAGCATGGGGCAATGTGCTGATCACACTACAGTCCTGTCCAGCATGGGGCACTGTGCTGATCATACTAGACCCCTGTGCAGCATGGAGCACGGTGCTCATCACACTAGAGCCCTGTCCAGCATGGGGCACTGTGCTCATCACACTCCAGTCCTGTCCAGCATGGGGCTCTGTGCTGATCACACTACAGTCCTTTCCAGCATGGGGCACTGTGCTCATCACACTACAGTCCTGTCCAGCTTGGGGCACTGTGCTGATCACACTGGAGCCCTGTCCAGCATGGGGCACTGTGCTGATCACACGACAGTCCTGTCCAGCATGGGGCTCTGTGCTGATCACACTGCAGTCCTGTCCAGCATGGGGCACTGTGCTCATCACACGACAGTCCTGTCCAGCATGGGGCACGGTGCTGATCACACTACAGTCCTGTCCAGCATGAGGCACTGTGCTGATCTCACTACAGTCCTGTCCAGCATGGGGCACTGTTCCGAAAACAGTACAGTCCTGTCCAGCATGAAGCACTTTGCTGATCACACGAGAGCCCTGTCCAGCATGGGGCAATGTGCTGATCACACTACAGTCCTGTCCAGCATGGGGCAATGTGCTGATCACACTACAGTCCTGTCCAGCAAGGGTCATTGTGCTGATCACACTAGACCCCTTTCCAGCAAGGGGCACTGTGCTGATCACACCAGATCCCTGTCCAACTTGGGGCATTGTGCTGAACACACTGGATCCCTGTCCAACATGGGGCACTGTGCTGAATACTCTAGATTGCTGTCCAACATGGGGCATTGTGCTGAACACACTGGATCCCTGTCCAACATGGGGCACTGTGCGGATCACACTAGAGCCCTTTCCAGCAAGGGGCACTGTGCTGATCACACTAGATCCCTGTCCAACATGGGGCATAGTGCTGAACCCACTAGATCCCTGTCCATCATGGGGCATAGTGCTGAACACACTAAATCCCTTTCCAAAATGGGGCATTGTGCTGAACGCACTAGATCCCTGTCCAGCATGGGGCACTGTGCTGACCACACAAATCCCTGTCCGACATGTGGCACTGTGCTGACCACACTAGATCTCTATTCAACATGGGGCACTGTGCTGAACATACGAGATCCCTGTCCAATATGGGGCACTGTGCTGACCTCACTAGACCCCTGTCCAGCATGAAGCACTGTGCTGATCACACTACAGTCTTGTCCAGCATGAGGCATTGTGCTGATCACACTACAGTCCTGTCCAGCATGGGGCAATGTGCTGATCACACTACAGTCCTGTCCAGCATGAGGCACTGTGCTGATCACACTGCATTCCTGTCCAGCATGAGGCACTGTGCTGATCACATCACAGTCCTGTCCAGCATGAGGCACTGTGCTGATCACACTACAGTCCTGTCCAGCATGAGGCACTGTGCTGATCACACTACAGTCCTGTCCAGCATGAGGCACTGTGCTGATCACACTACAGTCCTGTCCAGCATGGGGCACGGTGCTGATCACACTACAGTCCTGTCCTGCATGGGGCACTGTGCTGATCACACGACAGTCCTGTACAGCAAGGGGCAATGTGCTCATCACACTACAGTCCAGTCCTGCATGAGGCACTGTGCTGATCACACTAAAGTCCTGTCCAGCATGGGGCACTGTGCTGATCACACCGCATTCCTGTCCAGCATGAGGCACTGTGCTGATCACAATACAGTCCTGTCCAGCATGAGGCACTGTGCTGATCACACTACAGTCCTGTCCAGCATGAGGCACTGTGCTGATCACACTACAGTCCTGTCCAGCATGAGGCACTGTGCTGATCACACTACAGTTCTGTCCAGCATGGGGCACGGTGCTGATCACACTACAGTCCTGTCCTGCATGGGGCACTGTGCTGATCACACTACAGTCCTGTACAGCAAGGGGCAATGTGCTCATCACACTACAGTCCAGTCCTGCATGAGGCACTGTGCTGATCACACTACAGTCCTGTCCAGCATGGGGCACTGTGCTGATCACACTGCATTCCTGTCCAGCATGAGGCACTGTGCTGATCACACTACAGTCCTGTCCAGCATGAGGCACTGTGCTGATCACACTACAGTCCTGTCCAGCATGAGGCACTATGCTGATCACACTACAGTCCTGTCCAGCATGAGGCACTGTGCTGATCACACTACAGTCCTGTCCAGCATGGGGCACTGTGCTGATCAACTACAGTCCTGTCCAGCATGAGGCACAGTGCTGATCACACTACAGTCCAGTCCAGCATGGGGCACTGTGCTGACTACACAACAGTCCTGTACAATATGGGGCACTGTGCTGATCACACTACAGTCCTGTCCAGCATGGGGCACTGTGCTGATCACACTGCATTCCTGTACAGCATGGGGCAATGTGCTGACCACACTGGAGCCCTGTCCAGCATGAGGCACTGTGCTGATCACACTACAGTCCTGTCCAGCATGAGGCACTGTGCTGATCACACTACAGTCCTGTCCAGCATGGGGCACTGTGCTGATCACACTGCATTCCTGTACAGCATGGGGCAATGTGCTGATCACACTGCATTCCTGTCCAGCATGAGGCACTGTGCTGATCACACTACAGTCCTGTCCAGCATGGGGCACTGTTCCGAAAACAGTACAGTCCTGTCCAGCATGAGGCACTGTGCTGATCACACTAGAGCCCTGTCCAGCATGGGGCACTGTGCTGATCACACTACAGTCCTGTCCAGCATGAGGCACTGTGCAGATCACACTACAGTCCTGTCCAGCATGGGGCACTGTGCTCATCACACTACAGTCCTGTCCAGCATGAGGCACTGTGCTGATCACACTGGAGCCCTGTCCAGCATGGGGCACTGTGCTGATCACACTACAATCCTGTCCAGCATGGGGCACTGTGCTGATCACACTACAATCCTGTCCAACATAGGGCACTGTGCTGATCACACTAGAGCCCTGTCCAGCATGTGGCACGGTGCTGATCACACTGCAGTCCTGTCCAGCATGAGGCACTGTGCTGATCACACTACAATCCTGTCCAACATAGGGCACTGTGCTGATGACACTACAGTCCAGTCCAGCATGAGGCACTGTTCTGATCACACGACAGACCTGCCCAGCATGAGGCACTGTGCTGATGACACTGCAGTCCAGTGCAGCATGGGGCACTGTTCTGAAAACAGTGCAGTCCTTCCAGCATGAGGCACTGTGCTGATCACACTACAGTCCAGTCCTGCATGATGCACTGTGCTGATCACACTAGAGCCCTGTGCAGCATGGGGCACGGTGCTGATCACACTTCAGTCCTGTCCAGCATGAGGCACTGTGCTGATCACACTACAGTCCTGTCCAGCATGGGGCACTGTGCTGATGACACTACAGTCCAGTCCAGCATGGGGCACTCTTCTGAAAACAGTACAGTCCTGTAC
Organism: Heterodontus francisci; assembly: GCF_036365525.1. Classification (NCBI taxonomy): domain Eukaryota; kingdom Metazoa; phylum Chordata; class Chondrichthyes; order Heterodontiformes; family Heterodontidae; genus Heterodontus; species Heterodontus francisci. Next base: position 41,171,977 of record NC_090391.1, read on the forward strand.
AGCATGAGGCACTGTGCTGATCACACTACAATCCTGTACAGCATGGGGCACTGTGCTGAGCACACTACAGTCCTGTACAGCATGTGGCACTGTGCTGATCACACAGGTGCCCTGTCCAGCATGGGGCACTGTGCTGATGACACTACAGTCCTGTCCAGCATGAGGCATAGTGCTGACCACACTGGAGCCCTGTCCAGCATGGGGCACTGTGCTGATCACACGACAGTCCTGTCGAGCATGTGGCACGGTGCTGAGCACTCTGCAGTCCTGTCCAGCATGAGGCATAGTGCTGATCACACTACAGTCCTGTCCAGCATGGGGCACTGTGCTGATCACACGACAGTCCTGTCGAGCATGTGGCACGGTGCTGAGCACTCTGCAGTCCTGTCCAGCATGAGGCATAGTGCTGATCACACTACAGTCCTGTCCAGCATGGGGCACTGTGCTGATGACACTACAGTCCTGTCCAGCATGAGGCATGGTGCTGATCACACTACAGTCCTGTCCAGCATGGGGCACTGTGCTGATCACACGACAGTCATGTCGAGCATGGGGCAATGTGCTCATCACAGCAGAGCCCTGTCCAGCATGGGGCACAGTGCTGATCACACTAGAGCCCTGTCCAGCATGAAGCAATGTGCTCATCACACTACAGTCCAGTCCAGCATGAGGCACTATGCTGATCACACGAGAGCCCTGTCCAGCATGGGGCACGGTGCTGATCACACTACAGTCCTGTCCAGCACGGGGCAATGTACTCATCACACTACAGTCCAGTCCAGCATGAGGCACTGTGCTGATCACACTACAGTCCTGTCCAGCATGGGGCACTGTGCTCATCACACTACAGTCCTGTCCAGCATGGGGCTCTGTGCTGATCACACTACAGTCCAGTCCAGCATGGGGCACTGTGCTGATCACACTACAGTCCTGTCCAGCATGAGGCACTGTGCTGATCACACGACAGTCCTGTCCAGCATGGGGCAATGTGCTGATCACACTACAGTCCTGTCCAGCATGGGGCACTGTGCTCATCACACTAGAGCCCTGTCCAGCATGGGGCACTGTGCCCATCACACTAGAGCCCTGTCCAGCATGGGACACTGTGCTCATCACACTACAGTCCTGTCCAGCATGGGGCACTGTGCTCATCACACTACTGTCCTGTCCAGCATGGGGTACTGTTCCGAAAACAGTACAGTCCTGTCCAGCATGAGGCACTTTGCTGATCACAGGAGAGCCCTGTCCAGCATGGGGCAATGTGCTGATCACACTAGAGCCCTGTCCAGCATGGGGCACTGTGCTCATCACACTAGAGCCCTTTCCAGCAAGGGGCACTGTGCTGATCACACTACAGTCCTGTCCAGCATGGGGCAATGTGCTGATCACACTACAGTCCTGTCCAGCATGAGGCACTGTGCTGATCACACTACAGTCCTGTCCAGCATGGGGCACTGTTCCGAAAACAGTACAGTCCTGTCCAGCATGAGGCACTGTGCTGATCACACGAGAGCCCTGTCCAGCATGGGGCACTGTGCTGATCTCACTACAGTCCTGTCCAGCATGGGGCAATATGCTGATCACACTACAGTCCTGTCCAGCATGGGGCACTGTGCTCATCACACTACAGTCCTGTCCAGCATGGGGCTCTGTGCTGATCACACTACAGTCCTGTCCAGCATGGGGCACTGTGCTGATCACACTACAGTCCTGTCCAGCATGAGGCACTGTGCTGATCACACGACAGTCCTGTCCAACATGGGGCAATGTGCTGATCACACTACAGTCCTGTCCAGCATGGGGCACTGTGCTGATCACAATAGAGCCCTGTCCAGCATGGGTCACTGTGCTCATCACACTAGAGCCCTGTCCAGCATGGGACACTGTGCTCATCACACTACAGTCCTGTCCAGCATTGGGCTCTGTGCTGATCACACTACAGTCCTGTCCAGCATGGGGCACTGAGCTCATCACACTACTGTCCTGTCCAGCATGGGGCACTGTTCCGAAAACAGTACAGTCCTGTCCAGCATGAGGCACTTTGCTGATCACAGGAGAGCCCTGTCCAGCATGGGGCAATGTGCTGATCACACTAGAGCCCTGTCCAGCATGGGGCACTGTGCTCATCACACTAGAGCCCTTTCCAGCAAGGGGCACTGTGCTGATCACACTGCAGTCCTGTCCAGCATGGGGCAATGTGCTGATCACTCTACAGTCCTGTCCAGCATGAGGCACTGTGCTGATCACACTACAGTCCTGTCCAGCATGGGGCACTGTTCCGAAAACAGTACAGTCCTGTCCAGCATGAGGCACTGTGCTGATCACACGAGAGCCCTGTCCAGCATGGGGCAATGTGCTGATCACACTACAGTCCTGTCCAGCAAGGGGCACTGTGCTGATCACACTACAGTCCTGTCCAGCATGGGGCAATGTGCTGATCACTCTAGAGCCCTTTCCAGCAAGGGGCACTGTGCTGATCACACTACAGTCCTGTCCAGCATGGGGCAATGTGCTGTTCACACCACAGTCCTGTCCAGCATATGGCACTGTGATGATCACACTAGATCCCTGTCCAACTTGTGGCATTGTGCTGAACACACTGGATCCCTGTCCAACATGGGGCACTGTGCTGAACACACTAGATCCCTGTCCGAAATGGGGCATTGTGCTGAACACACTAGATCCCTGTCCGAAATGGGGCATTGTGCTGAACACACTCGATCCCTGTCCAGCATGGGGAATTGTGCTGACCACACTAGATCCCTGTCCAGCATGGGGCACTGTGCTGACCATACTAGATCCCTGTCCAACATGGGGCATTGTGCTGAACACACTAGATCCCTGTCGAGCATGGGGCATTGTGCTGACCACACTAGATCCCTGTCCAGCATGGGGCATTGTGCTGACCAGAACAGATCCCTGTCCAGCATGGGGCACTGTGCAGACCACACTGGATCCCTGTCCAACATGGGGCACTGTGCTGAACACACTAGATTCCTGTCCAACATGGGGCATTGTGCTGAACACACTGGATCCCTGTCCAACATGGGGCATTGTGCTGAACACACTGGATCCCTGTCCAACATGTGGCATAGTGCTGAAACCACTAGATCCCTGTCCATCATGGGGCATTGTGCTGAACACACTAGATCCCTGTCCAACATGGGGCACTGTTCTGAATACAATAGATCCCTGTCCAACATGGGGCACTGTGCTGAATACAATAGATCCCTGTCCAACATGGGGCATTGTGCTGAACACACTACATCCCTGTCCGATATGGGGCACTGTGCTGACCACGCTAGCTCCCTGTCCAGCATGGGGCATTGTGCTGAACACACTAGGTCCCTGTCCGAAATGGGGCATTGTGCTGACCACACTAGATCCCTGTCGAGCATGGGGCATTGTGCTGACCACACTAGATCCCTGTCCAGCATGGGGCATTGTGCTGACCACACTAGATCCCTGTCCAGCATGGGGCATTGTGCTGAACACACTAGATCCCTGTCGAGCATGGGGCATTCTGCTGAACACACTGGATCCCTGTCGAGCATGGGGCATTGCGCTGACCACAACAGATCCCTGTCCAGCATGGGACACTGTGCTGACCACACCAGAGCCCGGCCCAGGATGGGGCACTGTGCTGACCACACCAGATTCCTGTCCAACATGGGCTCTGTGCTGACCATGCTGGAGCCCTGCACATCATGGGGGACTGTCATGGGCACACTTGCGCACTGTTCAGCATGGGGCATTGTGCTGATCACACTCGAGCCCTACCCAGCATGGGGCATTGTGATCACTCCACTAGACTTCTGCCCAGCATGGGGCACTGTGCTGTACTCAATAGATCCCTGTCAAATATGGGGCACTGTGCTAAACACACTGGATCCCTGTCCAACATGGGGCACTGTGCTGACCACACTAGACCCGTGTCCAACATGGGGCACTGTGCTGACCACGCTAGACCCCTGTCCAACATGGGGCACTGTGCTGACCATACTAGATCCCTGTCCAACATGGGGCAGTGTGCTGACCGCACTACATCCCTGTCCAACATGGGGCACTGTGCTGACCATACTAGATCCCTGTCCAACATGGGGCAATGTGCTGACCGCACTAGATCCCTTTCCAACATGGGGCACTGTGCTGACCACTCAAATCCCTGTCCGAAATGGGGCACTGTGCAGACCACACTACATCCCTATCCAACATGGGGCATTGTGCTGAACATGCAAGATGCCTGTCCAATATGGGGCACTGTGCTGACCGCACGAGATCATTGTCCAACATGGGGCACTGTGCTGAACACACTAGACCTGTGTCCAACATGGGGCACTGTGCTGACCATACCAGAGCGCTGCACAGCATGGGGGACTCTCATAGGCACACTGGCGAGCTGTGCTGATCACACTCGAGTCCTACCCAGCATGGGCATTGTGCTGAACATACAAGATCCCTGTCCAATATGGGGCACTGTGCTGACCACAATAGAATCTTTCCAGCATGGGGCACTGTGCTGACCACACTAGCGTCTTTCCAGCATGGGGCACTGTGCTGACCACTCTGGAGCGCTGTGAAGCATGGGGCACTGTGCTGACCACACTAGAACCCTGCCCAGCATGGGGCTCTGTGCTGACCACACTAGAGTCTTTCCAGCATGGGGCACTGTGCAGACCACACTAGCGTCTTTCCAGCATGGGGCATTGTGCTGACCACATTTGATCGCTTCCCAGCATGGGGCGCTGTGCTGACCTCTCTGGTGCACTGTAAAGCATGGGGCACTGTGCTGATCACACTGGAGTCCTGCCCAGCACGAGGAGGCAAGTGCTGACCACACTGGAGCCCTACCTAGCATGGGACACTGTGCTGATCACACTGGAGACCTGCCGAACATGGAGCACTGTGCTGACCACACTAGAACCCTGCCCAGCATGGTGCACTGTCCTGACCACACTAGAGCCCTGCCCTGAATGGGGTACAGTGCAGACCACACTGTCCAGCATGGTGCACTGTGCTGATTACACGAGATCCCTTCCCAGCACGGGGCACTGTGCTGACCACATTAGATCCCTTCCCAGCATGGGGCACAGTGCTGACCACTCTCGAGTCCGTCCAGCATGGGGCACAGTGCTGACCACTCTCGAGTCCGTCCAGCATGGGGCACTGTGCTGATCACACTGGAGTCCTGCCCAGCATGGGACACTATGTTAACCACACTAGTGCACTGTCCAGCATGGGGCACTGTGCTGACCACATTCGATCCCTTCGGAGCATTGGGCACTGTGTTGACCACACTTGACCCCTGCCCAGCATGGGTTACAGTGCTGACCACACTAGAGTCTTGTCCAGCATGGGGCACTGTGCAGACTGTACTAGAGCCCTGCCCGGTATGGGGCGCTGTGCAGTTTCAGCAGCAGATGGACTGAGACAGGGATGAAGTTGGCGATGTTACCGAGGTGGAAATAGACGGTTGTAATGATATCCTGAAAATGAGGTTAAATCTCATTTTGTGGTCAAATGTGACACCAAGGTTGCAAACAGACTGTTTGAATCACAGACTGTTACCAGGGAGAGGGATGGAATCAATAGCAAGGGAACAGAGTTGGAGTGGGGAGTCAAAACAATGGCTTCAGTCTTCCCAATATTTAATTGGAGGAAATTTCTGCTCATCCAGTACTGGATGTCGGATAAGTAGTCTGATAATTTAACAACAGTGGAGAAGTGGAGATAGGTGATGGTGAGGTAAACTTTATGGAGGTCTTTGATGAAACAATGGAGAGGTTTGATGAGGGTGGTGTGATTGAAGTTATATTTATATGGACTTTCAACTTTGTTTGATCAAGTGTCATTCAATAGACAGCTTAACGAAACTGAACCCTATGGATTAAAGGGGCAATGACAGTGTTTTTTTTAAATTCATTCACGGAATGTGGGCATCGCTGGCCAGGATAGCATTTATTACCCATCCCTAATTGTCCTTGAGAAGGTGGTGGTGAGCTGCCTTCTTGAACCTCTGCAGACCATGTGGCGTAGGTAAACCAACAGTGCTGTTAGGATTTTGACCCAGTGACAGTGAAGGAATGGCGATATAGTTCCAAGTCAGCATGATGTGTGACTTGGAGGGGAACTTGCAGGTGGTGGTGTTTCCATGTATTTACTGCCCTTGTCCTTCTAGTTCGTAGAAGTCGCGGGTTTGGAAGGTGCTGTCTAAGGAGCCTTGGTGCATTGATGCAGTGCATCTTGTAGATGGTACACATTGCTGCCACTGTGCGTCAGTGGTGGAGGGAGTGAATGTTTGTAGATGGGGTGCCAATCAAGCGGGCTGCTTTGTCCTGGATGGTGTTAAGCTTCTTGAGTGTTGTTGGAGCTTCACCCATCCAGGCAAGTGGAGAGTATTCCATCACACTCCTGACTTGTGCCTTGTAGATTGTGGACAGGCGTTGGGGAGTAAGGAGGTGAGTTACTCGCCTCAGGATTCCTAGCCTCTGACCTGCTCTTGTAGCCACGGTATTTATATTAGAACATTAGAACATTACAGCGCAGTACAGGCCCTTCGGCCCTCGATGTTGCGCCGACCTGTGAAACCATCTGACCTACACTATTCCATTTTCATCTATATGTCTATCCAATGACCACTTAAATGCCCTTAAAGTTGGCGAGTCTACTACTGTTGCAGGCAGGGCGTTCCACGCCCCTACTACTCTCTGCTACTGGCTACTCCAGTTCAGTTTCTGGTCAATGGTAGCCCCTAGGATGTTGATAGTGGGGCATTCAGCGATGGTAATGCCATTGAATATCAAGGACAGATGGTTAGATTCTCTCTTGTTGGAGATGGTCATTGCCTGGCACTTGTGTGGCACGAATGTTACTTGCCACTTATCAGCCCAAGCCTGGATATTGTTCAGGTCTTGCTGCATTTCTGCACGGACTGCTTCAGTATCTGAGGAGTCGAAATGGTGCTGAACATTGTGCAATCATCAGCAAACATCCCCACTTCCGACCTTATGATTGAAGGTAATTGATGAAGCAGCTGAAGATGGTTGGGCCTAGGACACTATCCTGAGGAACTCCTGCAGTGATGTCCTGGAGCTCAGATGATTGACCTCCAACAACCACAACCATCTTCCTTTGCGCTAGGTATGACTCCAGCCAGCGGAGGGTTTTCCCCCTGATTCCCATTGACCTAAGTTTTGCTCGGGCTCCTTGATGCCATAGTCAGTCAAATGCTGTCTTGATGTCAAGGGCAGTCACTCTCCCCTCACCTCTTGTGTTCAGCTCTTTTGTCCATGTTTGAATCAAGTCTGTAATAAGGTCAGGAGCTGAGTGGTCCTGGCAGGACCCAAACTGAGCGTCAGTGAGCAGGTTGTTGCTAAGCAAGTGCCGCTTGATGGGACTGTTGATGACACCTTCCATCACTTTACTGATGGTTGAGAGCAGGCTAATGGGGCAGTAATTGGCCGGGTTGGATTTGTTCTGCTTTTTGTGTATAGGACATACCTGGGCAATATTCCACATTGCAGGGTAGATGCCAGTGTTGTAGCTGTACTGGAACAGCTTGGCAAGGGGTGCTGCAAATTCTGGAGCACGGGTCTTCAATACTATTGCCGGAATGTTGTCAGGCCCCACAGCTTTTGCAGCATCCAGTGCCTGCAGTCGTTTCTTGTTATCACGTGGGTGAATCGAATTGGCTGAAGTTTGGTATCTGTGATGCTGGGGACTTCAGGAGGAGGCCGAGATGGATCATCAGCTCGGCACTTCTGGCTGAAGATTGTTGCAAATGTTCAGCCTTATCTTTCGCACTGATGTTCTGGGCTCTCCCATCATTGAGGATGGGGATGTTTGTGGAGCCACCTCCTCCAGTTAGTTGTATAATTGTCCACCACCATTCATGTCTGGATGTGGTAGGACTGCAGAGTTTAGATCTAATCCGTTGGTTATTGGACCGCTTAGCTCTGTCTATCGCATGCTGCTTACTCAGTTTGGCATGCAAGTAGTCCTGGGTTGTAGCTTCACTAGCTTGACACCTCATTTTGAGATATGCTTGGTGCTGCTCCTGGCATGACCTCCTGCACTCTTCATTGAACCAGGGTTGGTATCCTGGCTTGATGGTAATGGTAGAGTGGGGGATATGCCGGGCCATGAGGTTACAGATTGTGGTTGAGTACAATTCTGCTGCTGGTGATGGCCCACAGTGCCTCATGGATGCCCAGTTTTGCATTGCTAGATCTGTTCGAAATCTATCCCATTCAGCACGGTGATATTGCCACAGAACACGATGGACGGTATCCTCAATGTGAAGGCGGCACTTCGTCTCCACAAGGACTGTGCGGTGGTCACTCCTACCAATACTGTCATGGACAGATGCATCTGTGGCAGGCAGATTGGTGAGGACGAGATTGAGTATGTTCTTCCCTCGTGTTGGTTCCCCCACCACCTGCCGCAGACCCAGTCTAGCAGCCATGTCCTTTAGGACTCGGCCAGCTCGGTCAGTAGTGGTGCTACCGAGCCACTCATGGTGATGGACATTGAATTCCCCCACTCAGAGTACATTTTGTGCCCTTGCCACCCTCAGTGCTCCCTCCAAGTGCTGTTCAACATGGGGGAGTACTGAGTCATCAGCTGAGGGAGAGCGGTAGGTGGTAATCAGTAGGAGGTTACCTTGCCCATATTTGACCTGATCCCAGGAGATTTCATGAGGTCCGGGTCGATGTTGAGGACTCCCAGGGCAACTCCCTCCCTACTGTATACCGCTGTGCCACCACCTCTGCTGCGTCTGTCCTGCCGGTGGGACAGGACGTACCCAGGACATTGTCTGGAAGGTATGATTCCGTGAGTACGACTATGTTAGGCTGTTGCTTGACTAGTCTGTGGGCAGCTCTCCCAACTTTGGCACAAGCCCCCAGATGTTAGTAAGGAGGACTTTGCAGGGTCGACAGGGCTGGGTTTGCCGTTGTCGTTTCCGGTGCCTAGGTCCATGCCGGGTGGTCCGCCCAGTTTCATTCCTTTTTATAGACTTTGTAGCTGTTAGTTATAACTGAGTGGCTTGCTAGACCATTCCAGAGGGCATGTTAGAGGTAACCACATTGCTGTGGGTCTGGAGTCACATATAGGCCAGACCAGGTAAGGACATCAGATTTCCTTCCCTAAAGGACATTAGTGAACCAGATGGGTTTTTACAACAATCGACAATGGTTTCATGGCCATCTTTAGACTAGTTTTAATTCCAGATTTTTTTTTATTACTTTCAAATTCCACCTTCTGCTGTGGTGGGATTCGAACCCATGTCCCCAGAGGAATACCCTGGGTCTCTGGTTACTAGTCCAGTGTGGATATAACATTGGCTAATGAAGAGTAAACAGAGAGAAGTGGTGAAAAGTTGTTGTTCAGACCCGATGGCAGTATACAGTGGTGTTCCTCAGCTGGGCTCCGAAGTGGCAGATGGAGTTCAACCTGGAAAAGTGTGAAGTGATTCATTTTGGAAGGTCGAATTTGAATGCGGAATACAGGCTTAAAGACAGGATTCTTGGTAGTGTGGAGGAACAGTGGGATCTTGGGGTCCATGTCCATAGATCGCTCAAAGTTGCCACCCAAGTGATAGGGTTGTTAAGAAGGCGCATGGTGTGTTGGCTTTCATTAACAGGGGGATTGCGTTCAAGAGCCGCGAGGTTATGCTGCAGCTCTGTAAGGTTCAACCACACTTGGAATATTGTGTTCAGTTCTGGTCGCCTCATTATAGGAAGGATGTGGAAGCTTTAGAGAGTGTGCAGAGGAGATTTACCAGGATGCTGCCTGGACTGGAGGGCATGTCCTACGAAGAAAGATTGAGGGAGCTAGGGCTTTTCTCATTGGAGCGAGGAAGGATGAGAGGTGACTTGATAGAGATGATGAGAGGCATAGATCGAGTGGATAGTCAGAGACTTTTTCCCAGGGTGGAAAGGGCTATCACCAGGGGGCATAATCTTAAGATGATTGGAGGAAGGTTTCAGGGAGATGTCAGAGGTAGGTTCTTTACACAGAGAGTGGTGGGTGCGTGGAATGTGCTGCCAGCGGTGGTAGTAGAAGCAGATACGTTAGGGGCATTTAAGCGACTCTTGGATAGGTACATGGATGATAGCAGAATGAGGGGTAGGTAGTTAGTTTGATCTTAGAGTAGGTTAAAGGTTCGGCATAACATTGTGGGCTGAAGGGTCTGTACTGTGCTGTACTGTTCTATGTTCTATGTTCGGTATTGGGACCACTGCTCTCTTTGCGCTTGGAAAACCCAGGGTGGGGAGGGAAGAGCCCCCTCCTCCTCCCTCTTTACTGAGCTTCCCCTCTCTGCAGCCTCTGCTCCATTTGTTGGTCATGTTTCAGACCCAGAGACACTGTAACTCAGTCCCCATACCTTGACCAGAGTTGGGTCAACAAATCCTCTGTCGTCCCTGAATGTCTGCAGCAGCTCACAACACAACTTCCAGAAAACCATCCACAGCACCTCCACTAACTTTACAATAGCAGAAATAAGTCAAAAGCCCCTCACCTGTAAGTTGAGTGCAAACGTACACACATACGAATGAGGAGCAGAAGTAGGCCATTCGGCCCCTCGAGCCTGCTCTGAAATTCAGTAATAACATGGCTGATCTGGTTGTGTTTTGAATTCTAACTCCCATCTTACCCTGATAACCTTTCATTCTCTTGACTAACAAGAATCTTTCTCCCTCCACTTTAAAAATATTTCATGACCCCCATCTCCACCACCTTCTGTGGCAGAGAGTTCCAAAGTCACACAAACCTCTGAGAGAAAAATGTTCTCCTCATCTCTGTCCTGAAGGGGCGACCCATAATTTCAAAACAGTGCCCCCAAGTTCTCGACTCACCCACAAGAGGAAACATCCTTTCCACGTCCACCTTGTCAAGACCTTTCAGATTCTTGTAAACCTCAATCAAGTCTCCCTTCACTCTTCTAAACTCCAGTGAAAACAAGCCTGTCTGTCCAACCTTTCCTCATAAGACAACCCGCTCATTCCTATTATCACTCTAGTAAACTACCTCTGAACCGCCTCTAAAGTATTCACATCCTCCCTTAAATAAGGAGACCAAAACTCGAGACATTATTCGAGATGTGGTCTCAACAATGCCCTGTATAACTGAAGCATCACATGCTGACTTTTATTTTCAATTCCTCTTGTAATGAAGGATAGCATTCCATTCGCCTTCTTTATTACTTGCTGTACCTACCTACTAACTGTTTGTGACTCATGCATTAGAACACCTAGATCCCTAAGCACCTCGGAATTTTGCAGCGTCCTACCAAAGTGAACAACTTCACATTTTCCCACATTATACTTCATCTGTCAGATTGTTTTCCCACTCATGCAACCTATCTTTATCGGTCTGCAACCTCCTTATGTCCTCTTCACAACATACTTTCCTATCTATCTTTGTGCCACCTGCAAATTTAGCTACCATGCCATCGCTTCCCTCATCTAAGTCATTAATATAAATTGTAAAAAGTTGAGGCCCCAGCACAGACCCCTGATGGACTCCACTTGTCACATCCTGCTAATCTGAAAATGACCCATTTATGCAGACCCTCTGTTTTCTGCAACTGGCTAATCTTCGATCCAAGTTAATATGTAACCCCCTACACATGAGCTCCTACTTTGCACAATCACCTTTTATGTGACATCTTGTCTAATGCCTTTTGGAAATCCAAGCGCAGTCGGTCAAAGGGCTTCCATTTATCCATATTGCATGTTACTCCTTCAAAGAACTTAAATAAATTAGTTCAGGATGATTTCCCTGTCACAAAACCTATTCGCGATTACCTTGAGTTTTTCTTTAGTGCAAAGCGAAAGCCTCCTTAATGATCGATTCCAACAACTTCCCCATGACAGATGTCAAGCTAACTAACATATAGTTGCCTGTTTTCTGCCTCCCCCTCTTCTTGAATAGAGGGGTTATATTTGCTACTTTCCAGTCAGATGGAATCTTTCCAGAGTCTAGCGAATTTTGAAAAATTAACACCCACACATCTACTACCTCATTAGCCACATCTTTTCAGACCCTCGGATGAAGTCCATCAGGATCCGGGGACTTGTCAGCCCGCAACTCCATAAGTTTGCTCAGTAAAGATTCCCTGGTGATTGTATTGTCACCAAGGTCCTCTCTTCCTTCCACCTCCTGACTTACAAATATTACTGGCATGTTTCGTGCATCCTCTATAGTGAAGACCGAAGCAAAATATTTGTTCATTGCATCCACCGTTTCCTTATTATCTACTACTAACTTTGCATTCTCACTGTCCAGAGGAGGAACACTCTCTTTACTTATTCTTGTCCTTTTTAAATACCTGTAGAAACTCTTGCTATCCATTTTTACATTTCTCGCTAGCTTCCTCTCATCCTCTAATGTCTTTCTCCTGATTAACCCTTTAGTCATTGTCTGCTGTTCTTTATATTCTGTCCAATCATGAGAACTGCCACTCATTTCTGCACAATGATATGCCTTTAACTTCAGTGTCATGTTTTCCTTAACTTCGTTAGTTAACCGCAGACGGTGGGTCCTTCCCCTTATAGTAGGAATATACTTATTCTGGAGTATTTTGAAATTCCCCATAAGTTTCTGCCACTGCTTCTCTAATTATATACCTCCAAGCCTAGTAACCCAGTTCACTTCAGCTAGCTCAGTTTTCATGCCCAAATACTTTCCCTTATTCAAGTTTAAAATACTCGTCTTAGACCCACTCTTCTCACTTTCAAACTGGATGTAAAATTCAGTCACAGTGTGGTCGCTGCTACCTAGAGGTGCCTTTACTCTGAGGTCATTAATTAATCCTGTCACATTACACTATATCAAAACTAATTTAACCTGCTCTCTGATTGTGTCTAGAACGTGGTGCTCTAAGAAACTATCCCTAAAACATTCTATGCACTCCTCATCCAGGCTATTATTCCAAATATGATTTTTCCAGTTTATATGTAGATTAAAATCATCCATGATTATTGCCGGACCTCTATCATAAGCAAACGATATTTCTTCTTGTATAATATGTTTTATATTGCGATTACTGTTAGGAGACCTGTAGACCACTCCCACTGGGCACTTCTTTCCCCTGCTAATCCTCATCTCCACCCAAACCGATTCGACACCCTGATCTCCTGTACCAAGTTGATCTCGAACTAATGCACCGATACTATCCTTGATTAACAGTGCTACCCCTCTACCTTTACATAGCTTCCTATTCTTCTTGAATGTCATATACCCCTCAATATTCTGGACCAGGATGCCTGGTCCTTTTAAAAATCACTAGAAGTGTTTATTCATGCTTCTGAATGTATCTTCAGCTGTGAGTGAGTAGCACAGGCGGTCAGTGGCCATGCACAGACCAAGTTTCAAAGGCGTACATCAAAGCTGCTGGAATGGGACATTGACATCACTTCAAATCCCTCCTCAGACTAACAGCAAATGCACAGGAGACACAGGCTACATCCCTGCACAGCATGGGGCACTGTGCTGGCCATACTAGAAGTGGTCGCCTGTTCCATTCACATCATTTTACAGATCCAGGTTTCTGTAATATTGGCACCAGTGGTGCCATAGAGTAAAAATCACAGCCGGAGGAGACAGGGAGGGTAAATCAAATCACTTTCAAAAGGGAATTGGAAAAAAAGCCTCAAAGGCATAAGATTACAATGATATGAGACTGGAGAGGGGAATGGGATTAATTGGAGGGGTGAGGCCATGGAGAGATTCAAACACAAGAATGAGAATATAAAAATTAAGGTGCTGCCAGACCAGGAAGAAACGTAGATCAGTGAGCACAGGGGTGATGGGTGATCGGGATTTGCTGTGAGTTTGGATACAGGCAGCAGAGTTCTGGAAGGGCTGTGGTTTATGGAGGTTTATAACTGGCAGAGTGTCAAGGATAGAATTGGAATGGTCAAGTGTGGATTTAAGAAAGGCATAGATGAGTATTTATTCAGCAGATGGGCTGAGGCAGAGGTGGAGACGGGTGATATTACAGAGGTGGTTGTAGGCAGGGTGGGTGATGGAGAGAATGTGGAGATGAACTCAGCTCAGAGTCAACTGGATGCCAGAGGTCGCAAACAGTCTATTTCAGCCTCAGACATTGGTCAGTGAGGGGAATGCAGATGGTGGATAGGGAATGGAGTTTGTGACAGTGACTGAATGCAATGTCTTTGGACTTCCCAAGATTTACATGACAAGAACATTAAATCAGTGAAATATGATTTATAGTTCTAAACGTTGGATAAAGATACTTACCAGGGACACCAACAATAGCGAAGATGGGATAATAAATCGTTTGAATCATCTTCAGTGCATAATAGATCCGATCATCTAATGTTAGCCAAAAATAATCTGCAGTAACCAGGCCAAACCAAGAGGAGAAACTCCTGCTTCCCATTGTAGTAACATCCCAATCTACTGTTCTCAGATTCTGATCTACCCTCTCTCTCTCTCTCGAACTGCTGATCCTGAAAGTACCGGGAAGCTGCTGGGAATAACACATTGACAGGAGTCCTGGATTAATAGAAGCTGGAAACCCTCCAGTGACAAATGTGGGGTCCATGGTGACTGACATTAGTAACAGTAACTGAACAAACAAGTTCAGTTAACCCCTTTCAATCCACCAATTTTTGCCCTGCCCTGCCTGCAGCAGTAGTAGACTCGCCAACCTTAAGGGCATTTAAGTGGTCATTGGATAGACATATGGATGAAAATGGAATAGTGTAGGTCAGATGGTTACACAGGTCGGCGCAACATCGAGGGCTGAAGGGCCTGTACTGCGCTGTAATGTTCTAATTCTAATTCTAATAAAGTAGAACATGTCTGAATTGGATGTGTGGGGGGTGCTGAGGGAAGGAACTGGCCAGAATCTTCCAACCCTCCTTGGGTATGAGACTGGTGCCAGAGACAGGAGGGTTCTAAATGTTACACACTGTTTTTAAAAAGGAGAGATGCGGTAAACCGTGTAATTACTGACCAGTCAGTCTAACGTCGCTGGTGGGAAATTTCTGGAGTTCACAGCCCAGGACAAAAGCATTCGTTGCTTGAAAAAAAACACCGGACAATGAATGGACGGCAGCAGGGATATGGTAATGACAAATCATGTCTAGCAAAGCTCAACAACAGCAACTTACATTTCTTGGTCAAAGCAGAATGTCTTAAGTAGTGGTTTAAGGGAGGAAAGTGAGGCATAGAAGCAGTGACAGTGGTATAGTGACGATGTCACTGTACTAGAATCCCAGAGGTGCAGGCTGATGCCCTCGGTTCAAATCCCACTATGGCAGCTGGTGGGAATTAAAATTCAATCAATTAATAATTTCAACTGATTAATAAAAATCTGGAAATGAAAACTATTCTCAGTAATGTTGTCACGAATCTATCATTGACTGGTGTAAAAACTGATCGGATTTACTAATGTCCGCTAGGGAAGAAAATCTGCTGTCCTTACCTGATCTGGCCTACATCTGACTCCAGACCCACAGCAATGTGGTTGACTCTGAACTGCCTTGTGAAATGTCCAAACAAGTCACTCAATTGTCAGGGCGATTAGCGATGGGAACAAATGCTGGCCTTGCCAGCGAAGCCCACATCTCACACAATAATAAAAAAAGTGGTGGCGGGAGGGAATTCCAGAGCTTTGGGCCTCGGCAGCTGAAGACCTGGCTGGCAGTGGTGCAATGATGAAAATCAAGCATACACAAGAGCCCAGGATTAGAGGAGTGCAAATATCTTGGAGGGTTGTGGGGCTGGTAGAGAATACAGAGATAAGGAGGGGTGAGAAAATGGAGAGAGTTGGAAACACGGTTGAGAATTTCAAAATCAAGACATGGCCTGACTGGAAGCTGATGTACGTCAGTGATTGGGAACGGGACTTGGTGCGGGTTAACACAAGAGCAGCAGAGTTTGGATGACCTCAAGATTACAGAGAGTAGAATGTGTGAGACAAGCCACGAGTGTGTTCAAATCTGGAATAGAAAGCTAGTCTCAGTCATGGCGCCATGAAACTATTAGCGATTTTTTAATTAAACACCATCTGATTCACTAATGTCCTATAGAGAATGAAATCTGCCGTCCTTTCCTGGTCTAGCCTACATGTGACTCCAGACTCACAGCAATGTCATTGACTCGCAACTGCCCTCTGAAAGGGCCTAGCATCTCACTCTGTTTCGGGATTTGAAAAGAAGGCTGAGCGTTTTACAATTGAGGAGTTGCTGGCCAGGATCCAATGTAAGTCAGTGAGTACAGAGGGTGATGGGTGAATAGGACTTGGTGTGAGTTAGGCAGCAGTGTTTTGGATCACCTCAAGTTTATGGAGGGTAGGATGTGGGAGAACAGCCAGGAGTGCGTTGGAATAGTCAAGTCTACAGGTAACACAGGCAAGTGGGTGGGGGGTGGGTGGTGTTTTATCAGCAGAAGAGCTGAGAGACGGGCAAAGCTGGCTGAAGATTCGGTGGAAATAGGCTGTTTTAGTGATAGTGTGAATATTTAGCAGGAAGCTCATTGCAGGGTCAACTATGACATCACTTTGTGAACAGTTTGGTTTAGTCTCAAAGAGTTGGCAAGTAGAGGGATGGAGTCTGTTGCTTGGAAATGTTTGATGTGGGGTTTGAAAACAGTGGCTTCATTCTTCCTAATATTTAATTGGCATGGCAGATATGTAAGGTGATACTTTGTGGGAAGATTTTGTTGATATTATTTATTCATGGATTGTGGGTGTCGCTGGCTGGGCCAGCATTTATTGCCCATACCTAAATTGCCCTTGAGAAGGTGATGGTGAGCTGCATGTGGATGAATGCGGAGAGATAATACAAGGTAAATGACACAACTTTAAAGGTGGTGAGAATAACAGAGAGACATGGGGTGTTTGTGTACAATCTTTGACGTTAGTTGGACAGGTTAACAAACAGTTAACGAAGCAAATAGATTCCTAGGCTTTATTAATACAGACACAGAGTAGAATAGTCAGGATGTTATGTTACACCGAGAGAAAAGACGAGTCCGGCTCCACCTGTGTCCAATATGGGAACCACACTTGAGGAAGGACGGGAAACGTTTGGAGAGGAGACAGAAGAGTTTTACTGGAACTTTTCCAGGGATGAGGGATTACAGTTATGTAGCTGGGATTGTTTACCTCAGAGCAGGGAAATTTAAAAGAAGATCTGATAGAGATGTTTAACATTATGAAGGATTTAGATAAATTAAATAAAGTGAAACCGTTTCCAATGTGTGAGGAGCCATTAACCAGAGGACACAGATTTACGGTGATTGGAAAAAAGAAGCAGAGGTGACACGAGGATTTTTTTTAGACAATGGGTGTTTGGGATTTGCAATGTATTGTTTGATAGGCTGAAGGAAATAGATTCAACAGTAGATTCCAAAAGGGAAATGCATAAATATCTTAAGGAGAATAAAAGGAAGGATCTGGGAAAGAGCCAGTGTGTGGGACGAACTGGAAGCTTTTCAAAAGGGCCAGCACAGAATAAATGGACCAAATGGCCTCATTCAATGCAATGCTATTCTGTGTTTCTATGATTGCTCCTGCCTGCATTTTCTCATTACCCCTATCGTTTCAACATGCGTTTGATAAAGTACCACATAACAGCCGTGTTACCAAATTAGAAACACTTGGGATTAAAGGACCAATGTCAGCCGTGGCTCAGTTTGTAGCTCTCTCACCTTTCAGTCACAAGCTTCTAGGATCAAGGGTCACTGCAGGACTTGATGACAAGAATCAAGGCTGACACTGCAATGCAGTACTGAGGGAGTGTCGCACTGTCAGATGTGCCGTCTTTCGAATGAAACGTTAAACCAAGGCCACATCTGCCCTCTCAGATGGATGTTAAATATCCCATCGCTCTATGTAGAAGCAGAGCAGGGGAATTATTCCCGCTGTCCTGGTCAATATTTATCCTTCAATCAACATCACAAAAACAGATCTGATCATTATCACATTGCTTCCCCTCTCGGCAGCCTCTGCTCCATTTGTTGGTCATGTTACTGACCCAGAGACACTGTAACTACAGTCCCCCTATATCGTCCACATTTGGGTAACCAAATCCTCTGTCCTCCCTGAATGTCTGCAGCAGCTCACAACACAACCTCCAGAAAACCATCCACAGCACCTCCACTAACTTTACAATAGCAGAAGTCAGTCAAAAGTCCCTCACCTGTCAGATGGATGCCTGGTCCTTTTAAATAACACTCGAGGGGGTTCCTCGTGCTGTTGAATGTATGTTCAGCTGAGAGTGACTAACACAGGCGGTCAATGAACATGCACAGAACAAGTTTCAAAGACGTACAACAAAGCTGCTGGAATGGCTGATTGACACCACATTATGACCCCTCCTCACGCTACAGACACACACACGTTGCACCCACGCTAGCACCCCGGCCAGCCTGGGTGTCCTGTACAATGTGCTGGATGTGACCGGCTGTGCAGCTCACACCATTTTATGGATCCAAACTTCCACAGCACCAGTGGAGCTGGACAGATGAAATGTGTGGTCAGGGAGAGAAACAGAGGGAAATAAACTCACTTTAAAAAGGGAATTAGCAAAACACTTTAAGATAAACAAGCTTCAGGAATATTGGAAATGGGCAGGGGATTAGGATAATCAGAGGGGTGATGCCATGGAGGGAGTTGATCATATGAGTGAGAATATTAAATTTGAGGTGTGACTGGACCAAGAGCCAATGTAGGTCAGTGAGCACAAGGATGTTGGGTGAACAGAATTTAATGTAAATTACAAGATGGCAGCAGAGTTTTAAATGACCACAAGGTTACAGTGAGTAGAATGTGCGAGACCAGCCAAGAGTGTGTTAGAATAGTCAAGCCTCGATGTAACAAAGGCATGGATGAGGGTTTCAACAGCAGATGAGCTGATGTGACCGCTCTCTTTCCCTCACTCTCTATCTTTTTCTGTTTCTCTCTCTGTCGCCCTCACTTGTTCTGCCCCCTTCCCCCCCCACCCCCCGCCCTTAGGATCTTATATGTCGCCTTTTACACTTCTAAACTCCAGATGATGTACGCCTAGCCTCTGCAGCCTTTCCTCATAAGACAGCACACCCATTCCAGGTATTAGTCTAGAAATCCTTCTCTGAACTGCGTCCAACGCATTTACATCCTTCCTTAAATAAGGTGGCCAGTACTGTACACAATACTTCAGATGCAGTTTCATCAATGCCTGTACAACTGAAACATAGCCTCTCTACCTTTGCATTCAACTGCTCTCCCAATAAGCAGTTCTATTAGCTTTCCTAAACACTTGCTGAACCTTCATGCTAACATTTGTGATTCATGAACTAGGACACCCAGATCCCTTTGCATCCCAGAGCTTTGCAGTCTCTCACCATTCAGATATTGTGTTTATTTTTTTTTAATTCTTCCTGCCAATATGGGAAATTTCACATTTCCCCCTATTATACCCCATTTGTCATATCTTTTCGCTCTCACTTAACCTATCTACATCCCTTTTTAGCCGCACAGCGTACTTTCCGACCTATCTTTGTGTCATCAGCAAATTTAGCACCCATACCTTTGGACCCTTCATCCAAGTCATTTATATAAATTGTAAAAGGTTGAGGTCGCAGCACTGATCCCTGTGGCAACCACTCGTTACATCTTGCCAACCAGACAATTACCAATTCATGCCTACTCTCTGTTTCCTGTTAGCTAGCCTATCTTCTATCCATGCCAATATGTCACCCCCTATACCATGGACTTTTATATTCCACAATAACCTTTGATGTGGCACATTATCAAATGCCTTCTGGTAATCTAAGTACAGCACATCCACCGGTGCCCCTTTATCCACAGCACATGTTATTTCTTCAAAGAACGCTAATAAATTGGTTAAACATGATTTTCCTTTCACAAAACCATGTTGATTCTGCCTGATCACGTTGAATTTCTCTACGTGCCCTGCTATAACATATTTGATACTAGCTTCCAACAATTAATCCGTAGCCAGAAATACTTTTTCACCTGTTACAGGTCATATGTCTACTGATTCCAATTAGATTATGTCCTGTATTTGAACTGTCATTACTTAATTAACTGCTTGTGAACCTTCTCCCTCATTTTGGTTAATCTGTGACCGTTGATCAGATCTTACAGTGGTGTCGGAGAGGGATCACAGAGATCGGGATCATAGGCTTAGTTTACTTGGTTTGTGAGTAATGTCAAACTCAGTTGAGCGATCATTGCTGGGAATGTGTAGGAGCTTTGGAGACAGAGAGGGATTACAATCAGTCAAATGCCTGTGGTTATTGCGAAGTCTGGGTAAGAATTTGTGACAGAGAGCTGGAGAGAGAGAATGTACACTCAAAGACATGTGATCAGCATTGGGACTGGCTCAGGAATCTCAAAATTGATGTCTTAGGCAAATTTGGAGATGCTACTCTGCATTCCAATATCTAAGTCATTTATATATCGCAAAAACGCAATGGTCCCAACACTGACCTTTGGGGAACATCCACTGTCTAACATCCTCCACACTTAAAAACAACCATTTATTACCACTCGCTGTTTTCTGTCCTTAATTCAATTTGACAATGATCCTCTTATTCCATGAGCCTCAATTTTGCTAACCAGCCTTTTACGTGGTACCTTATTAAACACTTTCCTAAAATACATATGCACAAAATCCACGGCAGTCCCTTCATCAACCGTCTCCGTTACTTCATCAAAACCTTCAACTAAATGAGTGAAGTATGATCTGCCTTTACTGGAGTGTGTAATAGATGGGTTTCTGGAGAAGTACATTGAAGGATTAACTAAGAATCGCGCTATTTTATGGAACGAGAAAGGGTTAGTTAATAACATTGCTGTAAATGGGCTTTTGCGAAATAATGGCTATATTATGATAAAATTTCACATCCATTTGAATATGTTAATTTTGAAACTAGGGTGTTAAACCTGAAAAAGGGAAACTATGAAGGTACGAGGGGCAAATTGGCAATTTAGTGTTGGTAAAGAGGTAGTACTTGAAAAGTTAACTGGATTGAAGGTTGATAAATCCCTGGACCAGATGAGCTACATCCCAGAGTGTTGAAGAAGGTGGCAATAGAGATGGTGGATGTATTGGTTGGTATCTTTCAAACTTCTATAGATTCTGGAAGAGATCCTAAAGACTGGAAAGTAGCAAATGTAACCCCACAATTTAAGAAGTGTGGGAGAGGGAGAATGAGAACTACAGACCTGTTAGTTTGATGTCAGTAATAGGGAAAATGTCAGAATTTATTGTAAAGGATGTAATAACTGGACACTTAGAAAATAATGGTAAAATTGGCGGAGTCAACGTGGATTTATGAAAGGGGTTTCATGTGCAACAAACCTGTTGAAGTCTTTTGAGGATGTTACTTGCAGCATTACTAAAGGAGAACCAGTGGATGTGGAGTATTTGGATTTACAGAAGGCTTTTGATAAGGTCCCACACAGGAGGTTAGTAAACAAAATTACAACGCATGGGATTGGGAGTAATATACTGGTATGGATTAAGAACTGGTTAACATGCAGAAAAGAGAGAGTAGGAATAAACGGGTCATTCTCAGGATGGCAGGCTCTTACGAGTGGGAGTAACACAAGGATCAGCACAAGGGCCACAGCTGTTCACAATCTATATAAATGATTTGAATGTGGGGATCAAATGTAATATTTACAAATTTGCTGATGATACAAAACTAGGTGGGAAAGTAAGTTGTGAAGAGGATGCAAGGAGGCTTCAAGCGGATTTGGATAGGATAAGTGAACGAACATGAACATGGCAGCTGGAATATATTATGAATAAGTGTCAAGTGATCCACTCTGGTAAAACAGAGACAGAAAGACAGTATATTTTTTGACTGGGGAGAGGTTGGGAAGTGTTGATTTCGCAAGGGACGTGGGTGTCCTTGTTCATGAAAGCTAGTGTGCAGGTGCACCAATCAGTTTGGAAGGCAAATGGTATGTTGGCCTCCATCTCAAGCGGTTTTGAGTGCAGGAGTAAAGATGTCTGGCTGCAATTGTATACAGCCTTGGTGAGACTGCACCTGGAGTATTGCTTACAGTCTTGGTCTCCTTGTCTAAAGAAGGATATATTTTCCATGCAGGGAGTACAACTGATGTTCAGCAGACTATCCCTGGGATGGCAGGATTGTCTTATGAGGAGAGATTGAGAAAACTGGGCCTGTATTCTCTCGAGATTCAAAAAATGTGAAGTGATCTCATACAAAATTTTTACAGGGGGTGACGGGGTGGATGCAGATCGGATGTTTCCCCTGGGTGGTGAGTCTTGAACCAGGGGACATAATCTCAGAATAAGGGGTAAGCAATTTAAGACTGAGATGAAGAAGAATTTTTTCACTCAGAGGGAGGTAAATCTTTGGAATTCACCACCACAGAGGCTGTGGAAGATCAACACTGAGCATGTTCAAGACAGAAATCAATGGATTTAGGGAGACAAATCACATCAAGGGATAGAGGGATAGCACGGGAAAGTAGCGTTGAGGTAGATGATCAGACATGATCTGGAACAAAGAACAATGAAAATTACAGCACAGGAACAGGCCCTTCGGCCCTCCAAGACTGCGCCGATCCAGATCCTCTACCTAAACATGTCGCCTATTTTCTTAGTGTCTGTATCTCTTTGCTTCCTGCCCATTCATGTATCTGTCTAGATACATCTTAAAAGACGCTATCGTGCCCGCATCTGCCACCTCCGCTGGCAACGCATTCCAGGCACCCACGTCCCTCTGCGTAAAGAACTTTCCACGCATATCCCCCCTAAACCTTTCCCCTCTCACTTTGAACTCGTGACCCCTAGTAATTGAATCCCCCACTCTGGGAAAAAGCTTCTTGCTATCCACCCAGTCTATACCTCTCATGATTTTGTATACCTCAATCAGGTCCCCCCTCAACCTCCGTCTTTCTAACCAAAATAATCCTAATCTGCTCAACCTCTCTTCATAGCTAGTGCCCTCCATACCAGGCAACATCCTGGTGAACCTCCTCTGCACCCTCTCCAAAGCATCCACATCCTTTTGGTAATGTGGCGACCAGAACTGCACGCAGTATTCCACATGTGGCCGAACCAAAGTCCTATACAACTGTAACATGACCTGCCAACCCTTGTACTCAATACCCCGTCCGATGAAGGAAGGCATGCCGTATGCCTTCTTGACCACTCGATTGACCTGCGTTGCCACCTTCAGGGAACAATGGACCTGAACACCCAAATCTCTCTGCGCATCAATGTTCCCCAGGATTTTCCATTTACTGCATAATTCACTCTTGAATTGGATCTTCCAAAATGCATCACCTCGCATTTGCCCTGATTGAACTCCATCTGCCGTTTTTCTGCCCAACTCTCCAATCTATTTATATTCTGCTGTATTCTCTGACAGTCCCCTTCACTATCTGCTACTCCACCAATCGTAGTATCGTCTGCAAACTTGCTAATCAGACCACCTGTACTTTCCTCCAAATCATTTATGTATATCACAAACAACAGTGATCCCAGCACGGATCCCTGTGGAACACCACTGGTCACACGTCTCCATTTTGAGAAACTCCCTTCCACTGCTACTCTCTGTCTCCTGTTGCCCAGCCAGTTCTTTACCCATCTAGCTAGTACACCCTGGGCACCATGCGCCTTCACTTTCTCCATCAGCCTACCATGGGGAACCTTATCAAACGCCTTACTGAAGTCCATGTATATGACATCTACAGCCCTTCCCTCATCAATCAACTTTGTCACTTCCTCAAAGAATTCTATTAAGTTGGTAAGACATGACCTTCCCTGCACAAAACCATGTTGCCTATCACTGATAAGCCCATTTTCTTCCAGATGGGAATAGATCCTATCCCTCAGTATCTTCTCCAGCAGCTTCCCTACCACTGACGTCAGGCTCACCGGTCGATAATTACCTGGATTATCCCTGCTACCCTTCTTAAACAAGGGGACAACATTAACAATTCTCCAGTCCTCCGGGACATCACCCGTGTTTAAGGATTCTAATTGAATGATGGAGCAGGGTCGATGGGCTGAATGGCCTACTCCTGCTCCTATGTTCCTTCAAACACGTGACTGTTTTCCTTCATTAACGCAAACCTCTCCAAGTTTCTGTTGATTTCTTCTCTAATTATTGTTTGTAAAACATTACTGATGTTCAACTAACTGGTCTGTAATTGCTAGGACTGTGCTCACATCATCATGAAGAAGATGCAGGTTTAAGGTAATTGGCAAAGAACCAGAGGCAAAATGAAGAGAATTTTCTTACACAGTGAGTTGCCAAATTTAGAGCCCCTGGTTATCTAGAAACATACAGGGTAAGATAAATCAGATAAAATAAAGCTTATGACAGGTACAAACAAATAATATTTCAGAAAGCTGAGAGGAGTAAAGAAAGTGCAGGGGTGAAGTAAAAAAACGAAATTAGAAAAGCAAAGAGAGGGCATGAAAAAATATTGGCAGGTAAAATCAAGGAAAACCCAAAGATGTTTTATCAGTACGTTAAGAATAAAGGGATAACTATGGAAAGGGGAGGGCCTATCAGAGATGTAAAAGGTAGTTTGTGCATGGATGCAGAAGATGTTGGCAGGGTCCTTAATGGGTTTTATGTCTCTGTCTTCATAAAAGAGAGGGATGATGCAGACATTGTAGTTAAAGAGGAGGAGTGTGAAATATTAGATACAATCAGCATAATGAGAGAGGAAGTACTCGAGGGTTTGAAATCCTTGAACGTGGATAAATCGCCAGAGCCGGATGGATCGTAGCTGAGGCTGTTAAAGGAAGCGAGGGGGGAAATAGCAGATACTCTGAGGATCATCTTCATATTCTCACAAGGTACAGGCGCGGCAGTAGACGATTGGAGGTCTGTGAACATAGTGCCAGTGTTTAAAAATGGTGCGAAGGATAGGCCAAATGATTTGAGGCTGGTCAGTCTGACCTAAAGGCCTGTTACCCGACCCAAACCCGACGAGACCCGACGTCATATGTCGGGTTCGGGTCGCTCTTCCGGATCCGGCTTTCGGGCTCGGTTTGGGTCGGACACACACAGCACTACCTTTTGATCGGCTGGGAGGAAAAGGGAAGTTGAGTAAGTAAGCATTATAGTTTGAAAAGTCATCCTCAGCTGAGAGTCCGAGATGTCAAGGAGGGAAACGTGCATCTGGACTCCACAGACTCTGGGTCTGCGCAGTGAGAAAGTGAGTGTTTCCATGATGTCACCGCGCTCATGCTGCAGCTTCCTTCCATTCCATCCAAAAGTGCTAAGTCCAGTGAGTGCAATATGGTAGGGTCAGGCTCGGGTCCGATGTTGTTCTGTCAGGATCGGTCGGGTTTTATTTCCAGACCCGAGCAGGCCTTTAGTTGGACATCGGTGGGCAAATTATTAGAATCAATTCTCAGAGCAACGATAAACTGTCACTTACAAAGGCAAAGATTAATCAGGGATAGTCAGCATTGATTTGCTGAGGGAGGGTCTTGTCTTACTAACACAATAAAGTTTTTTGAGGAAGGAGCAAGAAGGATTGATAAAGGTAGTGCAGTGGATGTGGTCTACATGTATTTTAGTAAGGCGTTTGAAAAGGTCCCACATGGCAGACTGATCAGAACAGTGAAAGCTCATGAGATACAGGGGAATGTGGCAAGTTGCTTCCAAAATTGGATCAATGACAGGAAACAAAGGGTAATGGTCGACAGATGTTTCTTGTGAATGGAAAGCGGTGTCTAGTGGCGTTCCCAGGTCTCAGTGTTGGGTCCCTTGCAATCTGTGATGTATATTAATGCTTTGGACTTAAATGTGGGAGGCATGAGTGGAAATTTGCTGATGGCACAAAAATTGGTCATGTAGCTGATAGTGAAGAGGATAGCTGTGGACTCCAGAATAATATCAATGGTTAAATGGTTTGGTTGAGTGGTGGGCGGAAAAGTGGCAAATGGAAGTCAATCTGGGGAACTGTGAGGTAATGCGGTTGGGAAGGGCAAATAAAGCGAAGGAATACACAACAGACAGGAGGATATTGAAAGGGTTAGAAGATGTTAGAGACCTTGGAGTGTTTTTCCACAGTTCCTGGAAGGTGGCAAGACAGGTAGACAGAGTGGTGAAGAAGGCATATGGAATGCTTTCCTTTACTGGCCGATATATAGAATACAAAAGGAGGGATGTAATGCTGGAATTGTATAAAACACTGGTTCGGCCACAGCTGGAGTATTGTGTACAGTTCTGGTCACCACATGGCAGGAAGGACATAATTGCTTTGGAGAGAGTACAGAGAAGATTTTCAAGAATGTTACCAGTGATGGAAAATTGCATCCATGATGAAAGATTGGATAGGCTAAGATTGTTTTCTTTAGAACAGAGGAGACTTAGGGGTGACTTGATTGAGGTGTACAATATTATGAGGGGGCCCAGATAGAGTAGCCAGGGAGGACCTGTTTCCCCTAGCGGGGAGGTTAATTACCAGAGGGCACAGATTTAATTGATTGGTAGATGGATCAGAGGGGACATGAGGAAAAACCTTTTCACCCAGAGTGTGGTGGGTGTCTGGAATTCACTGCCAGGATGGTGGTGGAGGCAAAAACCATCAATTCCTTTAAAAGGTACCTGGACCTACACCTGAAGTGCTGCAACTGGAAAGGCCATGGACCAGCGGCTGGAAGATGGGATTAGATTGGGCGGCTAGTTTTTTCAGCCAGCAGAGACACATTGGGCTGAATAGCCTCCTTTTGTGCGTTAACCCTTCCATGGATATTTGGTCCAATCTGTCTGTGGGTGGGATCTGGAATTCAATGCCTGAAATCATGGTGGAAGCAGATTCAATAATACCTTTCAAAAGGGAATTTAACAAAAACTTGACAAGAAAAAAAAAACAAAAGCAAAATACTGCGGATGCTGGAAATCTGAAACAAAAACAAGAAATGCTGGATTCACTCAGCAGGTCTGGCAGCATCTGTGGAAAGAGAAGCAGAGTTAACGTTTCGGGTCAGTGACCCTTCTTCCGAAGAAGGGTCACTGACCCGAAACGTTAACTCTGCTTCTCTTTCCACAGATGCTGCCAGACCTGCTGAGTGAAGCAAGAAAAAAAAAAACAATTGGAGTCTGGGGGAAGAGGAGGGAGTGGAACTAATTAGATATCTCTTTCAAAGAGACAGCACTGACCGAATAGCCTCTTTATGTGCTGCATCAATCTCTGATTATATGAACAAGAGACACAGAGAGAGATGGAGAAAGGGTGAAAGAAGGGAAGAAAAATAGAGACAGAGTGAAAGTGAAGCTTGTACCAGTTTTCAGGGGTAGGGATTGTGATTCGTGATCTGCCCGTGCCCATTCCTGTTGAAGCAGGTGACACACAAACTTCCTGCTGCCTCCTCATTTCCATGAATTCTACGTGCTGCCCAGGGTGACACGCACTGCTGTCTGTCTGCAGGCTTAACAGGGACCTAACTGTGTGTGAGGCTGGCACGTGCTTCAGCCAGGATTCAGCTCTTAAAGGTAGTCTGTCCCTCTTAAAGGGAAGCTTTACAGAATCACAGGAGGATGCTGCTGCTGACTGTGAATGCTGCAATTGGAGACAAGATAAATGGAATACTAGGACAGAGAGAGGTCTCTGCTGTTCACGGATGTGGTGTTGGAGGCCTTAGTCATGGAGGTTGACCAGAGGAGAGTGTCCATGTTTCTGTGGGGTGGGGCGGAGACCCTTAAGGAACGTCTTCCGAAGGGAATGGGAGCAGGTGGTCAGGGAGGTCAAATGCAAGAATCTGGCACCGAGGACCTGGCAGCAGAGCCAGAGGAAGTTTCATGAGCTCACACGGGTGGTCAATGTCATTGAATTCATCGCCACATGGCATCTCCTACCCCCAACATCACCAACCTCTCACACAGCTCAATGTACCACACCCCCATCACTTAGTTTCAAAGACGTATAGCAAAGCTGCTGGAATGGCTGATTGGTGTCAGATCAGATCCCTCTGCACACTACCAGCACATACTTGGTGAACAGGGACTAGAGCCCTGTTTAGCATGCAGCACTGAAAGTGAAAGGCAGCTCAGCCCATACCATTTTATGGATCCACACTTCCATGGCATTGGGCCCAGTGACACTGCAGAGCTGAGAATACCTGCCAGAGACAGATACAGAAGGAAAGAAGCCTTCTTTTAAATGGGAATTGAAGAAAAGACTTGAAGGCAGGAATATGGGAATGGACAGGACAATGGGACTAATTGAGGGTGAGATTCAAACACAAGAATGAGAATATTAAATTTAAGGTGCTGCCGGTCCCGGAGCCAATGTAGATCAGTGAGCACAGGGGTGATGGGTGATCAGGATTTGATGTGAATTAGTTTACAGGCAGCAGAGATCTGGATGGGCTGTGCTTTATCGAGGTTTATAACTGGGAGGGTGACCAGGATAGAATTGGAATAGTCAAGAGTGGATTTAACAGATTTAAAGATTGGTCAAGACAAATGTAGGTCCCTTACCGTCAGAAACAGTGGAATTAATTATGGGGAACAAAGAAATGGCTGACCAACTAAATGCATACTTTGGTTCTGTCTTCACAAAGGAGAATACAAATATCATATCAGAAATGTTGGGGAACACGGGGTTTAGAGAGAGAGAGGAACTTAAGGAAAACAGTATTAGTAGAGAAATGGTGTTGGGGAAATTGATGGTATTGAAGGCCGATAAATTCCCAGGGCCTGATAATCTACATCTCAGAGTGCTGAAGGAAGTAGTCCTAGAAATAATGGATGTATTGGTGGTCATCTTACAAAATTCTATAGATTCTGGAACATTTCCTACAGATTGGAATGTAGCTAATGTAACCCCAGGGAGGTTGAGAGAAAGCAGGGAATTATAAACCAGTCAGCCTGACGTCGGTAGCGGGGAAAGTTCTAGAGTCCATTATCAAAGATTTTATAGCAGAGCACTTGTAGAAATGTGGTAGAATCGGACAGAGTCATCATGGATTTACGAAAGGGATATCACGCTTGACAAATCTACAAGAATTCTTTGAGGATGTAACTAGTAGAGGGGGAGCCAGTGGGTGTGGTTTATTTGGACTTTCAGAAGGCTTTCGACAAAGTCCCACGTAACACATTAGCCTGTAAAATTAAAACGCATGAGATTGGTGCTAGTGTATTGTGATAGATAGAAAATTGGTTGGCAGACAGGAAACCCAAGAGTAGGAATAAATGGGTATTTTATTCCGAATGGCAGGCAGTCACTAGTGGGGTACCATAGGGATTGGTGATAGGACCCCAGTTATTCACAATATATCTTACTGATTTCGATGAGGGAACTAAATGTAATATCTCCAAATTTGCAGATGACACAAAACAGGGTGGGAGGGTGAGTTGTGAGGAGGATGCACAGAGGCTTCAGGGTGATTTGGACAAATTGAGTGAGTGGGCTAATGCATGGAAGATGCAGTACAATGTGGATAAATGCGAGGTTAATCCCTTTGGTAGCAAAAGCAGGAAGGCAGATTATTATCTGAATGGCTATAAACTGAGAGAGGGGAATATGCAAGGAGAGCTGGGTGTTCTCGTACACCAGTCACTGAAGGTAAGAATGCAGGTGCAAAGGACAGTAAAGAAGGTAAATGGTATGTTGGCCTTCACAGCGAGCTGATTCGAGTACAGGAGCAGGGATGTCTTGTTGCAATTATACAGGGCCTTGGTGAGGCCACACCTGGAATATTGTGTGCAGTTTTGGTCTCCTTATCTAAGGAAGGATGTTCTTGCTGTAGGTTTACCAGACTGATTCCCTAGATGGCGGGACTGACGTATGAGGAGAGATTGAGTCGGTTCGGATTATGTTCGCTGTAATTCAGAAGAATGATGGGGGATCTCATCGGAACCTATAAAATTCTAACAGGACTTGACAGAACAGATACAGGAAGGATGTCCCCGATGGTGGGGGAGTCCAGAACCAGTGGTCATAGTCTAATGAAACAGGGTAAACCTTTCAGGACTGAGATGCGAAATCTCTACACCCAGAGAGTGATGAGTCAGTGGAATTCGCTGCCACAGGAAGCAGTTGAGGTCAAAACATTGCATGCTTTCAAGAAGGAGCTAGATATAGCTCTTAGGATGAAAGAGATCGAAGGATATGGGGGGAAAGCGCAAACAGGTTGCTGAGTTGGACGATCAGCCATGATCATAATAAATGGCGGGGGAGGCTCGAAGGGCCGAATGGCCTACTCCTGCTCCTATTTTATATGTTTCTATGTTAACAAGGGCACAGATGAGGGTTTATGTAGCAGATGAGCTGAGGCAGACGAATGATATTACAGAGCTGGTAATAGGCAGGGCAGGTGATGGAGAGAATAAGGGGTCAGAACTCAGCTCAGTGTTAAATAGAACGCATAGGATGCAAACTGTCTGGTTCAACCTCAGACATTAGCCAGTTAGGGGTACGTGGTTCATGGATATGGACAGAATTTTCGAAGGAGACCGATTGCACGAGCTCCACTCTTCCCAAAATTAAAATTGTAGGAACATTATTTCAGTGAAACGCGGTTCACAGATCACATAGCGGGAAATAGGGACTTAGCAGGGGAAGCAACAGCAGAAAACACGGTAGAGTAAATTACATGAACTCTAATACAAGTAGCAATGGTTTACAGAGCTCATAGCTGGAGACAGAGTTTTGCCAGGGATAACAAAAGTAACAAGGAGGGCAGAGTAAATGACAATGCTGCTAAACTTGGTTTATAACATTCATAGCTAGGTAGAGAGACTTACCAGGGACACTGATAATAGCAAGGATGGGATAGTAAATGTGTTGCATAATCTTCAATGCGAGATAGATCCGATACTCTAATGGGAACCAATCATAATTGGCAGAAAGACGGTCAAACTCCCAAATGAAACTCCTGCCCATTGTTGTAACATTCCAGTCTATTGTTCTCAGTGTCTGACACATTGTTGTAACATTCCAATCTATTGTCCTCATATTCTGACCCATTGTTGCAACATTCCAATCTATTGTCCTGATATTCTGACCCATTGTTGTAACATTCCAGTCAATTGTTCTCAGATTCTGATCCATTGTTGGAACATTTCAATCTATTGCTCTCAGATTCTGATCGAACCTCTCCCTCTCTCTGGAGCTGCTGATCCCTGTTAGTGCCAGGTCTGATGCTCCCGCTAACACTATGTGATAACGCATTGAAAGCAGTCCCTTATTAACAGCAGCGGGAAACCCTTCAGTGACACAATTAGAGTCCATGGAGACTGACATTAATTACAGTCACTAAACAAACAGTTTCAGTTAACCCCTTTCAATCCAACTCTTTTTGTACCACAATAAAATAGAACATTTACCCAGTAGGGATGGGATGTATAAGGATTACGGAGGGAAGGAATGGTGGGAATAGTAGAGGCACATGACAGAATCTTTCACTTCTCCTTGGATATGGGAGTGTGACAGAGGACTGGAGGGTTGTAAATGTTACACCCTGATTACAAATGGAGAGATGGAGCAAACCCTGTACTGTCCAGTCCATCTGACGTCAGTGGTGGGGAAATTTCACAACCCAGGACAGAAATATTCGTTGGTTGGAAAAGCACACCATAATAAATTTCAAGCAGCACGGATATACTAATGACAAATCATGTCTGTAAAACTTCAACAAGAACTTATCTCAAGGTACTTCACAGCAGCATTATGAAACAAAGTATAACACTGAACCACAAATGTAGATACTAGGTTAGGAGACCAAAATCGTGGTCAAAGAGGTAACTTTTAAAGGAGTGTCTGAAAGGATAAAAGTGAGGTGGAGAGGTAGAGCTGTGTAGGGAGGATATTCCAGAGCTCGGGACCGAGGCAACTGAAGGTGCGGCCAGCAATGGGGGAGTAATTAATATCAGGAATGCACAAGAGGCCAGAATTAGTGGAGCAGAGATATCTCAGAGGGTTGTCGGGCAGGAGGAGATTGCAGAGATAGTGAGGGGTGAGACCATGGACGGATTTGAGAATTTGATTGAGAATTTTAAAATAAAGGCATTGTTTGACAGTGAGCTGATGCAGGTCAGTGATCGGGGAATGGGACTTGTTGTGATTTAAGACACAGGCAGCAGAGTTTTAGATTACCTCAAGTTTACAGATAGTAGAATGTGGGAGAATGACTTGGAATAGTCTAGTCTACAGGTAATGAAAACATGAATGAGAGCTTCAGCAGCAGATGAGTTGAGACAGGAGTGAAGTTGGGCGATCTTATTTAGGTGGGAATAGGTGGTCATAGTGATGACACGAATATGAGGTTGGAAGCTCATTTTGTGGTCGAATGCCACAGAGTCACAGAATTGTTACAGCACAGAAGGTGGCCATTCTGTCCATCGAGTCTGCACTGGCTCTCCGAAAGAGCAATTTATCTGGTGCTACTCCCCTGCCTTCTCCCTGTAACTCTGTACAATCTTCCTTTTCAGATAACTATCCAATTTCCTCCTGAATGCCTCGATTGAATCTGCCTCCACCACACTCTCAGGCAGTGCATTCCAGACCTTAACACTCGCTGTATGAAAATGTTTTCCTCATGTCACTTCTGCTGCTTTTACCAATTACTTTAATTCTTTGTCCCCTCGCTTTCGATCCTTTCAGGAATGGGAACAGTTTTTCCCTTTCCACTCTGTCCAGACACCTCATAATTTTGCAGACCTTTTTCAAATTTCCTCTCAGCCTTCTCCTCTGCAAGGAAAATGTTCCAACTTCTCCAGTCTATCTTCAATACTGATATTCGTCATCCCTGGAACCATTCTTGTGAATGTTTTTTCACACTCTCCAATGTTTCCATGTTATCTAATGTGCCCAGAACTAGACGTAACGCTGCAGCTGAGGCCGAACTAGTGTCTTATACAAGTTCAAAACAACCTCCTTGCTCTTGTATTCCATGCTACAGGATACTGTAGGCTTTATTAACTGCTCTCTGATCCTGTCATGCCACATTCAATGACTGATGCACATATACATCCAGGTCCCTCTGCTCCAGAACCCCTTTCAGAATTGTACCCTTTATTCTATATTTTCTCTCCATGTCCTTCCTACGAAATGAATCACTTCACATTTCCCCACATTGAACTTCATCTGTCTGCCCATTCCATCAACTTGTCTGTGTCCTTTTGAAGTTTTAAACTATCCTCCTAATAGTTCATAATGCTTCCAAGTTTTGTATCATCAACAAACTTTGAAATTGTGCCCTGTACACCAAGGTCCAGGTCATTAATATATGTCAGGAAGAGAAAGGGTCCAAACACTGATCCCTGTGGACCTCCACTACAAATCTTAAATAAAAAACGAAACGTGCTGGAAATACTCAGCAGGTCTGGCAGCATCTGAGTGGAGAGAGAAGCAGAGTTAATGTTCCAGGTCAGTGACCCTTCATCAGAACTAGAAAAGGTTAGAAATGTAATAAGTTTTAAGCAAATAAAGCAGGGATGGGGCAAAATGGATCAGAAGGGGTGTTGATAGAACAGAGGGTCAGAGAGATTCACTGACCAGGAGGTCGTGGGGCAAAGGCAAAGAGAGTGTGCTCATGGTGTGGTGAAAGACAAAGCATTAGTGCAGAGCAGGTGTTAAATGACAGAATAAAGAACAGCCCGAGCTAAAAGCACCAATATAAAAATCCCAGTTTAAGTCTGGCACATGGTAACAAACTGATAAAACAAATAATAAAAATGGACCTGATCTGAAATTATTGAACTCAGTGTTCAGTCCAGAAGTCTGTAAAGTGCCTATTCGGACAATGAGGTGCTGTTCCTCGAGCTGGCATTGATGTTCACTGGAACACCACAGCAGGTCAAACACTGATTGGTTGACTGCTTTGTGGAACACCTCCGCTCAGTCCAAAAGCATGACCCCGAGCTTCCACTCGCTTGTCATTTCAACACACTCTATACCCCACCCCCGCTCTCATGACTACATTTGTGTCCTTGTGTTTACACCCTCCACTCCCGCTTCACTTGCTTAAAACCTATTACATTTCTAACCAAATCCAGTTCTGATGAAAGCTCACAAGCCTGGAACATTGACTCTGTTTCTCTCTCCACAAACACTGCTGAGTATTTCCAGCACTTTCTGTTTTTATTTCAGATTTCCAGCATCTGCAGTATTTTGTTTTGATTCCATTACAAACTTTTCTCCAACCCGAAAAGCATCCATTAATCACTAATCGTTGTTTCCTGTCACTCAACCAGTTTAGTTTCATGTTGCTACTGTCCTTTATTATTCGATGAGCTATAACTTTGCTCACAAGTCTGTTGTGTGCCACTTTATCAAATGCTTTTTGGAATTCCATTTAAACCACATCAACAGCATTGTCCTCATCAAGCTTCCTTTTTACCTCTTCAAAAAACTCCAGCCAGGTTGTTAAACACCATTTTCCCTTAACAAATCCGTGCTGGTTTTCCTTAATTAATCCACATTTGTCCATATGCCTATTAATGTTGTCCCGAATATTACACCAAGGTTGCAAACAGACTGTCTGAATCTGAGACTGTTACCAGGGAGAGGGATGGAATCAATAACAAGGGAACAGATTTGGACTGGGCAGGGAAAACAATGGCCTCAATCTTCACAATATTTAATTGGAGGAAATTTCTGCTCATCCAGTGCTGGATATCGGATAAGCAGTTGGATAATTTAACAGCAGTGGAGGAGAGGAGAGAGGTGGTGGTGAGGTAAACATGATGGTGTTCTTTGATAAAACAATGGAGAGGGTTGATGAGGGTGGTGTGATTTAAGTTATATTTATAGACTTTCAAAAGGTGTTTGATCAAGTTACATTCAATAGACTGATTTGGAAAACTGAACCCGATGCAGTGATTTGATAAAACAATGGAGACGGTTGCTGAGGGAAGGAATGGTGGAAATAGCAGAGGCACTGGTCAGAATCTTCCAATCCTCCTTGGATGTGGGAGTCATGACAGAGGACTGGAGGGCTGTAAATGTTACTCCCTGTTACAAAAGGAGAGAGTAGATAAATCCTGTAACTACTGACCAGTCAGACTAATGTCGGTGGTTGGAAATTACAAGAGGCCAGAACCCAGCACAAATATATATCTTTCTTGTGAAAACATGGGATTATAAATGACAAACAGCACGGATAGGTTAATGGAAAATCATGTCTAATAATCTTAATCAAGTTCGTTGATGACATAACTGTGAGTGTTGATGAGGACAACATGCTTTGTGTTATTTGTACAGACTTTCAAAAGGCCGGTGATCAAATGCCATTTCATAGACTTGTTATGAAAAATGGAACATATGGATTAATGTGACAGTGACAGTGTGGATATGATACTGACTCAGGGACAGAAAGCAGAGAGAAATGGTGAACAGACATTGTTCAGACTGGGGGAGGGGGAGTATGCAGTGCTGTTTCGCAGGTTTCGGTATTAGAACCAGTGCTGTTCCTGGCATATAGATAGATATATAAATGACACAAACGTATACGTAAAGAAAAAACATAATTTCAACTCTTGCAGATGACATGAAAAGCATAACTAAAGGTGGGAAAATGCAGACCAGAGATTTATCCAACTTCACAGACGTTATTGTTTAAAATTTATTTATTCTGGACACTAATCCATCACAAATTTATTTCTCACTCGAATTTATTTGTGTGTGATTCTCGTGTGAGTGTGTGCCTGAATGTGAAGCGTATATTCTTATTATTTTATTTAGATACAGCTTAGATTGTTAAGTATAATAAACTCACCTCTTGTTTGAGCTCAGGAAAACCTCTCCTATTTGCTCTTTCACGATCACAACAAAGATAAAGGTAAAATACTCACTGAGGTGGTCAGCACGTCCACTGCTAAAAAG
This sequence comes from Heterodontus francisci, assembly GCF_036365525.1. Lineage (NCBI taxonomy): Eukaryota > Metazoa > Chordata > Chondrichthyes > Heterodontiformes > Heterodontidae > Heterodontus > Heterodontus francisci. The sequence continues at coordinate 41,207,798 of NC_090391.1, forward strand.
GAATAAACTCTGTTGTGGTGAAATAAGATATAAGACAAGAGGGGAGCCTGGAACCCCTCCTCACCTGGCTGTCACAGAAATCTGGAGGTTCTAGTGATCGTAAACCAACAACAAATGAGAAATTGGAAGTAGGAAATACAATTGATCCTGAGAAAAAACTTAAAATGTCAATGAAGGTTTTATTGTGGCTTTCACTGCTGGAACACTGAAATGCCCACGTTCGAAGACAGAGCATACGAACATATGAACATATGAATTAGGAGCAGGTGGAGGCCACTCGGCCCCACAAGGCTGCTCTGCCATTCATGAAGATCATGACCAATCTGATTGAAACCTCAACTCCACATTACCACCTACCCTCGATAATCTTTCACCCCCTTGCTTATCAAGAATCTATCTATCTCTGCCTTACACGTACGTAAAGACTCTCTTCCACTGCCCTTTGAGGAAGAGAATTCCAAAGGCTCACAACCCTCAGAGAAAAAAAATGCTCCTCATCTCTGTTTTAAATGGGCGGGCCCTCATTTTTAAATAGTAACATCTAATTCTAGATACACCAAGATACACACATCTTTCCACATGCAACCTGTCAAGACCGCTCATGATCTTAGATGTTCAAATCAAGTCGCCACTTACCCTTCTAAATTCCAGTGGATATAAGCCGAGCCTGTCCAATATTCCCTCATAAGACAGCTCACCCATTCCAGCTATTAGTCTGGTAAACCTTTTCTGAATTGCTTCCAATGCATTTACGTCCTTCCTTAAATAAGGAGACCAGTAATGTACACAGTACTCCAGATGTGGCCTCACCAATGCCCTCTGTAGCTGAAGCATAGCATCCTTACTTTTGTATTCAATTACCCTTGCGATAAACGATAACATTCTATTAGCTTTCCGAATTACTTTCTGAACATGCATACTAACCTTTTGTGATTCATGCACACGGACACCCAGATCCCTCTGCATCTCAGAGCGCTGCAATCTCTCACCATTAGATAATATGCTTCTTTTTTATAATTCCTGCCAAAATGGATAATTTCCCATTTTCCCATATTATACTCCATTTCTCAGTTCTTCACGCACACACTTTACCTATCTATATTCATTTGCAGTCTCCTTATGTCCCCGTCACGTGTTCCATTCTTACTCATCTTTGTGTCATCAGCAAATTTAGCAACCATGCCTTCGGTCTCTTCATCCAAGTCATTTATATAAATTGTAAAAAGTTGAGGTCCCAGCACTGATCCCTGTGGCGCACCACTCGTTACATCTTGCCAACCAGAAAATGGCCCATTTATGCCTACTGCCTGTTTTCTGTTAGCTAACCAATCTTCTATCCATGCCAACATGTTACCCACTTCACCATGAGCTTTTATTTTCACAAAACCTTTGATGTGGCACCTTATCAATTGCCTCCTGGAAATCTATGTACAGTACATCCACCGGTTCCCCTTTCTCCACAGCACATGGTGCCTCTTCAAAGAACTCCAACAAATTGCGTAAACATGATTTCCCTTTCATAAAACCATTTTGATTCTGCCTGATTACGTTGAATTTTTCTAAGTGCCGGCTACACTGTCTTTAATAATAGCTTCTAACATTTTACCTCAGACAGATGTGATGCTAACTTGCCTGTAGTTTCCTGTTTTCTGTTTCCCTCCCTTTCTGACAGAAGGAGTTACATTCCCAGTAAAGGAGTTGCATACAGAGTGAAGTAACTTGGTACGGGTTAAAACGTCTGTCTGTTGAAAAGTTGAGTAATGTAGCTGGACAGTTCAGGATTACTATCCGTCCAAAAGGTAGGAAACCCGAAATCCTAAGACTTTTGGCCAACCATATTTCACTTGAAGCTGAAGACTCAAACAGGGTTAGAATCACTAACAGATAGAGTAATGTTGGCTAAGGTAGAACTAGAACAGAATAGACTAGAATTAGAATTCCAGAGAGAGCGAGAAGGAGCAGAGTGAGTGTCAAGAAAGGGAAAAACTAAGAGTGTTCCAGAATGAGAAAGAGGAAAGGGAGTTAAGGCGGCTCAAACAACTAGAGGAAGACCCATACACCCAGTGAAGGCACAGCTAGTGTGGGAGCTGCCCCTAGCTCAGGACCATGTGCTGATCTCTTAAAGTTCTCCCAGTTCATGACAAAGTTCAATGAGGAGGATGTGGCAGAATGTTTCGTCAATTGTGAAAAGCTTGTAATGCAACCGAAATGGCCGGCAGAGAGCTGGACACTGTTTTTGCAAAACAAAGTAACAGGAAAATCCCATGAGATTAATTCACTATTGCCAGATGAAAGTTCATCAGATTATGAGATGACTAAAATTGCTATCCTGGGTGTACATGAGATAGTACCGAAGTGTACCGTCAAACATTCCAAACCCTCCGAAAGCAGCCTGACTAAACTGACCTCGAGTTTGAAAGAGTTAAGCAGCTTCCGAACATAGGGACATAGGAGCAGGAGTAGGCCATTCAGCCCATCGAGGCTGCTCCCCCATTTAATATGACCATGGCTGATCATCCACTTCAATGCATTTTTCACACATAATCTCCATATCTCCTTTTTTGTCATGTGTAGTTAGAAATCTGTCAATCTATAGTTTAAACATACTCACCGACTGAGATTCCATATCCACCTGGGATGCCGAATTCCAAAGATTCAGAAACCTCTGAGTCAAAGTTTACTCCTCGTCTCTGTCCTAAATGGCTTCCCCCTTATTTTGAAATTGTATCCATTAGTTCCAGACTCCGCAACCAGGGGAATTTTCGTACATACGTCTACGCTGTCTATCCCCTTAATTATTTCATACGTTTCAATGCGATCCCGACACATTCTTTGAAACTCTATAGAATACAGGCCCAGTTTCCCCAATCTCGCTTCATAGAACAGTCCCGCCATCCCGGGAACAAGTCTGGTGAACCTTCATTGCACTCCCTCTATGGCAATAATATGCTTCCTAAAGTAAAGTGACCCAAAATGCACACAATATTCCAGGTGTGGTCTAAGCAAGGTTCTATACACATGAAGCAAGACTTCACTACTCCTGTACCCAAATAATCTCCTGATAATGGCTAACAGGCCATTAGCCTTCCTAATTGCTTGCTGCACCTGCATCTTTTTCAGTGATTAACTGACACCCGGGTCCGTTTGTGCATCTACACGTTCTAATTTTTCACTATTTAAGAAATACTCAGCACATCTGTTCCTCTTGCCAATGTGGATAACTCATATTTGCCCATATTACATTCCATTTGCCATGTTCTTGCTCAGTCACTATGTCTGTCCAAATCCCCTTGAAGACGCATTGCATCTACCTCACAACATATATTCCCACCTAGTTTTGTGTCATCTGCGAACTTGGAAATACTACATTTGGTCCCCACATCCAAATCATTGACATGTATTGTTAACAGCTGGGGCCCAAGTACTGATCCTTGCGGTACCTAAATAGTCACAGCTGCCAAAGTGAGAACGATCCGTTTCTTCCTACTCTCTGTTTTCTGCCTGTTAACCAAACTTTAATCCATGCCAGTATATTACCTCCTATCCCATGTGCTTTAATGTTGCTAACCAACCTCCTGTGGGGTACTTTATCAAAACCCTTCTGAAAATCCAAGTATAACACGTCCACCGACTCCCTTTATCAATTCTGTTAGTAACATCCCAAATAAAACTCCAACAGGTTCGCCAAACATGATTTCTCATTCATAAATCCATGTTTGCGATGCCCAAACAGATTATTATCCAACTGTCCATTTATCACATCCTTTAGAATAAAATCCCAGCATTTTCCCAACGGCTGATGTATGAGAGCAGGTCGATAATTCCCTGTTTTCTCTCTCCCTCCCTTCTTAAATAGTGGGGTGACATTTGCTACCTTCCAATCTGCAGGAACCGGTCCAGAATGCATAGAATTTTTGAAGATGATCACCAATGCAGCCACAATCTCCATAGCTATCTCTTCCCACAACCTGGGGTGCAGAATATCAGATCCTGGCGCCTCATCAAACTTCAGCCCCATTAATTTCTCCAATACAACATTCTTACTAATATTAATTTCCTTTACTTCCTCAATCTCCCTAATCTCTTGGATCTCTAATTCTGGAAATTTCCTTGTATCTTCCTCAATGAGGGCAGACACAAAGTAATCATTTAGTCTCACTGCCATTTCTCTATTCACCATTGTACATTCCCCTGACACTGCCTGCATTGGACCCACATTTGTCTTCGTCAAATGTTTCATTTTTAGGTAGCTAAAGAATATTTAAAGTCAGTTTTTGTGTTTACTTTTGACCAGTGGATAGAAACACTCAAATTACAGCCCACATATCGAAACCTCAGAGTGGTGATCCATCTCAAGGAGTTCACAAACTCGCTCCCCCTCCCATTAAAACCCACAAAGAGGAACAAAGGGTTCAAAGAGCTGGACAAGTTGCACTTCTGGTGATGAATTTTCCCTTGTATACAAGGCCTTAACCACAAAGGGAAACACTTCCCTGATCACCACAAAGACCCGAGAATAAAAGGTGGGGGGGTTATAGAAACCCGAACAGCCAAGGGCAAGGAGGAAAAGCTGGACACACGGGGGCCCATCCTCAGGTCAAATAGGATGGTACTGAGAGCAGGAGAAACGGCCGAAGACCTGTGTGTTTCCAGTGTAATAAGGTAGGTCGCCATCGAGCTGAATGATGCAAGTGACGGGGAAAACCTGGAGGATTAATCAGGGTCCACCAGATCATAGCAGGAAAAAGGGCCCTGATGGAAATCACAACAGATCAGGCTGTGCCTCCAACTGCGGCAGTCAGACACAGTAAACCTACCACAGAGAGGGCGGGAAAAATAAACAAAATCCTTGAGAGCTACCAGGAATTTGTATCCTAAGGAAAAGTGAAACCATACCCCTTGAGTGAGGGAAGTAAACCAATAGTCATACTCAAGGATGCAGGGGCCAGCCAATCCATTCTGTTGGGAAAAAGAAAGTGCAGTGAATGCTAGAGCGTTAGAGAATGGTATCGGAAGACAGTATATGTCCATACCCTTATATCCGGTGCAATTGGAGTGTGACCCAGTTTCATGACCCTTTACCATGTGGATTGTCCCTAGTTTACTGATTGATGGGCCGAACTGCTCCTGGGTAATGATCTGACAGAGGAAAAGGTGGCAGCTTCCCCAGTAGTTCTAGAGAGACCAAAAGAGGTCTGGCAGACATGGTAGTTACAGCAGAAATCCCTGATTGTGTGGTGACTCGGTCCATCGCCAAACAATCCCCTGAACTGACACTGCAGACGGATGACCCTACTGTCTGGTTGTCTGAAACCTTCGTTGGGAAGTTAGGGGACCCAAAGGATGTGTTAAACAGTTCTTCCTTTTTTGTGGCTCCACAAACCGACCCAGTGTTAGAAAATAGCACAGACTGTCCAAACCAAAACTGAAGCAGAGGGAGTTGCAGACTGTTACGATTTAAAGAATGAGGAGCTAATGAGGAAGTGGAGACCTCCTCACAGAACAGCGGATGAAGAGTGGACAGATGTTCACCAGATAGTGGTGCCGCTGAAGTCCGTTAAAGAAATATTAACAATGGCCCACGAACTTCTAATGGATGGACATGTCAGTATATGAAAAATCGAAGACCGCAGAAGACAGCATTTTGACTGGCCACAATTCCACAAAGATGTGGTGGATTTCTGTAAAACTTGTCTCACGTGCCAGGTTGTGGGAACCCTTCAGCAGAATGCTGGTAGATTGTGTGGGACGCCTGCTGAAAATATAACGGGACTACCAGTATCTTCTCACCATTATGGATGTGGTGACCCGATTCCCAGAGGCCATTCGCCCGAAGAACTATCTCTGCCAAGGAAGTGGTGAAGGGGCTAACTCAATTGTTTACCCTATATGGACTTCCTGCTGAGATCCAGTCGGATCAGGGCACACATTTCATGCCAGTATTTTTGAAAAGGTCATGGGTAATCTGCAGCACCGCAGCCTCACAGCTCCAGCGACTCGGGTTCGATTCTGTGTGCTGCCTGTGCGAAGTTTGCGAGTTCTCCCTGTGACCACGTGAGTTTTCACCAGGTGCTCCGGTTTCCTCCCACAGCCAAAGACTTGCAGGTTGATAGGGCCCTAGTATAGGTTGGTGGTAGGGGAGTTGAGGGATGGTGGGGATGTGGTAGGAATATGGGATTAATGTAAGATTAGTATAAATGAGTGGTTGATTGTTGGCACAGACTCGGTGGGCTGAAGGGCCTATTTCAGTGCTGCATCTCTAAATAAATAAAATAAGTAAATAAGTAAAGTCCTCAGCCTACTATCCACAGTCACAAGGGGCTTTGGAGCAGTACCACCAGACCCTAAAGACAATGATCAGGACATACTGCAATGAGCAACCCCATGACTGGGACAAAGGGATGGGATTTCTCCTGTTGGTTACCGAGACTTATCTAATGATTCCACTGGCTTTAATCTCTTTGAATTAGTTTATGGACACTAGGTGAGTGGTCCTCTTAAATTAATCAAGAAGACGTTTTTGGGACACAGGGATGAGTCTTCCATGTTAGACCACATTTCCGTGCTCTGGGAGCGGCTCACGAGAGGCTGTGCAATGGCTCAGTAACAGCAAAAGACCTCACAGGCAGCTATGAAAAGGTAAGCAGACAGAAATGCCAAGGCTAGAACATGTCATCCCAGAAACCATGTATTGTTAATACTCCCAATGCACGGCGAACCCCTTAAAGCCCAGTTCGGTGGTCCATATCAAGTGGCAAAAGGAATAGTCAGGTAAATTATTTAATTGACATTCCAGACCAAAGGAAAAAAAGTAAATGCTGTGGAGGGGACAGACAAGTACAGATCTGTCAGACAGTCAGGAGGGGTAGATTGAAAAGGACAGTGAGGACAGGTTAGAGAAGGGCCAGGGGTATTCCCAACTGGAACCCCCCACTCTCCGATTTGCCAACCCTGAAATGTTAGATAAATTGGACCACACACTCTCCTCATTAAATGTAGGACAAAGATGCACCCTAAAAAGGCTGCTAACAGCATTTACAGAAACGAGCAAGGACAAGGAAAGGTCCCAAAAAGGCATGTCAATGGTGAAGGCGATGCTTCACCTGGTCGAAGTGCCGCTGGAGAGTGCAGTGAAAGCTGGACAGACACCTGCTAGCAGTAATGTCGCAAAAGACATAGGGGAGATAAAAAAAAAGTTCCTTCCCATAGTTAAGGGAAAAGTGAAGGGAAAATACCATAAAGTAAACAGCACTTGTGCACCTCACCAGAAAGCTAAAAGTAAGGTCAGTGTGCATCTACCCACTGAAGAACCCAATGATCAGGTCCCAAACCCAAAGCTCATCAAACCCAACAATTGCTAAGCCGAACTCAGCAAGAACAAAGGCCCAGAGGAAATCTCAGACACCTCACATGGTCTAAAAAAACAATTTATTACACACTGTCGGTTTAGGGAGAAAGATTATCAAGGTGCATAGTACCTGAGTAGTTAAAACTTCATTAGAGGAGAGAAAAGGAAAACAAGCAATTGGTGATGCATTGTCCAGGGTCGAACCCGACACATAACCATCCCAGACAAAACGCCAAAAAAATTAAATCAGTACAGCTGTAACAGACAATGTCAGCTGCAGTAGTTCTAAGATTAATGTGTGAATTTGAGAAGTGATTATTGAGAATGAATGTGTATTTCTTTCGTTTTCTTCCCACAATTCTGTCATGAAATGTTCCTATTATGACATTTCTTTCCATGAACTGTGGCGGTGTCAAGATAACACAATATGCCAAATGAGGAATTTTAATTCATCGATTGGAAACTTACACTAAACTTTTCATAGAAACCATCCGACAGTTAACCTTGAAAAAGCTAGCAGCCAAGATGGCCACCACAATTGGCATCTGAAACATATTTTCACATTCCAAGGCCTACGACAGGAGACACACGTCTGATGAGCCTGGACCTATATCATTGGCTTGCTCTAGTGATTGAATTACCGAAGATTACATTCATTAACACGGCATTCAAGGCTACCCTGACACATTGAATTTCAAAGAGCAAACTCCTCCAAGTATAAATACTGGCATCCTGAACCCTGCGGAGATAGAGGTTTCTAACTTCTATCATTAGAAGGTTCCCGATATTGCACTGAGGCAGTCATGAGACCTTCTGTCCATCTCTGTGAAAGCTGGGAGTTTCCCCTGGACAAAGACAGACAAGCCAGTGATTCAAACTGTGCAGAAGCAGAAGGGCTGTGACCACCACCCCCCCCCACCCCACCTCTCCTTCTCCGTCACTCTCTCCACCTGACATCACAAGTTTGAAAACCACATGCGACTGTGGGCCCCTCAAGCCGACAGATTGCTACAGACAGAGTAACCAGGGGAAGAAAGCCACCTACAAGTCTGCCTCAAAGAAAACCCTGAGCAATGTGGACCAGCCACAAACCTCACTTCGACAAGCAAAAGACGTCAAGAATATAACTTCAGCTGGAAGACCACGGAATCGCCCAACATCACAGAATGAGTTTTTTTTTAAATTTATTCTGGACTCAAATCCAACCACAAATTTACTTCTCACTCTGTAATCTACTTGTTTGTGTGTGTGTGATTCTCGTGTGACTGTGTGTGTAACTGTGTGTTGTGTTTTTTTTAATGATTTTATTTAGATCGGGTTTATATTGTTAAGTATAATAAACTCACCTCTTTCATGTTTAAACTCAAGAGAACCTGTCCAATCAGTTCCTTCACCATCACACCAAAGGTAACATGTAAAACATTCAATCAGACGTTACTATTGCACTGTTTATAAAGGACAAACACTGTTGCAGTCACATAAAGAAGAGCCACTGTGACCCCTCCTCACCTGGCCATAACAATTGGCTGGGCTGGGGATGGAGCGAATATGGGGATGAACTCAGCTCTGCATTAAATAGATACCAGAGTTTGTAAACTTCCTGGTTCAGCCTGAGACAATGGCCAGCGAGGGGGATGCATATCATGGACAGGGAATGGTGCTTGTGACAGAAACTGAAGACAAAGGTTTCAGTTTTCTCACGATTTAAATGACAAGAACACTAAATTAGTGAAATATGGTTTATGAATCTAATAGTTGGATACAGAGACTTACCAGTAAATAAATTGAATCATCTTCAGAGCAGAATAGATCCGCAATTCTAATGTGATCCAACAATAATCCGCAGTAAGATAGTCAAACCAATAGGATACACCCCTGTCACTTGTTGTAACATTCCAATCTATTGTTCTCAGATTCTGACCCATTGTTGTAACATTCCAATCTATTGTTCAGATTCTGCCCCATTGCTGTAACATTCCAATGCATTGTTCTCCTATTCGGACCCATTGTTGTAACATTCCAACCTTTTGTTCAGATTCTGATCTCTCCTCACCATCTCTCTGCAGCCACGGATCCCTATGAGTGCCGGAGCTGATGCTCCCGCTGACACTTTCAGAAAACACATTGAAAGGAGTCCTGTATTCATAGAAGAGGGAAACCCTCCAGTGACACCATTAGGGTCCATGGAGACTGGCATTAATTACAGTCACTGAACAAACTGGTTCAGTTAACCCCTTTCAACTCAACACTTCTTGTACCACAATAAAGTAGAACATTTATCCAGTCTGGATGGGAATTATGAGAGTTACTGAGGGAAGCAATGGTGGAAATGACAGAGGCACTGGACAAAATCTTTCAGTCCTCCTTGGATATGGGAGAGATGCCAGAGGTCTGGAGGCTTGTCAATGTTACACCCTGTTTAAAAAGGAGAGGTTGGGTAAACCTTGTAAGCATCAGTCTAATGTTGGTGGTTGGAAACTTCTGGAGATCATAACCCAGCACAAAAATATATCTTGCTTGCCATACAACGGTTAATACATGACAAGCAGCACGGAAAGGTTAATGAAATATCATTCCTGATAATCTTCATCAAGTTCGTTGAGGACGTAACTGTGAGTGTTTCACGAATCATAGAAAGTTTAAGATACAGAAAGAGGCCACTTGGTCCATTGTGTCTGCAGCGGCCGAAAAATGATCCACCTATTCTAATCCCACCCAGCATTTGATCCACAGCACTGCAGATAATGACAGTTGAGGTGAACATCCAGTTTCCTGTTCACTGAGTGGAGGGATTCTGCTTCAACTATTCTTTCATGCAGTAAATTCTAGACCCTCACCATAAACAGGGGACTCAGTACTGAACCCTGTGGAACGCCACTGTAAACAGTCCTCCGGTCAGTAAAATACCTGTCAACAACTACCCTTTAATAAAAACATGAAATGCTGGAAATACTCAGCAGGTCTGGCAGCATCTGTGGAGAGAGAAGCAGAGTTAACGTTCCAGGTCCGTGACCATTCATCACTGATCTGAAAACTTAACTCTGCTTCTCCCTCCACAGATGTTGCCAGACCTGCTGAGTATTTCCAGCATTTCTTGCTCTTACTTCAGATTTCCAGCTGAAGCAGTATTTTGCTTTTATTATAACAATGACCCTTTGTTTCCTGCCACTGAGCCAATTTTGTATTTTTGGGTGGACAAGTTTCTCCTCAACTCCCCGCTAATCCTTCTACCAAGCACTTTAAGTCACTGCCCCTTAGTCACTGATCTCTCTGCTAAGGTGAATAGAGTCGTCACCTCCACTCTATCCAAGCCCCTCAAAATTATGTCCATTTCAATCAGATCTCCCTTCAGCCTTCACTGTTCCAAGTAGAACAACCCCAGCCTATCGAATCTTGCTTCATAGCTGCATTTTTCCAGTCCTGGCAAACATCCTTGTAAATCTCCTCTGTACCCTCTCTAGTGCAATTACATCCTTTGTGTAATGAGGTGACCAGAACTGCACACAGTACTCAGGTTGTGACCTAACCAATGATTTATACAGTTCCAGCATAACCTCCCTGCTCTTGTATTCTATACCTCAGCTAATAAAGGAAAGGATTCCATATGCCTTCTTAACCACCTATCGACCTGACCTGCTACCTTCAGGACATCAGCGGACATTGACTCCAAGGTCCCTCACTTCCTCTACGCTTCTCAGAATTTTCCTATTAATCGTCTATCCCTTTGCCTTGTTTGACCTCAATTACATCATCTCATACTTAACCAGTTGAATTCCATTTGACACTTTTCTGCCATCAATATCTTCCTGCAGCCTACAGCTATCCTCCTCGCTATCTACCACATGGCTAATTTGTTTGCCATCTGCTCACATCTTGATCATGCCCCCTACATTTACGTTCAAATCGTTAATATATACTACAAAAAGCAGGGGACCCAGTACTGAGCCCTGTGGAACGTCACTGAAAACAGACCACAAGTCAGTAAAACAACCGTCAACAATCACCATTTGTTTCCTGCCACTGAGCCAATTTTGTATCCAGCTTGCTGCATTTCCCTGGATTCCATGGGATTTTATTTTTTTAACTCGTATGCCACATGGGACCTTGTCAAAAGCCTTGCCAAAATCCACGGAAACCATATCATCTGCACTACCCTCATCTATCATCCTTGCTACCTCGTTGAAAAATTCAATCAAGTCGGTCAAACAATATCTTCCCTTATCAAATTCATGCTGACTGTCCTTGAGTGACCTGAGCCTTTCTAAGTGAGTTTATCCTGTCTCTCAGAATAGATTCCAATCATTTTCCCACAACTGAGTTTACACTGACTGGCCTGCAATTATTTGGTCTATCCCTTGCTCCATTTTAAAGATGTGCAATGTTAACAGTACTCCAATCCTCTGGCACTACACCTGCATCCAGTGAGGACTGGAAAATGATGGTCAGACCACTCTGCTATTTCGTCTCTCACTTCATTTGACAGCCTAGGATACATTTCATCAGGCCCTGGTGATTTATCAACTTTCAAGGATGCTAATCCCATTAATACTTCCTCTCTCCTATGTGTATCACATCTAATAATTCACACTCCTCCTCCTTAACCACAATAACAGCATCGCCCCCCCCCTTTTTGTTAAGACAGATACAAAGTACTTATTAAGAACCTTGGCAACATCTTCCGCCCCTACTCATGCATATCCACTTCTGTATATAGATTTTCAGAAGGCCTGTGATCAAATGACATTTCATAGACTTGTTATGACATGGATTAATGTGACAGTGATGGTGTGGATATGACACTGACTCAGGGGCAGAAAGCAGCGAGAAGTGGTGAACAGTCATTGTTCAGACTGGAGGTGGAGGGGAGTATACAGTACTGTTTCTCAGGGTTCGATTCACTCCGCATGATATCAAGAAACGACTTAAGGCACTGGATACTGCAAAGGCTATGAGCCTTCACAATATTCCGGAAATAGTACTAAATACCTGTGCTCCAGAACTTCCATTCCCCCATCAAGCTGTTCCAGTACAGCTACAACATTGGCCTCTATCCTGCAATGTGGAAAATTGCCCAGGTATGTCCTGGACACAAAAAGCAGGACAAGTCCAACCTGGCCAATTACTGCCCCATCAGCCTCCTCTCAATCATCAGTAAAGTGATGGAAGGTGTCATCGACACTGCCATCAAGCGGCACTTGCTTAGCAATAACCTGCTCAGTGATGCTCAGTTTGGGTTCTTCCAGGGTCACAATGCTCTTGGCCTCATTGCAGCCTTGGTTGAAATATGGACTACGGAGCAGAACTCAAGAGGTGAGGTATGAGTGACTGCCCTGACATCAAGGCAGCATTTGACTTCGTCTGGCATCATTGAGCCAGAGCAAAAATGGAGTCAGTGGGAATCAGGGTGGAAACTTACTGCTGGTTAGAGTCATACCTATCACAAAGGAAGATGGTTGTGGTTGTTGCAGGTCAATCAGCTCAACTCCAATCCATCACCGCAAATGTACCTCAGGGTAGTGTCTTAGGCCTAACTATCGTCAGATGCTTCATCAGTTACATTCTTTCAATCATAAGGTCAGAAGTGGGGATGTTGGCTGATGATTGCACAATTTTCATGACCAATCGTGACTCCAAAGTACTGAAGCAGTCCGTGCAGAAATGCAGCAAAACTTGGACAATATCATGGCTTGGGCTGATAATTGACAAGTATCATTCGCACTGCACTAGTGCCAGGCAATGGCCATCTCCAACAAGAGATAATCTAATCATCTCCGTTGACATTCAATGACATCGCCATCGCTGAATCCCCCACTATCAACATCCCAGGGGCTACCATTGACCAGAAACTGAACAGGAATAGCCATATAAATACCATGGCTAAAAGAGCAGGTCATATGCGAGGAGTCCTGAGGCGAGTAACTCACCTCCTGACTCCCCAAAGCCAGTCCACCATCTGCAAGGCACAAGTCATGAGTGTGATTGAATTCTCTCTGCTTGTCTGGATGGCTGCAGCTCCAACAACACTCAAGAAGCTCGGCACCATCCAGGACACGACATCACATGATTGGCACCCCATCCACAACATTCACTCTCTCCACCACCGACGCACAGTGGCAGCAGTGTGTACCATCTACAAGATGCACTGCAGCAGCACACCAATGCTCCTTAGACAGCACCTTCAAAACACACAACCTCTACCATATAGAAGGGCAAGGGCAGCAGATGTATGGAAACACCACCACCTGCAAGTTCCCCTCCAAGCCACACACCATGCTGATTTGAAACTATCTTGCAGTTCCTTCACTGTCGCTGGGTCAAAATTCTCTAACTTCCTTCCTAACAGCACTGTGGGTGTACCTACCCCACGTGGACTGCAGTGGTTCAAGAAGGCAGCTCACATCACCACCTTCTCAAGGGTAATTAGGGATGGGCAATAAATGCTGGCCTGGTCAGCGATGTCCACATCCCATGAATGAATAAAAAAAATGCTGCCAGAGAACTGGAGGGTTGTAAATGTTACACCCTGTTTAAAAAAGGGGAGGTTGGATAAGTCCTGTAACTATCAGTCTAATGTTGATTCTTGGAAAATTCTGGAGGCCATAACCCAGCACAAAAATATTTCTTACTTGTAAAATCATGTCTTAATAAATGACAAGCAGCACGGATAGCTTCATGGAAAATCATTTCTGATAGTCTTGATAGTTTGTTGACATAATTGTGAGTTTTAACGAGGATAGCGTGATTCGTGTTATAGAATCATAGAATCATTGAAAATTTAAGGCACAGAAAGAGGCCACTTGGCCCATCGTGTCTGTGCCTGCCGAAAAGTTATCCACCTATTCTTATCCCACCTTCCAGCATTTAATCCATAGCCCTGCAGATTATGACACTTGAGGTGCACATTCAGACTCTTTTTGAATCAGTAGATGGTTTATGTCTCAACCATCCTTTCAGGAAGTGAGTTCCAGACCCTCACTAAAAGCAAGGGACCCAGTACCAAGCCCTATGGAAAACCACGGGAAGTCCTCCAGTGAATACCCGTCAACAATTACCCTTTGTTTCCTGTCACTGAGACAATTTAGTATTTCTGGGTGAACATGTTTTTCCTCAACTCACTTCTGAATGTTCGACCAATCACTTTAAATCTATGTCCCCTAGTCGCTGACCTTTCTGCTAAGGTGAATAGAGCCTTCACCTCCACTCTATCCAGGCTCCGCAAAATTTTGTTCAGTTCAATCAGATCTCCCCTCAGCCTTCTCTGTTCCATGGAGAACAACCCCAGCCTATCCAATCTTTCCTCATAGCTGCATTTTTCCAGTCCGAGCAACATCCTCATAAATACAGGCTGTACAGGCTGTTGAGAGTAGTGAGGTCAGGGATAAGGTTACAGGGACGCAAGAGGACACTGGCAAGCAAGAGCTTGGTTTAAAGTGTGTCTACTTCAACGCCAGGAGCATCCGGAATAAGGTGGGTGAGCTTGCAGCATGGGTTGGTACCTGGGATCCTGATGTTGTGGACATTTCAGAGACATGGGTAGAGCAGGGGCAGGAATGGATGTTGCAAGTTCCGGGATTTAGATGTTTCAGTAAGAACAGAGAAGAGGGTAAAAGAGGGGGGGGGGGATGTGGCATTGTTAATCAAGGAAAGTATTACAGTGGCAGAAAGGACGTTTGAGGACTCGTCTACTGAGGTAGTATGGGCCGAGGTTAGAAACAGGAGAGGAGAGGTCACCCTGTTGGAAGTTTTCTATAGACCTCCGAATAGTTCCAGAGATGTAGAGGAAAGGATAGCGAAGATTATTCTCGACAGGAGCGAGAGTAACAGGGTAGTGGTTATGGGGGACTTTAACTTTCCAAATATTGACTGGAAATACTATAGTTCGAGTACTTTAGATGGGTCTGTTTTTGTCCAGTGTGTGCAGGAGGGTTTTCTGACACAGTATGTGGACAGGCCAACCAGGGGCGATGCCACATTGGATTTGGTACTGGGTAATGAACCCGGCCAGGTGTTCGATTTAGATGTCGGTGAGCACTTTGGCGATAGTGATCACAATTCGGTTAGGTTTACCTTAGCGATGGGCAGGGACAGGTATAAACAGCAGGGCAAGAATTATAGCTGGGGGAAAGGAAATTATGACGCGATTAGGCAAGATTTAGGATGTGTAGGATGGGAAAGGAAACTGCAGGGGATGGGCACAAACGAAATGTGGAGCTTATTCAAGGAGCAGCTAATGCGTGTCCTTGATAAGTATGTACCTGTCAGGCAGGGAGGAAGTTGTCGAGCGAGGGAGCCGTGGTTGACTAAAGAAGTTGAAGCGCTTGTCAAGAGGAAGAGGGCGGCTTATGTTAGGATGAGACGTGATGGCTCAGTTAGGGCGCTTGAGAGTTACAAGCTAGCCAGGAAGGATCTAAAGGGAGGACTAAGAAGAGCAAGGAGAGGACACGAGAAGTCATTGGCGGATAGGATCAAAGAAAACCCTAAGGCTTTCTATAGGTATATCAGGAAAAAAAGAATGATAAGAGTTAGAACAGGGCCAATCAAGGATAGTAGTGGGAAGTTGTGTGTGGAATCAGAGGAGATAGGGGAAGCGTTAAATGAATATTTTTCGTCAGTATTTACAGTAGAAAAAGAAAATGTTGCCGAGGAGATCACTGAGATACAGCCTACTAGGCTAGATGGGATTGAGATTCACAAGGAGGAGGTGTTAGCAATTTTGGAAAGAGTGAAAATAGATAAGTCCCCTGGGCCAGATGGGATTTATCCTAGGATTCTCTGGGAAGCCAGGGAGGAGATTGCAGAGCCGTTGTTGTTGATCTTTATGTCGTCATTGTCGACAGGAGTAGTGCCGGAGGACTGAAGGATAGCAAATGTTGTCCCCTTGTTCAAGAAGGGGAGTAGAGACAGCCCTGGTAATTATAGACCTGTGAGCCTTACTTCGGTTGTGGCTAAAATGTTGGAAATGGTTATAAGAGATAGGATTTATAATCATCTTGAAAAGAATAAGTTCATTTGCGACAGTCAGCACGGTTTTGTGAAAGGTAGGTCGTGCCTCACAAACCGTATTGAGTTTTTCGAGAAGGTGACCAAACAGGTGGATGAGGGTAAAGCCGTGGATGTGGTGTATATGGATTTCAGTAAGGCGTTTGATAAGGTTCCCCACGGTAGGGTATTGCAGAAAATACGGAAGTATGGGGTTGAAGGTGATTTAGAGCTTTGGATCAGAAATTGGCTAGCTGAAAGAAGACAGAGGGTGGTGGTTGATGGCAAATGTTCATCCTGGAGTTTACTTACTAGTGGTGTACCGCAAGGTTCTGTTTTGGGGCCACTGCTGTTTGTCATTTTTATAAACGACCTGGATGAGGGTGTAGAAGGGTGGGTTA
Source organism: Heterodontus francisci (assembly GCF_036365525.1). NCBI lineage: Eukaryota > Metazoa > Chordata > Chondrichthyes > Heterodontiformes > Heterodontidae > Heterodontus > Heterodontus francisci. The sequence goes on from NC_090391.1 coordinate 41,224,526, forward strand.
GTAAATTTGCGGATGACACGAAGGTCGGTGGAGTTGTGGATAGTGTCGATGGGTGTTGTAGGGTACAGAGGGACATAGATAGTCTGCAGAGCTGGGCTGAGAGATGGCAAATGGAGTTTAATGCGGAGAAGTGTGAGTTGATTCACTTTGGAAGGAGTAACAGCAATGCAGAGTACTGGACTAATGGGAAGATTCTTGGTAGTGTAGATGAGCAGAGAGATCTTGGTGTCCAGGTACATAAATCCCTGAAAGTTGCTACCCAGGTTAATAGGGCTGTTAAGAAGGCATATGGTGTGTTAGCTTTTATTAGTAGGGGGATCGAGTTTCGGAGCCACGAGGTCATGATGCAGCTGTACAAAACTCTGGTGAGGCCGCACCTTGAGTATTGCGTGCAGTTCTGGTCACCGCATTATAGGAAGGATATGGAAGCTTTGGAAAGGGTGCAGAGGAGATTTACTAGGATGTTGCCTGGTATGGAAGGAAGGTCTTACGAGGAAAGGCTGAGGGACTTGGGGTTGTTTTCGTTAGAGAGAAGGAGGAGGAGAGGTGACTTAATAGAGACATACAAGATAATCAGAGGGTTAGATAGGGTGGATAGTGAGAGTCTTTTTCCTCGGATGATGACGGCAAACACGAGGGGACATAGCTTTAAGTTGAGGGGTGAAAGATATAGGACAGATGTCAGAGGTAGTTTCTTTATGCAGAGAGTAGTAGGGGCGTGGAACGCCCTGCCTGCAACAGTAGTAGACTCGCCAACTTTAAGGGCATTTAAGTGGTCATTGGATAGACATATGGATGAAAATGGAATAGTGTAGGTCAGATGGTTTCACAGGTCGGCGCAACATCGAGGGCCGAAGGGCCTGTACTGCGCTGTAATGTTCTAATTCTAATTCGAAAAAAAAAAATCTCCTCTGTACCCACTCTCGTGGAATTACTTCCTTTCTGTAATGTGGTTACCAGAACTGCACACAGTATTCAAGATGTGGCCTACCCAATGATGTATACAGTTCCAGCATAACCTCCCAGCTCTTACATTCTATTCCTCAGCTAAAAAGGGAAATGATTCCATGTGCCTTCTTAACTGCCTTATTGACCTATCCTGCCATCTTCAGGGATATGTGGGCATTCACTCCAAAGTCCCTTACTTGCTCCACACTTCTCGGTATTGTCCTAGCAATCATGTATTCCTTTGCTTGTTTGAGCTCCTCACACTTATCCGGCTCGAATCCCATTTTGCTGCCCATCTGACCAGACCGTCAATATCTTCCTGCAGCCTTCTCGCTGTCGACTACACGGTCAATCTTTGTGTCGTCTGCAAAAGTCTAATTCATACCCCCTACATTTACGTCTAAATCTTTAATATAGACCACAAAAAGCAGGGGACCCATTACTGATCCCTGTGGAATGACACTGGAAACAGTCCTCCAGTCGCAAAAATACTTGTCAATAATTCCCCTTTGTTTCCTGCCACTGAGCCAATTTTGTATCTGCCTTGCTGCATTCCTCTGGATGCCATTGGATTTTATTTTTCGAACCAGTCTCTCACCTGGGACCTTGTCAGAAGCCTTGCTAAAATCCATGTAGACCACATCAACTGCACTACCCTCATCTATATTCGTTGTAACATCTTCAAAAAAATCGATCAATTTGGTCAAACAAAGGCGTCCCTTAACAAATCCATGCTGACTTTCTTTGATAAACCTGTGCCTCTCTAAGTGACAGTTTATCCCGTCTCTCAGATTAGATTCCAATAATTTGCCCACTACTGAGGATAGAATGACTGGCCTGCAATTATTCAGACTTTCCTTCGCTCCCTTTTTAAACAGAGATACAATGTTAGCAATTCTCCAATGCTCCAGCACCACAACTGTATCGAGTGAGATTGGAAAATGATGGTGGGCAGACCCTCTGCTATTCCTTCTCTTCCTTCTTCGAACAGCCTGGGGTACATTTCATCCGGCTGTGGTTATTTTTCAACTTTCAAGGATGCTAATCCCATTAATATTTCCTCTCTCCCTATGTTTATCACATCCAATAATTCACACTCCTCCTCCTTAACGACAATATCTAAATCCCCCCTCTTTTCTGAAGACATACGCAAAGTGTTCAATAAAGAACCATACCAATATCTTCCACCCTTATACAAAGGTTACCTTTCTGATCTTTTATGGGTCCTACTCTCGCCTTAGTTATCCTCTTCCTCGTAATGTATTGAGAAAACATCTTTGGGTTCACCTTGATTTTGCTTGCCAATATTATTTCATTCCCTCTCTTTCATTTCCTAATTTCCTTTTTGATTTGACCCCTCCACTTTCTAAACTCCTCTCAACTTTCTGTAGTATTGAGTTCTCTGTGTCGGATATATGCTTCCCTTTTCTGTCTTATCCTACCCAGTCGGCACCTTGACATCCATGGGACTCGTGATTTGGCCGACTCACCCTTTTTCTTTGTGGGAACATGCTTATCCTGAACCTCTTGAATCTCCCCTTTGAATGCCTCCCACTGCTCTGAGACTGAATTACCTTCAAGCAGCTGTTTCCAGTCCACTTTTGCTCCACAGTTTAGTAATATCAGCCTTGCCCCATTGAGAACTCTAACTGCTGATATATCTCTTGTCCTGTTCCATAATTATGTTAAAACTAACTGAATTATGATCATTCCCACCAAAATGCTCTCCCACTGCTACTCCTTCCACCTGCTCATCTTCATTTCCTAAAACAATGTCTAAAATGGCACCCTCTCTTGTTGGACTTGTTACATCCTGGTCAAAAACGTTCTCCTGAATGCACCCCGAGATTTCTGCTCCCTCAATTCTTTTCATACTAAAATTATCCCAGTTAATATTGGGGTAATTAAAATCCCCTACTATTACTGCCCTATTGCTCTTGCACTTCTCAGAGAGGTGCCTACATATCTGATCTTCTATCTCCCCCTAACTATTTGGCTGTCGAGATAACACTCCCAGCAGTGTGATTGTCCCTTTTTGGTTCCTCAGCTCAATCCATATGGTCTCACTTGATGAACCTTCCAACATATCATGCCTCGTCACAGCTGCAATAGATACCTTGACCAAACTTGTCACTCCCCTTCCTTTCTTATCACCTTCCCTATCGCGTCTGAAAACCCGGTAACCAGGAATGTTGAGCTGCCATTCCTGTCCCTCCTTAAGCCATGTTTCTGTAATAGCTATGATATCATACTACCACGTGTCTATCTGTGCCCTCAGCTCATCTGCTTTATTTGCTGTACCCCTTGCATTGAAATAGATACCCTTGAGCACTGCTAAGCTCTTCAGCTTTATTTTATAACCTTTGTTTCCTCTGTCTTCCAGACTCATCCATTAATTTTCCGCCTTCCATTTTCATTTCTGATTTTGTCCCATCTGAGTCTACCCTCAGGTCCCCATCCCCCTACCAAACTAGTTTAAACCCTCCCCAACAGTACTAGCAAAACGTTCCACAAGGAACCCAGTCCCGACTCTGTTCAGGTGCAAATCTTCCGGCCTATACAGGACCCATCTCGCCCAGAGCCGGTCCAAGTGTCACAGGAATATGAAGCCCTCCTTTCTGCACCATATTTCCAACCAAACATCCATCTGTCTTATCTTTCTATTTCTGTGCTCAGTTGTGCGTGGCATTGGGAGTAATCCGGAGATTGCTACTTTTGACATCCTGCTTGTCAATTTCTTCCCTTGCTCCCAAATTCTGACCACAGAACAACATTCCTCTTTCTACCGATGTCGTTGGTTCCGATGTGAACCACGACTTCTGGCTGTTCCCCTTCACCTTCAGGATGCTCTGCAGTCGCTCAGTGACATCCTTGACCCTGGTAACAAGGAGGCAACACACCATCCTGGATTCACGTTTGTGGTCACAGAAACGCCTGTCTCTTCCCCTGACCATTGAACCACCGATCACCCCGGCTCTTTCAGTCATCCCTGTATCCCACTCTACAGCTGAGCCACCCGTGGTGCCATGGACTTGGCTCTGGCTGTCCTCCCCAGGTGAAGCATCATTTTCCTCACTATTCAGAACTGAATACCTGTTGGAGAGTGAGATGCACTCAGGGGTCTCCTGCACTGCCTGTCTGATTCTTTTTGACTGTCTGGTGATCACCCATTCCCCCTCTCCCTGCATACTCTGAAGCAGAGGGGTGACCACATCTATAAACATGCTAAAGCTGAATAAACTGGTATATGAGAAGGAAGAATGTGCAGGGTTACGGGAAGAAGGCAGGCAATGGGATTAGGTGAATTGCTCATGCGGAGAGCCGGTGCAGACACGACGGGCTGAATAGTTCCTTTTGTGCGGTAATAACACTGTTCTGCGCCGTCTCAGATGGGTGTAATGGTGGAGAATGGGGGATCCATGGTGGGAAAGGGAAGTTGTCCTATGGGGACCGAAATCTTAGCAAGCATTGTCCGGGTCGAGGGCATCCAGGAAATATCCTCCCTGCTCCGCCAGCTCCTGAAGTGTCCTCCGGATTCCTGGTGCCAATGACTGTGTCCTCATGACGGTGATGATATGAAGGGTGCAGCAGAATACCATGAACTTGGACACCTGATCCAGTGTGTAGTGGAGGGCTCCTCCCGAGCGGTTCAGACATCGGAAGCATTGCTCCATCACACCGATGGTCTATTCCTGGTGACACCATTGCCCACGTTATACACAAGTTAATTGTGTGATGTTGGTTGGCGGTGGGAGGTGGTTTGGGGGAGTAGAAACATGAGCTGTGTCTCCGAGGAGCCACATTCTGAATCAGCATGGAGAGCAAAGTGTTGGGACCGGCTGACTGCTTCAGAATGAAGGTATGGTGGCTGCAGCCAGCATAGTGGACATTCACCAATATGATGTACTGGGCATGCTCTCACACCAACTGTACATTAATGGAGTGAGAGTTCTTCCAATTTCTGTGACTCTCCCTATTGAAATGGGGGCCCGGAAGAGCAACCTACACCATCAGGAATCCCGCTATCCTGACAAAGCCACGGGATCTCTCATCCTGCTTCTCCCTGCTGAGGGAGAAATGATGACATAGATGGTCACCCTCACCTCCCAGAATTATCAATGGACAACACACAGGCCTCGCAACTACTGGTCAGTTAGTGCAACATCAGTGGTGAGTAAGGTTTTACAAACAATAATAAGGGAAAAAGGACACAATTGGCGAGGTTTGAGTTATTTAAGGATTGTCAGCACGGATTTCTAAAAGACAGATGATGCTTGATGAACTAATTGAATTTATTTTGATGATCAGAGAAGGTTGATGAAGGGAATGTGGTGGATGTTGTCTATATGGATTTTATGGAAGTATTTGATGAAGAACCAAACAAAAGCTTGGTTAACAAAATTGAAGCTCATGGAATAGCATCCAATTGGATCAAAAATTGTCCAAAGGACAGCAAAAATAGAAATGTGTTAAATGGTTGTTTTTCAGACTGGAGGATGGTAGAGAGTGACGTTCCCCAAGGGTCAGTGCTGGGAATACTGATTTATTTACTTATTTTTGCTGTATGTAAATGACACAGATCTTGGAATGCAGAGTAGAATTTCAAAATTTTCCGTCGATACCAAACTTGGAGGAGTGGTAAGCAGTGAGGATGATACAAACTGCCTGCTACAGGATATAGATCGGCTAGCAGAATGGACAGAGAAGTGGCAGGCAGAATTTAATACAGAGGAGTGTGAGCTGATGCATTTGAACAGAAGGAATAGGAAGGCAATATAGATCTGGGGCTCCATATGCATTGATCTAGGCAGGACCTGTTTAGGAGAGTGTTTAGCAAAACGTATCGACCACACTTGGAATATTGTGTTCAGTTCTGGTCGCCTCATTATAGGAAGGATGTGGAAGCTTTAGAGAGGGTGCAGAGGAGATTTACCAGGATGCTGCCTGGACTGGAAGGCATGTCCTACGAAGAAAGATTGAGGGAGCGAGGGCTTTTCTAATTGGAGCGAAGAAGGATGAGAGGTGACTTGATAGAGGTGTACAAGATGATGAGAGGCATAGATAGAGTGGATAGCCAGAGACGATTTCCCAGAGTGGAAAGGGCTATGACCAAGGGACATAATTTTAAGGTGATTGGAGGAAGGTTTCGGGGAGATGTCAGAGGTAGGTTTTTTACACAGAGAGTGGTGGGTGTGTGGAATGCGCTGTCAGCGGTGGTAGTAGAAGCAGATACATTAGGGGCATTTAAGCGACTCTTGGATAGGTACATGGATGATAGTAGAATGACGGGTCGGCAGTTAGTTTGATCTTCGAGTAGTTTAAAGGTTCGGCACAACATCGTGGGCTGAAGAGCGTGTACTGTGTGTACTGTTCTATGTTCTGTGTTCTATCTTGGGATTTATCATTAGAGACAAAGGTACAAAATAAGGGAAGTTATGCAGAACCTTCATAAAGCTTTGGTTAGGCCCCAACTAGAGAACTGTGTCCAGTTCTGGTCACCACATTTTACGAAGGATATGAAGGTCCTTGAGAGGGTGCAGAGGAGATTTAACAGAATGGTTCCAGGAATTGGTGCGGGGGGTGGGGGGTGCGGGGGGGGGGGAGCGGGATGGTTAGTTACAAGGTTAGTTTGGAGAAGATGGTGTTGTTCTCCCTGGAGTAAAGGAGATTGAGAGAGATTTGACAGAGGTGTACAAGATTATGATAGGCTTAGATAAGAAAGACATGGGAAAACAGTTCCCATTAACTGATGAAACAAGGATTAGGGGACACAGATGGAAGGTTTTGTGTAAGAGATGCAGGGGGAAAATGAGGAAGAACTTTTTTACACAGTTGACGTTAATGAGCTGGAACTCACTGCCCATGAGGGTGGTGGAAGCCGAGACAATCAATGATTTCAAGAGGAAACTGGATGGACACCTGAAGGAAATGAACTTGCAGGGATATGGGGATTGTGCGGGGGAGTGGGACTGACTGGATTGTTCCAGCAGAGCTGGCATGGAGGGACCGAATGGCCTCCTTCTTTGTTGTAAATGACTCTATGACAGTATTTTGGATATGTCTCCGGCTCCTGCCTGGAAAGATCCAGATACATAGAGTTTCAATGAAGCTGTGACCTTAACAGCCACTGACAGCTCCGTCCTCACACTGGTGAGAGGCTCCAGGTCGTGTTACAGGAGGTGGCACAGCTCTGTGACCTCCTCCTTATTGAATCAGAGTCACCTCACACACTGCTCCTGGGTTCGGTGCAGGTAGGGAAATTGCTCTTGGAAAACACGGGGTGGGTCGGACAACGTCCCCTCCTCCTCCCTCTTTACAGAGCTTCCCCTCTCTGCTGTCTCTGCTCCAAGTGTTGGTCATGTTACAGACCCAGCGACACTGTAACTACAGTCCCCATACCTCGTCCAGAGTTGGGTCACCAAATCCTCTGTCCTTCCTGAATGTCTGCAGCAGCTCACAACACAACCTCCAAAAAACCATCCACAGAACCTCCATTAACTTTACAACAGCAGAAGTAAGTCAAAAGCTGTAAGTTGGATGCCTGGTGCTTTTAAATAACACTAGAGGGGGTACCTCGTGCTGCTGAATGTATGTTCAGCTGAGAGTGACTAACACAGGCGGTCAGTGGACATGCACAGACCAAGTTTCAAAGACGTACATCAAAGTTCCCGGTATGGTGCATTGACATCACTTTCAAATCCATCCTCAAAGGGACAACACATATATGGTACGATTGAGCTCGTGCCCTGCCCAGCTTGGGACACTGTGCTGGCCACACTAGAATTGACCGGCTGTGAGGACCACACGAATAGAACATAGATGATACGAGTTTGCTGGAGCCCTGCCCAGCATGGGGTATTGTGCACTAGCAGTGGTCGGCTCTGCGGTTCTCATCATTTTATGTATCCCAGCTTCTGTACCGTGAGAACCAGTAGTGCTGCAGAGTCTAAAATCGGGGCTCGGGACAGATACAGAGGGAAATAAATTCACTTTAAAAGGAGAACTGAAAACAGATTGATGTCAAAAGAGTTGCAGGAATATGGGAAATGGGCAGGGAAATGGGACTATCTGGAGGGGTGAGGCCATGGAGAGATTCAAACACAGGAAGGAGAATATTAAAATTAAGGTGCTGCCAGACTGGGAGCCAATGTAGATCAGTGAACACAGGGGTGATGGGTGATCGGGATTTGGTGTGAGTTAGGATACAGGCAGCAGAGTGCTGGATGGACTGTGGTTTATGGATGTTTATAACTGGGAGGGTGACCAGGATAGAATTGGAATAGTCCAGTGTGGATTTAACGGTGACACGGATGAGGGTTTATGCAGCAGATGGGCTGAGGCAGAAGTGGAGACGGGTGATATTACAGAGGTGTTAGTAGGCAGGGTTGGTGATGGAAAGAATATGGAGATGAACTCAGCTCAGGTTTAAATATAACACAGAAGTTGTAAACTGTCTGGTTCAAGCTCAGATATTGGGCAGAGTGGAGTATGTGCTTCCCAGATAGGGGATGGAGTTTGCGATGGAGACCAATGACACTGGCTTCGGTATTCCCCAAATTTACATAACAGAACAGCATTTCATTGAAACAAGGTTTACAGATCTCCTAGCCTGAAATAGAGACAGCAACAGCAGCAAAGATGAGAGAGTAAATGACAAGAACTGTAATACAGTTGAGAATGGTTTATGGAGCTAATAGTTGGAGATATTCACCAGGCAAAACAACGGCAGCAAGAAGGGCAGAGTAAATTACAGGAGCAGTAATGCTGTTGAACATGGTTTAAAGAATAAATAGCCAGATAGAGAGACTTACCAGTGACACCAATAATAGCCAGGATGGGATAGTAAATGTATTGAATAATCTTCAGTGCGAGATAGATACGGAAGTTTAATGAGTGCCAATCATAATATGTAGAAAGAGAGTAAAGATCCGAGGATAAACTCCTGTCCACTGTTGTAAGATTCCAATCTATTGTGCTCAGATTCTGACCCATTGTTGCACCATTCCAATCTATTGTTCTCAGATTCTGATCTATCCTCTCTCTATCTCTCTGGAGCAGCTGATCTCTGTAAGTGCCGGAGCTGATGTTCCCACTGACTATGGAATAACATATTGAAAGAAGCCCCTTATTAATAGAAGATGGAAAACACAATTCGGGTCCATGGAGACTGACATTAATTACAGTCACGGAACAAACAGATTCAGTCAACGCTTTTCAATCCAACACTTTTTGTACCACAATAAAGTTGAACATTTACCCAGTCTGGATGGAATGTATGAGGGTTGCTGAGGGAAGGAATGCTGGAAATAGCCGAGGCACTGGCCAGAATATTCCAATCCCTCTTGGATATGGGCGGGATGACAGATTTCCACAGGCGAGCCACTCTCTGGGTGAAGGAGCTTCTCCTCATCTCAGTCCTGAAAGTTTTACCCCGTATCCTTAGACTATGAGCCCTAGTTCGGGAGTCCCCCACTATCGGGAACATCCTTCCTGCATCTACCCTGTCAAGTCCTGTTAGAATGTTATAGGTTTCGATGAGATCCCTCCTCACTCTTCTGAATTCCAGTGAACAGAATCCTAATATCTCTCCTCATACGACAGTCCTACCACCCCAGAAATCAGTCTGCTAAAATTCTACTGCTTTCCCTCTATAGCAAGAACATCCTTCCTCAGATAAGGAGACCAAAACTGCACACAATATTCCAAGTGCGGCCTCACCAAGGCCCTGTATAATTGCAGCAAAACACCCCTGCTCCTGTACTCGAATCCTGTCTCTATGAAGGCCAACATAACATTCGCCTTTTTCTGCCGCCTGTTGCAGCTGCATGTTTACCTTCAGTGACTGGTGTACGAGAACACCCAGGTCTCGCTGCATATTCACCTCTCTCAGTTTATAGCCGTTCAGATAATAATTTTTCGTCCTGTTTTTGCTAGTAAAGTGGATAACTTCACATGTATCCACATTATACTGCATCTACCATGCATTTGCCCACTCACTCAACTTGTCCAAATCACCCTGAACCCTCTCTGCATCCTCCTCACAACTCACCCTCACACCCAATTTTGTATCATCTGCAAATTTGGAGATATTACATTTAGTTTCCTCATCTAAATCATTAATATATATTGTGAATAGCTGGGGTCCTAGCTGCGATCCCTGTGGTACCCCACTAATCACTGCCTGCCATTCAGAAAAAGATCCGTATGTTCCAATGCTTTGTTTCCTGTCTGCCAACCAATTTTCTATCTATCACAATACACTACCCCCAGTCTCGTTCACTTTAATTTTACATGCTAATCCCTTACGTGAAACTTTGTCGAGAGCCTTCTAAAAATGCAACTAAACCACATCCACTGGCTCCCCCTCATCAAATCTACCAGTTACATCCTCGAAGAATTCTAGTAGATTTATCAAACATGATTTCCCTTTCATAAATCCGTGCCTACTCTGTCCAATTCTACCATGGTTCTCCAAATGCTCTGCTAAAAATCTTTGATAATGGACTCCAGGATTCCCCCCACGACCGATGTCAGGCTGACTGGTCTACAATTTCCTGCTTTCTCTCTACCTCCCTTTTTTAATAGTGGGGTAACATTAGCTACCTTCCAATCTGTAGGAACTGTTCCAGAGTCCATAGAATCTTGGAGGATGACCACCAATGCATCGACTATGTATAGGGCCACTTCCTTAAGTACTCTGGGATGTAGATTACCAGGCAATGCCATTTATCGGCATTCAATACCATCAACTTCCCCAACACCATTTCTCTACTAATACTGATTTCTTTCAGTTCCTCTCTCTCACTAAACCCTGTATTCACCAACATTTCTGGTATGATATTGATGTCCTCCTTTGTGAAGACAGAACCAAAGTATGCATTTAGTTGGTCAGCCATTTCTTTGTTTCCCGTAATAAATTTCCCTGTTTCTGACTGTAACGGACCTACATTTGTCTTCGCCAATCTTTTCCGCTTCACATACCTATAGATTCATTTACAGTCAGTTTTTATGTTCCCCACAAGCTGACACTCGTACTCCATTTTCCCCTTCTCAATCAATTCCTTGGTGCTCTTTTGCTGAATTTTAAACTGCTCCCAATCTTCAGGTCTGTTGTTTTTTCCTGGCAAATTTATATGCCTCTGCCTTGGATCGAATGCTATCTCTAATTTTCCTTGTAAGCCATGATTTGGCTACCTTGTTAGTTTTACTTTTGTGCCAGACAGGATTAACAATTGTTGCAGTTCGTTCATGCGCTCTTTGAATGTTTGCCATTGCCTATCCAGGGTAATCTCTTTAAGTAACATTTCCCAATGTATCATCGACAACTCATGCCTCATACCTTCGTAGCTTACTTTATTAAGATTCACGAACATAGTCTCAGAATCAACGAGGTCATGAAGAATTCTATCATATTATGGTCGCTCATCCCCAAGGGATCTCGCACAACTGGATTGTCAATTATTCCTCTCTCATTACACAATAACCAGTCCAGGATGGCCTGTTCTCTAGCTGGTTCCTCAAAGAATTGGTCCTAAAAACCATCCCGTATATTCTCCAGGAATTCCTCCACAATGTATTCTGACCAATTTGATTTGCCCAAACTATATGCAGAGTCAGGAAACCCATAATTACAGATGTTCCTTTATCACATGCGTCTCTAATTTCCTGTTCAATGCCATTCCCAAATTCAGCACTACAGTCTGGGGGTCTATATACAACCCCCACTAACGTTTTTTGCCCTTTAGTGTTTCTCAGCTCTACCCATACAGATTCGATATCGTCAGAGCTAATATCCTGCCTCACTATTGCGTTCATTTCCTCTTTAACCAGCAATGCAACTCCACCAAGGGTGGTGTGAATATTTGGTCGGAAGCTCATCTCAAGACATCTCAAGGTGAACGATGTAACCAAGTATGTGAACAGTTTAAGTTAGTCTCAAACATTTACAAAGGAGAGGAATGAAGTGTGTAACTAGGAAATGTTTGGAGCAGAGATAGAAAACAATGACTTCAATCTTCTCAATATTTAATTGACATTGCAGATGTGTGAGGTAATACATTTTGAAAGGATGAATGAAGAGGGACAATACAAGTTAAATGGTACAACTATAAAGGTGGTGAAAGAACAGAGACACCTGGGGTGCTTGAACACACATCTTTGAAGGTGGCAGGAAAGGTTAACTAAACAGTTAATAAACATATGGGATCCGAGGGTTTATAAATAGAGGCAAAAAAGCAAAAGCAAGGACATTATGTGAAACATATATAAAATACTAGTTCAGCTGCACCTGGAGTCTTGTGTCGAATACTGGGAATCACACTTCAGGAAGGACATGAAGCCTTCGGAGAGGGTACAGAACTGTTTTACTAGAATTTGTCCAGGCATGAGGGATGACAGTTATGTAGCTGGGGTTGTTCTCCTCAGAGCAGAGAACTTTCAGAGGAGATTTGATTGAGGTGTTTAACATTAGGAAGGGTTTAGATAAATTAAATAAAGAGAAACTGTTTCCAATGTCCAAGGGACCAGTAATCAGAGACACAGATTTAAGGCGATTGGTAAAAGAAGCAGACATGAGGGTTTTGCTTCTGAGTGGTTTGGATTTGGAATGAACTGTCTGATAGGCTGATGGATACAGATTCAATAATAGATCCCAAAAGGGAATTGGATAAATATCTGATGCAGAAGAAATGTTCGGATATCGTGAAAGAGTCAGGGAGTGGGAGTAACTGGATTGCTCTTTGAAAGGGCCAGCACTGATTTGATGGGTGGAATGACATCATTCAGGTTGTGCTATTCTATCATTCTGTGATGGTTCCCACCTGGACTTTCACAATTTTCCTATCCTTTCAACAGGTGTTTGATGAAGTACCAGATAACAGCCGAATTAGAAACACATGGGATTAAAGGACCAATGTCAGCCGTGGCTCAGTTTGTATCTCTCTCCCCTTTCAGATTCGAAGATCAAGTGTCACTGCAGGACTTGATCACAAGGATCAAGGCTGACACTGCAGTACAGTACTGAGGGAGTGTTGCACTGCCAGAGGTGCCGTATTTTGAACAAAAAGTTAAGCCAACGCCCCACCTGCACTAAAATAAAAGCAAAAGCACTCTCAGGTGGAAGTTAAAGATCCCATTGGATTATTTCGAAGAAGCAGAGGGGAATTATCCCCAGTGCCCTGGTCAAGATTTACCATTCAATCAACATCACAAAAACAGATCTGATCATCATCACATTGCTACTTGTGGGATCTTACAGTGCAGAAATTGTCTGCCTGTTTCCCACATTACAAGTGTGACTACGCTTTAAGAACTTGTCATTGTGTGTTAGGTGCTTTGTGCCGTCTGATGGCCATGAATGGCACTATATAAATGCAGCTTTTTAAAAAAATCAATGCCAGCATGCAGGAAATTATCTAAGTGACAGAAAGCATAGAGTATTGGAGAATGGTTATTGTTCAGTCTGGAGGGAAGTCCACAGTGGGGTTCCCCAGGCTCACAGTCGGGATCACTGTTGCTGTATGTTATTGCCGTTGGGTTGTTTACAGGGGGGGATAATGTCAACGTTTTCAGATTGACATAAGCGCAGAAATGTTAATAAACAGTGAGAAGGATAGTAACAGACTTCAGGAGGACAGAGACTGACTGGTGAAATGGACAGGAACATGGCAGATATAATTTAACACAGTGAAATGTGAAGTGAGACATTTGGGTAGGAAGTATGAGGAGAAACAATATAAACTAAATGGTACCATTATAAAGTGGGTGGAGGATTAGAGAGACTGGGGGTGTACACACACAGAGATCTTTGAAGGTAACATGTAGTGTCCTCGGTGTTAGAGAGAGAGATACAGAGTAATAACATTCAGGAGGAAATGCTGATCTTTATACATCATTGGTTAGGTCCCAGCTGGAGAATTGTGTCTAATCCTGATCACCACACTTTGATAAGGATGTCAAGGACTTAGTGAAGATACAGAGGTGATTTACTGGAATGGTACCAGGGATCTGGGAATTCAGTTATGTGGAGAGATTGGAAAATCTGGGATTATTCTCTTAAGAGCATTGAAGGGGAAGAGGAGATTTGATATAGAATTCAAAATCATGAGGGGTTTTGATAGGGTAATTAATGTGAAACTGTTTCCAGTGTCAGAAAGTTCAGTGTTAAGAAGACACAGATTGAAGGTAATTGACAAAGAAGCAGAGGTGAAATGAGGAGAATTTTCTTCCACAGCAACTTGTTGGGATCTGGAATTCACTGCCTAAAAACATGGTGGAAGCAGATTCAATAATTTTTCAGAAAGGAATTTAACAAATACACGAAAAGAAAAAATAAACGGGAGTCTGTGGGAAGAGGATGGGAGAGGAATTAATTAAACACCTCTCTCACAGAGACAGCACTGACACAATGGGGCGAATAACCTCCTTCTGTGCTACATAAATCTCTGATTCTGAGAGTAAGAGACAGAGAATGAAGCGAAAGGGAGAGAGAGAGTGAGAGGGAGGGTGAAAAGGGGAAAGGGAAATAGAGACAGAGTGAAAGAAAACTTTGCACCCGCTTTCGGGAGTAGGGATTGTGATTCGTGATCTTCCCATGCCCGTTCCTGTTGAGGTAGGTGACACACAAACTTCATGCTGCCTCCTTATTTCCATGAATTCTACGTGACCCTCAGGGTGAACTACCCTGCTCACTGTCTGCACATTTAACAGGAACCTAACTGAATGTGAGGCTGGCATGTGTTTCAGCCAGGATTTAGCTCTTAAAGGCAGTCTGTCCATCTTAAAGAGAAGCTGCATAGATTCACAGTAGGCTGCTGTTGCTGACTGTGATTTCTGCAATTGGAGACAAGGTAAATGGAACACTAGGACAGAGAGATGGCTCTGCGGTTCATGGATGTGGTGCTAGAGGCCTTAGTCATGGAGGGTGATAGGAGAAGAGAGCCCATGTTTCTGTGGGGTGGGGTGGAGACCCTCAAGGAACGCCCTCCTCAGGGAATGGGAGCAGTGGCCAGGGAGGTCAATGCAAGAGGTCTGGCCCCGAGGACCTGAACCAGAGCCGGAAGAAGTTTAATGAGCTCACACGGGTGGTCAATGTCAGTGAATTCATCACCACATGACACCTCCTACCCCCAACACCACCAACCTCTCATACTGCTCAAAGTACCACACCCCCATCACTCACCCATCAGCTGTCCCTAAACTCAGTACTCACACTCAGCATTCACATACTCCACCTCACCCACACACACCTTCCACTGATGCCAGCCGCACACCCACCTCTCACTGCCTCCACATACCTCCAGCTATTCAGCTATGGTAGGCACATCACCCAAACACAGTGCAACACAATCACTGACATTCTGCCCTCTCTCTTACAGGAGAAGGCGGCCCCTAATCACAGGGATCAGCAGTGAACCGACAAGGGGCCTGGCATACCTTAATCCCCTGAGCCTGAGGGAGGAGATGGTTCTCCATATCATGGGACAAGCTGTGACAGAGCCCGTAGCATCCGGCATCACCGAGAGCATTCAGGATGATGCTATACTCCTGTCTTATGTCCCTTCTTAACTCCCACCTCCCCTCATCCTGCTGTCTGGAATGACCTGCAAGTTGTAGACATTGATAGAGTCATAAAGTCTTTGAGTTATTTGGAGCACAGAAGGAGGCCATTCGGCTAATCGTGTCCATGTTAACTCTCCACGGAACTGTCGAGTGTGTGCCACCCCCTCCCGCCCCCCACCACCCCCGCACCCCCCGCATGATCCCCGTATCTCTGCAAGTCTATTTCACTCAGATGGCAAACCAATTTCCTCTTGAAGTCATTTTTTTTGTCTCCTCATCCACCACCCTTGTGGGCAGCGAGATCCAGGTGATTAATACCAACTGTGTCAAAAGGTTTTTCCTCATATTCCCCCTTCATCTTCAGACCAAAACCTTCAATTTGTATCCCCTAGTCTTTGTATCATTTGTTAATCGGAACATTCTTTCCTTGTCTAACTGATCTAAGTGAGATTAACAGCCTGAGTAACAGGAACCAGAGAGTAGTGATGAACAGTTATTTCTCAGATTGGAGGAAGGTTTATAGTGGGGTTCCCCAGGGGTCGGTGATAGGGCCAATGTTTTTCTTGATCTATATTAATGACCTGTACTTTGATCTACAGGGCACAATTTCAAAATTTGCAGTCGACAGAATACTTGGCATTATTGTGAACAAAGAGGAGGACAGTGATGGACTTCAAGAGGACAGAGATAGGCAGGTGGAATGGGAGGACACGTGGCAAATGAAATTTAATGTAGATACATGTGAAGTGATTCATTTTGGCGGCAAGACCGCGAAGAAGCAATAGAAAATAAAGAATACAATTCAAAAGGGTATGCAGGAGCAGAGAGACCTGGAGGCTATATATGATCCTATTGTTGGAGGTGGCAGGCAGGTTGAGAAAACGGTCAGTAAGGCATTCAGAATCCTGGGTTTAATAAATAGAGACAGTGAGTACAATAGCAAGGAAGCTTTGATGAAGCTTTATAAAACACTGCCTCCGTCTCAACTGGAATATTGTGTCCAGTCCTGGGCATCACAGTTCAGGAAGGTTGTGAAGGCATTAGAGAGAGTGCAGCAAAGATTTATGGGAATAGATTCAGGAATGAGGAATTCTGTTCTATGGATAGATTGGGGATGCTGGGGCTGTTCTGCTTGAAGAAAAAGTGAAGAGGAGATTTGACGGAAGTGTTCAAAGTTATAAGGGACTTGGAATGGGTGGATCGGGAGAAACTGTTCCCATTGGCGGATGGATCAAGACCAGAGGACACTGATTTAAGGTGATTGGTAGAAGAACTAAGGGTGACATGAGGATAAACACAGTGAGTGGTTAGAATCTGGAATGAACTGCCTGAGAGTGTGGTGGAGGCAAATTCAAACGTAAATTTCAAAAGGTAATTGGATAATTATCTGAAAAAAAAATGCAGGTCTTTGGGAAGAGGCAGGGGCAGTGAGACAAGCTGAGTGACTTTCACAGAGATCCAACATGGACATAAAGGGGCGAATGGCCTCCTTCTGTGCTGTAACATTCCTATGAGACTGTGACTCGCCACGTGCAGATTCCGAATCTACACCAGCCTCGAAGGTACACGCAGTGTTAATATTTGAGCTGGTGACTGTGAGTATCAGACCAAGTGATGGGACTTCACCATCAGTGCTGTGCTGCTGCTCTCTCTCTGTCTCCTGGAGCTCCTGTGACTGGGAAGCTGGCAGTTTTGTATTATCATTGGAAAGTATGAAACCATCTGCTTCACGAATGTCCTTTGGGGAAGGAAATCTGCTGTCCTTACCTGGTCTGGACTACATGTGACTCCAGACCCACAGCAATGTGGTTGACTTTTAACTGCCCTCTGAAATGGCCTAGCAAGCCACTCAGTTCAAAGGCAAATCGGGATGGGCAGCAAATGCTATTCTTGACAGTGACACACAAATTCATGGAAGGATTAAAAAAAATGATAAAGTTTGGGGTGAGGAATTGTGGTGGGATGGAAAGCAGGACGGCCATGGTTCCATGAGTGGAGTCTCAACATTTCCGATGACACAAAATTTGGAGGAGGGCAAAGAATCAGGATGCTATGAAGCACCTGCAACAGGACATAGACACGCAAGCGGACTGGGCAGACTACTGGCAGATGGAATTTAATAGAGAGGAGTGTGAGGTGATGCATTTTGGCAGTAGGAATAGAGAGAGGTTACATAGACTAATAGTACAGTTCTAAAGAGTGTGCATGAGCAGATAAACCTGCCGGTGGATTGATCTGTGAAGGTAACAGGACATATTGAGAATGGTCAGCAAAGCATATGGGATTTGGGTTAAAAACAGAGGCATTGAGGACAAAAACAGGGACGTATGCTGAACATTTCTCGAACATTGGTTAGGCTCCAACTGGAATATACTGTCCAGTTCTGGTCACCACACGTGGGGAAGGGTGTGAGTGTCCTTGAGAGGGGGAGCGGAGGTTAGATACAAAGTTAGTTTAGAAAATGTGCCTTTGTTTGCCTTCGAACAAAAGAGATTGAGTGGAGATTTTATCGAGGTGTATGAGATTATGACAGGCTTAGATAAGTTAGACAAGGAAAACTGTCCCTATTAACTAATAGTACAAGGACTAGGGACATAGATTGAACGTTTGGGCAAGAAATTCAGGGAGAATATGAGGAAGAACTTTTTTGTTTTACACAGCGAGTGGGAATGATCTGGAACTCACGACCCACAATGGTGGTGGAAGTGGAGACGAACAATGATTTCCAGAAGAAACCGGATGGACAGTTGAAGGAAAGAAACTTGCTGAAACACGGGGATTGAATGGGGGAATGGGACTGACTGGATTATTCTGCAGAGAGACAACATGGTCTCAATCTGTACCATAAATGACTCCATGAATCCAGCACCAGTCAGAGTGACATCAGTGTGTACAACCTACACTATGTCCAGCAGCAACTCATCAAGCCTCCTTAGACAGCACCTTCCAAATCCGCTACCTCTACCACCTGGAAGGACAAGTGCAGCAAATGCATGGGAACACCACCAGCTGCAGGTTCCCCTCCAAGTCACACACCATCCTGACTTGGAACTATATCGCCGTTCCTTCACTGTCGCTGGGTCAAATTCCTGGAACTCCCTTCCTAACAGCACTGTGGGTATACGTACCCCACATGGACTGCAGCGGTTCAGAAGGCAGCTCACCACCACCTTCTCAAGGGTAACTAGGGATGGGCAACAAATGCTGGTCTAGGCAGCGACGCCCACATCACATGAATGAATAACAAATGCTGCAACCACTGGGGTAGCAATGTATAGAAGCACTAGGCAAGACTGGCTGGAAGGCATCCAGGAAATATCCTCCCTGCCTCCTCCTCCTCTTCCTCCTGAGGTAACTTCCGGATTCCTGGTGCCAATGCCCGTGTCCTCATGACGGTGATGATATGAAGGGTGCAGCAGAACACCATGAACTTGGACACCTGCTCCAGTGAGTACTGGAGGGCTCTATCCGAGCGGTTCAGACATCGGAAACATTGCTTCATCACACCGTGGATCTGTTCCACCATGTTCTTGCTGGCTGGCAGTGGAAGGTGGGGTTTGGGGTGTGGAATCTTGAGCCATGTATGGGGGCGGTGGGTACTAATTGTCTCTGAGGAGCCACATTCTGATTCTCCTTGAAGGCCTGAAGACGTTGGGAATGGCTGACTACTTCAGAATGAAGGTATGGTGGCTGCTGCCAGGATAGTGGACATACACCAACATGATGTACTGGGCATGCTCACACACCAACTTGTACATTAATGGAGTGAGAGTTCTTCCAGTTCCTGTACCTCTACCCGTTGATATGGGGGCCCCGCAGAGCCACTTACACCATCAGGAATCCCGCTATCCTGACAAAGCCACGGGATCTCTCATCCTACTTCTCCCTGCTGAGGGAGCAGACAGTATAATTCACCTCACCCGGCCTCTGTCACACAATAGATACACCAATGGACAACCTAAAGAGAGATAATGGAGACGTCACCCGCTCCTGCCTGGAAAGATCCAGATCCCTAGAAGTTCAATGAAACTGTGATCTTAACCGTCGCAGACTGCTCCATCCTCACCCTGATGTGAGGCTTTAGGTCATGTTACAGGAGGTGACACAGCTCTGTGATCACCTCCTTATTGAATGAGAGACATCTCACTCAATGCTCCTGGGATAGGTATAGGTAGAAACAGTGCTCTTGGAAAACCCGGGGTGGTTAGGGCAGAGCCCCCTCCTCCTCCCTCTTTACAGAGCATCCCCTCTCAGCAACCTGTGCTCCATTTGTTGGTCAGAGACCCAGAGACACTGTAACTACAGTCCCCATACCTCGTTTAGTGTTGGACCACCAAATCCTCTTTCCTTCCTAAATGTCTGCAGCAGCTCACAACACAACCTCCAGAAAAAACATCCACAGCACCTCCACTAACTCTATAATCGCAGATGTAAGTCAAAAGCCCCTCGCCTGTACATTGGATGCCTGGCCCTTTTAAATAACACTAGAGGGGGTTCCTCGTGCTGCTGAATGCATGTTCAGCTCAAAGTGACTAATACAGGCGGTCAGTGGACATGTACAGACCAAGCTGCAAAGACAAAGAACAAAGAACAAAGAATAAAGAACAGTACAGCACAGGAAAAGGGCATTCGGCCTGCCAAGCCTGCGCCGATCTTGATGCCTGCCAAAACTAACACCTTCTGCACTTCTGGGCCCTTATCCCTCTATTCCCTTCCTATTCATGTATTTGTCAATGTGTCTCTTATACGTCGCTTTCGTATCTGCTTCCACTGCCTCCCCTGGCAGCAAGTTCCAGGCACTCACCACCCTCTATATAAAAAAAGTGCCTCGCACATCCCCTCCAAACTTTGCCCCTCGCACCTTAAACCTATGTTCCCTAGTAACTGACTCTTCCAACCCGGGGAAAAGCTTCTGACTATCCACTCGGTCCATGCCGCTCATAACTTTGTAAACCTCTATTATGTCGCCCCTCCACCTCTGTCGTTCCAGTGAAAACAATCCGAGTTTTTCCAACCTCTCCTCATAGCTCATGCCCTCCATACCGGGCAACATCCTGGTAAACCTCCTCTGTACCCTCTCCAAAGCCTCCACATCCTTCTGATCGTGTGGCGACCAGAATTGCACACAATATTCTAAGTGTGGCCGAACTAAGGTTCTGTACAGCTGCAACATGACTTGCCAATTTTTATACTCTATGCCTCGACCGATGAAGGCAAGCATGCCGTATGCCTGTTTGACTATCTTATCCACCTGCGTTGGCACTTTCAGTGACCCGTGGACCTGCACCCCTAGATCTCTCTGCCTGTCAAAATTCCAAAGGGTACTGCCATTTGCTGTATACCTCCCACCTGCATTAGACCTTCCAAAATGCATTACCTCACATTTGTCTGGATTGAACTCCATGTACCATTTCTTCGCCCAAGTCTCCAACCGATCTATATCCTGCTGTATCCTCTGACAATCCTCATCATTATCCGCAACTCCACAAACCTTTGTGTCATCCGCAAACTTACTAATCAGATCAGCTACATTTTCCTCCAAATCATTTATATATACTACAAACAGAAAAAGTCCCAGCACTGACCCCTGCGGAGCACCACTAGTCACATTCCTCCATTCAGAAAAACACCCATCCACTGAAACCCTCTGTCTTCTATGACCGAGCCAGTTCTGTATCCATCTTGCCAGCTCACATTTGATCCCATGTGACTTCACATTTTGTACCAGTCTGCCATGCGGGACCTTGTCAAAGGCTTTACTAAAGTCCATATATAAAACATCCACTGCCCTTCCTTCATCAATCATCTTCGTCACTTCCTCAAAAAACTCAATCAAATTAGTAAGACACGACCTCCCCTTCACAAAACAATGCGTTTTAGTACCACAATAAATTGGACCAGGTCTACATGGGATATATGAGGGTTGTTGAGGGAAGGAGTGGTAGAAATAGCTGAGGCACTGGCCAGAAGCTTCTAATCCTCCTTGGATATGGAAGTGTTATCAAAGGACTGGAGGGTTGTAAATGTTACACCCTGTTTACAAAAGGAGACATTAGCTCAACCCAGTAACCTCTAAAGTCGATGGTTGGAAATTTCCAGAGGCCGTAACCGAGTACAAAAATATATCTTTCTTGGATAACATGGGATAATAAATGACAACCAGCACAAGAGGTTAATGTAAAATCACGTCTGACAATCTTGATCAAGTTCATTGATGACTTAACTGTGAGTGTTGATGAGGATAGCATATTTCGTGTTATGTATGTGAACTTTCAAAAGGCCTGTGATCAAATAACATTTCATACACTTGTTATGAAAAGTGGAACATATAGATTAATGTGACAGTGATAGTGTGGACATGACACTGACTCAGGGACAGAAAGCAGAGAGAAGTGGTGAACAGACACTGTTCAGACTGGGGGAGGGGGAGTATAAAGGGCTGTTTCTCAGAGGTCGCATTTTGGAAACAGTGCAGCTCCTGACAAATCGATAGATATATAAATGAAAGAGACGTTTATGTAAAAATAAAGCAATTTCAACTCTTGCAGATGATATCAAACTCATAACTCAGGGTGGGAAAAATACAGACCACAGACTTATCCAACCTCATAGAACTTTTATTTATTTATTCTGGACTCTATCCAACACAAATTTATTTCTCACTTTGTAATTTATTTGTGTGAGATTTTCGTGCGAATGGGTGCGTGAATGTGTAGCGTATATTTTTACGAATTTATTCAGATCCAGTTTAGATTGTTAAGTATAATGAACTCAACTCTTGTTTAAACACGAGAAAACCTGTCTGATTGGTTCTTTCAAGATCACAACAAAGGTAAAAGGTAAAAAACGCACTGAGGTGGTCAGCATGTCCACTGCTAAAATGGAATAAACCTAGTTGTGATCAAATAAAAGATAGGACAAGAAGAGCGCCTGGGACCCTTCCTCACCTGGCTATATCAGAAATGTGGAGGTTCCAGGGATTGTAACGCAATGAGAAACGAGAAATTAGCAGTGGTAAAAATAATTGATCCGGAGAATAAATAATTAACATTTCAATGCAGATTTTATTGTCGTTTTCACTGCTGGAGCACAAAAATGTCCTCATTCGAAGACAGTACCTTCTGATGCCAGAGTATACGAATATATGAACATACGAATTAGGAGCAGGAGTAGGACACTCGGACATTCAATAAGATCATCTAATCTGATTGTAACCTCGACTCCACATTCCCACCGATCCCCGATAACCATTCAATCGCTTGCTTATCAAGAATCTATCTACCTCTGCCTTACAAATATTTAAAGACTCTGCTTTCACTGCCTTTTGAGGAAGAGAATTCCAAAGACTCAAAATATTCTCCTGAACTCTATTTTAAATGGGCGACCCATTATTTTTACATAGTGACCCTTATTTCTAGATACTCCCAGAACGAGAAACATCCTTTCCACATCCACCCTGTCAAGACGCCTACGGATCATATGTGTTTCAATCTATTCGCCTCTGACTCTTGTAAATTTCGGTGGATATAAGTCTCAAATGGCTGTAACAGAAATGTGGAGTTTCTAGAGATCGTAACCAATGACAAACGAGAAATTGGAAGTGTCAGAGTCACCGAGTTAAACAGCACAGAAACAGTCCCTCTGGCCCACTGTGTCTGTTTCGGTTATCAAGCCTATCCATTCTAATCCCATTTTCCAGCACTTGGCCCATAACCTTGTAATCTATGGCGTTTCAAGTGCTCATCTAAATACTTATTCAATTTTGTGAGTGTTCCTGCATCTACCACCGCTTCCGACAGTGTGTTCCAGACTCCAACCACCCTCTGGGTGATTTCCTTTTCCTCAAATCCCCTCTAAACCTCGTGGCCCTGACCTTAAATCAACTCTCCGGGTTACTGACACCGCCGCTATGGGAAACACGTTTCTTCCTATCTACCCTATCAATGTCCCTCATAATTTTGTACACCTCAATCATGTCCCCCTACCGCCCCCCGCCCCCCCACGCCCCCAGCCTTCTCTGCTCTAAGGAAAACAACCGGAGTCTATCCTGTCTCTCTTCATAGCTGAAATACTCCAGCCTATGCAACATCCTGGGGAATCTCCTCTGCACCCTCTCCAGTGCAATCACATCCTTCTTATCGCGTGGTGCCCAGAACTATACACAGTACTCCAGCTGTGGCCTTACTAGCGTTTTATGCAGCTCCATCATAACCTCCCCACTCTTATATTCTATGCCTCAGCTAATAAAGGCAAGCATTTCATATGCCTTCCAAACCACCTGTGCTGCTGCCTTCGGCAATCTATGGACAAGTCCACAAATATCCCTTTGACATTCTGTACTTCCCAGCGTGCGACCATCCATTGTATATTCCCTTGCCTTGGTAGTCCTCCTAAAATGCATCACGTCACATTTCTCAGGATTAAATTCCATTTACCGCTTCTCTGCCCATCTTACCAGCCCATCTATATCATCCTGTAATCTGAGGCTTTCCTCCTCACTATTTATGACACCACCAATTTTTGTGTCATCTGTGAACTTACTGATCATACCTTCTACATTCACGTCTAAATTATAGATGTACACTACAAACAGGAATGGTCCCAGCACCGATTCCTGTGGTACACCGCTGGTCACAGGCTTCCAATCACAAAAACAACCCTCGACCATTACCCTCTGCCTCATGCTAATAAGCCAATTTTGGATCCAATTTGCCAAATTGAGCTGGATCCCACGGGCTCCTACCTTAGAAACATAGAAAATGGGAGCAGGAACAGGTCATTCGGCATTTCGAGCCTGCTCCTCCATTCATTATGATCATGGCTGATCATCCAACTCAGTAACCTGTTACCGCCTCTCCCCACCGCCCCCCCCCCCACATCCTTTGATCCTTTTCAACCCAAAAGCTATATCTGACTCCTTCTTGAAAACATACAATGTTTTTGCCTCAACTGCTTTCTGTGATAGCGAATTCCACTGGTTCACCACTCTCTGGGTGATGACATGACTCCTCATCTCAGTCCTGAAAGGATAACCCCGTATCTTTAGTCTATGATCCCTGGTTCTGGACTCCCCCCACCATCGGGAGCATCCGTCCTGCATCTACACTTTTAAGTCCTTTTCAAAATTTATAGGTTTCTATGAGATTCCCCCTCACTCTTCTGAACTCTTGTTAAATCCTAACTGACACAATCTCTTCTCAGACGTCAGTCCCACCATCCCAGGGATCAGTCTGGTAAACCTCCGCTGCATTCCGTCGATAGCAAGAACATCCTTCCTCAGACAAGGAGAACAAAATTTCACACAATATTCCAGGTGTGGCCTCACGGAGGCTCTGTAGAATTGCAGCAAGACATCCCTGCTTCTGTACTCGAATCCTCTCGCTATGAAGGCCAACATACCATTTGCCTTTTTTACCGCTTGTTGCACCTAAAAGCTTACCTTCAGCGACTGATGTACGGGAACACCCAGGTCTCGTTCCATATTCCCCTCTCTCAGTTTATAGCCGTTCCATATTCCCCTCTCTCGGTTTATAGCCGTTCAGATAATAATCTGCTTTCCTGTTTTTGTTACCGAAGTGGATAACCTCACATTTATCCATATTATACTGCATCTGCCATGCATTTGCCCACTCACTCAACTTTTCCAAATCACCCTGAAGCCACTCTGCATCCTCCTCACAACTCATCCTCCCACTTAGTTGTGTGTCATCTGCAAATTTGTACATATTACATTTAGTTCCCTCATCTAAATCATCAATATATATTGTGAATAGCTGGGTTCCCAGCACCAATCCCTGCGGTACCCAACTAGTCACTGCCTGCAATTCAGAAAGAGACCCGTTTATTCCTACTCTTTGTTTCCTGTCTGACAACCAATTTTCTATCCATCGCAATACACTACCTCCAATCCCATCCATCGCAATACACTACCTCCAATCCCATGTGCTTTAATTTTAGACGCTGCACTCTTATGTGGGACTTTGTCAAAAGCCTTCTGAACGTCCAAATAAACCATATCCACTGGCTCCCTCTCATCAACTCTACTAGTTATATCCTCGAAGAATTCTAGTAAATATGTCAAGCATGATTTCCCTTTCGTAAATCCGTGCTGCCTCTGTCCGATTCTACCACTGTTCTGAAAGTGCTGTACGATAAAACCTTTGAGAATGTGCTACAGAATTTTCCCCACTTCCAACGTAAGGCTGCCTGGTACATAATTCCATGTTTTCTCTCTACCTCCCTTTTTAAAATAGTGGGGTTACATTATCTATCCTCCAATCTGTAGGAACTTCTTCAGAGTCTATAGAATCTTGAAAGATGACCACCAATGCATCCATTATTTCTAGGGCCACTTCCTTAAGTACTCTGGGACTTCTTAAGTACTTCTTCACCCTAGTCCCATGCGGGACCTTATCAAAAATCCTCATCTACACATCAAGTCACCTGCTTGAAAGATTCAGTCAAATTTTGAGATATGATCTCCCTCTGACAAAGCCTGACTATCCCTGATTAATCCCTGGCTCTTCATGTGGAGATTAATCCTGTCTGTCAGGTTTTTTCTCCAGTAGTTTCCCTACCAATAATGTTAGACTCACTGGCCTGTAATTACATGATTTATCCCTGCTTCTTGAATAATGGTAACACATTCACTATTCGCCAGTCCTCTGGCACCTCTCTTGTGGCCAGAGAAGTGGTAAAAACAATTGACTCTGAGAAAAATAAATAATTTCATTGCAGATTTTAATGTGGCTTTCACTGCTAGAACACTAAAATGTCCACATTCGAAGCCAGTACCTTCTGAATCCAGAGCACACGAACATATGAACATACGAATTAAGAGCAGGAGTAGGCCACTCGGCCCCTCGAGCCTTCTCTGCCATTCAATAAGATCATGGCTAATCTGACTGCAAACTCGACTCCACAATCCCACTTACCCCGATATCCTTTCACCCTCTTTCTTATCAAGAATCTATCTACCTCTGCCTTAAAAAAATATTGAAAGATCCTGCTTCCACTTCCTTTTGAGGAAGAGAGTTCCAAAGACTCACGACCCTCTGTGAGAAAGCAATTCTCCTCTTTCCTATTTTAAAAGGGCGACCCCTTATTGTTAAATAGTAACCCCGAATTCTAGATTCTCTCACAAGAGGAAACATCCTTTCCACATCCACCCTGTCAAGATCCCTCAGGATCATAAATGTTTCAATCAAGTCGCCTCATACTCGTCTATACTGCAGCGGATACAAGCCTAGCCTGGCCATTCTTTCCTCATAAGACTATCCACCCATGTCAGGTATTAGTCTAGTAAACCTTTCCTGAACTGATTCCAATGCATTTGCATCCTTCCTTACATAAGGTGACCAATATTGTACACAGTCCTCCAGTTGTGATGTCACCCTGTATAGCTGAAGCATAATCTCCTTACTTTTGTATTCAGTTCCCCTCACAATCAACAACATTGCATTAGCTTTCCGAAGGAATTGCTGTACCTGCATACTAGCCTTGTGCGATTCGTGCACTAGGACACCCAGATCCCTCTGCATCTCAGAGCTCTGCAATCTCTCTCCATTTAGATAATATGCTTCTTTTCACTCTTTCTGTCAAAATGAACAATTTCCCACTTTCCCACATTGTACTCCATTTGCCCACCCACTTTACATATCTATATTCCTTTGTAGCCTCCTTCAGTCCTCTTCACAACTTACTTCCCTATCTATCTTTGTGTCATCAGCAAATTTAGAAACCATACCTTCGGTCCCTTCATCCAAATCATTTATATAAATTGTAAAAAGTTGAGGCCCCAGCACAGATCCCTGTGGCAAACCACTCGTTACATCTTGCCAACCAGAAAATGACCCATTTTTGCCTACTTTGTTTCCTGTTTGCTAGCAGGACTCGGAGAGCGGAGTTCCCAAGCAGTGAGCATATAAAAAACTTATCTCGGGCATTCTCGGAGCAGAATCGGAGGGCGGAGTTCCGGAGCGGTGAGAATATAAAAAAAACTTATCTCGGAGATTCTCGGAGCAGACTCGGAGGGCGAGTGCCAGAGCGGTGAGTATATAAAAAAACCTATCTCGGGGATTCTCGGAGTAGACTCGAAGGGCGAAGTTCCAGAGCGGTGAGTATGTAACAAAACCTATCTCGGGGATTCGCGGAGCAGACTCGGAGGGCGAAGTTCCAGAGCGGTGAGTATATAAAAAAACGTATCTCGGGGATTCGCGGAGCAGACTCGGAGGGCGAGTGCCAGAGCGGTGAGTATGTAAAAAAACCTATCTCGGGGATTCTCGGAGCAGACTCGAAGGGCGAAGTTCCAGAGCGGTGAGTATGTAACAAAACCTATCTCGGGGATTCGCGGAGCAGACTCGGAGGGCGAAGTTCCGGAGCGGTGAGTATATAAAAAAACGTATCTCGGGGATTCGCGGAGCAGACTCGGAGGGCGAAGGTCCAGAGTGGTGAGTATATATAAAAACCTATCTCGGGGATTCGTGGAGCAGACTCGGAGGGCGGAGTTCCAGAGCGGTAAGTATATAAAAAAACTTATCTCGGGGATTCGCGGAGCAGACTCGGAGGGCGGAGTTCCAGAGCGGTGGATTCACAGAGTACGTTCGCTCGGGTGGGAATAAAAAACTGAAAAAGTGAAGTCACAGGAAAGCTGTGACCTGATTGGCTGGTAGGGAATCTGCACCGAATTTGAAAATAAAACTAATAAAAATTGATTAAAACACTGATTAACTCATGAATAAGTAGAGTAACTAAACCAGAGGGAAGATATTACTGTATTTAGACAGCATTTAATATTTATTGTTAGTAATTTAGCACCAGGGACCACATAGTGAAGTGTATCATAATTTAATAAGGATTTAATAAGTATTTCTTTATTTTACATCAATTAACTAATTAGTGATAGAAATGTCAGTTAGAGGGGTGAAGTGCTTCACCTGTGAGATGTGGGAAGTCCGTGATGCTTACAGCGTTCCGGGCGACTACATCTGCAGGAAGTGTACCCAGTTGCAGCTCCTCACAGATGCATGGATCGGTTGGAGCGGCAACTGGATGCAGGTGGCTGAAAGCGTCATAGACAGGAGTTTTAGAGAAGTGGTTACACCCAAGGTGCGGGCAGATAGATGGGTGACCGTTAGCAGGGGCAGGCAGTCAGTGAGGGATTCCCCTGTGGCTATCCCCCTCTCTAACAGGTATACCGTTTTGGATACTGTTGAGGGGGATGGCCTATCAGGCGAAAACAGCAGCAGCCAGAGCATTGGCACCACGGCTGGCACTGTTGTTCAGCAGGGAGGGACAAAGCACAGAAGAGCAATAGTTATAGGGGACTCTATAGTCAGGGGCACAGATAGGCGCTTCTGTGGAAGTGAAAGAGACTCCAGGATGGTATGTTTCCTCCCTGGTGCCAGGGTCAAGGATGTATCTGAACAGATAGGGGGCATTCTGAAGGGGGAGGGTGAACAGCCAGAGGTTGTGGTTCACATCGGTACCAACGACATAGGAAGGAAGAGTGATGAGGTCCTGCAGTGGGAGTTTAGGGAGTTAGGTAGTAAGTTAAAAAACAGGACCTCCAGTGTTGTAATCTCTGGATTACTCCCTGTGCCACGTGCCAGTGAGGCTAGAAATAGGAAGAGAGTGCCGCTAAAAACGTGGCTGAGCAGCTGGTGTAGAAGGGAGGGTTTCAGATATCTGCACCATTGGGCTCTCTTCAGGGACAGATGGGACCTGTACAAGAAGGACGGGTTGCATCTAACCTGGAGGGGCACAAATATCCTGGCTGCAAGATTTGCTAGCGTCACTCGGGAGGGTCTAAACTATTGTGGCAGGCGGGTGGGAACCAGAGCAGTAGGACAGCTAGTGAAGTAAATGAGGAGGACATAGTAAATAAGGCCTGTAGGACTTAGAGGAAGAGCAGGCAGGGAGATGTGACTGTGCACAGCGGGACTGGTGGTCTGAAGTGCATTTGTTTCAACGCGAGAAGTATAACAGGTAAGGCAGATGAAATTAGAGTTTAGACTAGTACTTGGAAATATGATGTTGTTGCTATTACAGAGGCTTGGTTAAGGGAGGGGCAGGATTGGCAGTTAAATGTTCCAGGCTTAAGAAGCTTCAGGCGGGATTGAGGGGGATGTAAAAGGGGTGGGGGAGTTGCATTACTGGTTGAGGAGAATATCACAGCTGTACTGTGGGAGGACACCTCAGAGGGGTCATGCAGCGAGGCAATATGGGTGGAGCTCAGGAATAGGAAGGGTGCAGTTAGATGTTGGGGGTTTACTACAGGCCTCCCAACAGCCAGCGGGAGGTGGAGAAGCAGATATGTGGACAGATTTTGGAAAGATGTAATGGTAACAGGGTTGTAGTGGTGGGTGACTTTAACTTCCCCAATATTGACTGGGACTCACTTAGTGCTAGGGGCTTGGATGGGGCAGAATTTGTGAGGAGCATCCAGGAAGGCTTCTTGAAACGGTATGTGGATAGTCCAACCAGGGATGGGGCCATTCTGGACCTGGTATTGGGGAATGGGCCCGGCCAGGTGGTCGAGGTTTCAGTGGGGGATCATTTCGGGAGCAGTGACCATAATTCCATAAGTTTTAAGGTACATGTGGATAAGGATAAGAGTAGTCCTCGGGTGAAGGTGCTAAATAGGGGGAAGGCTAATTACAACAATATTAGGTAGGAACTGAAGAATTTAGATTGGGGGCGGCTGTTTGAGGGTAAATCAACATCTGACATGTGGGAGCCTTTCAAGCGTCAGTTGATTAGAATCCAGGACCAGCATGTTCCTGTAAGGAGGAAAGACAAGTTTGGCAAGTTTTGGGAAGCTTGGATAACACGGGATATTGTGAGCCTCGTCAAAAAGAAAAAGGAAGCATTTGTAATGGCTGGAAGGCAAGGAACAGCTGAAGCACTTGAGGAATATAAGCATAGTAGGAAGGAACTTAAGCAAGGAGTTAGGAGGGCGAAAAGGGGTCATGAAAAGTAATTGGTGAAAAGGATTAAGGAAAATCCCAAGGCTTTTTATACATATATAATGAGCAAGAGGGTAACCAGGGAAAGGGTTGGCCAACTCAATGACTAAGATGGGAATCTATGCGTGGAGCCTGAGGAAGTGGGTGAGGTGCGAAATGAGTACTTTGCATCAGTATTCACCAAGGAGAAGGAGTGGATGATAAGCCGAGGGAAGGGAGTGCAGATAGTCTCAGTCATCTCATTATCAAAAAGGAGGAGGTTTTGGGTGTCTTGCAAAGTATTAAGGTCGATAAGTCCCCAGGGCATGATGGGATCTACCCTAGAATACTGAGGGAGGCAAGGGAAGAAATTGCTGGGGCCTTGACAGAAATCTTTGCATCCTCACTGGCAACAGGGGAGGTCGCAAAGGGCTGAAGAATAGTCAATGCTGTTCCTTTTTTTAAGAAGAGGGGTAAGGATAATCCAGGAAATTATAGGCCGGTGAGCCTTATGTCAGTGGTAGGGAAACTATTAGAGAGGATTCTTTGGGGCAGGATTTACTGCCATTTGGAAACAAATGAACTTATTAGCGAGAGACAGCATGGTTTTGTGAAGGGGAGGTCGTGTCTTACTAATTTGATTGAGTTTTTTGAGGAAGTGACGAAGATGATTGATGAGGGAAGGGTGGTGGATGTTGTCTATATGGACTTTAGTAAAGCCTTTGACAAGGTCCCGCATGGCAGACTGGTGCAGAAGGTGAAGTCACACGGGATCAGAGGTAAGCTGGCAAGATGGATACAGAACTGGCTCAGTCACAGAAGACAGAGGGTAACAGTGGATGGGTGTTTTTTTGAATGGAGGGATGTGACAAGTGGTGTTCCGCAGGGATCAGTGCTGGGACCTTTGCTGTTCGTAGTATATATAAATGACTTGGAGGAAAATGCAGCTGGTCTGATTAGTAAGTTTGCAGATGACACAAAAGTTGGTGGAGTTGCAGATAATGATGAGGATTGTCAGAGGATACAGCAGGATATAGATCGGTTGGAGACTTGGGCAGAGAAATTGTACATGGAGTTTAATCCAAACAAATGTGAGGTAATGCATTTTGGAAGGTCTAATGCAGGTGGGAGGTCTTCAGCAAATGGCAGAACCCTTAGGAGTATTGATAGGCAGAGAGATCTGGGCGTACAGGTCGACTGGTCACTGAAATTGGCAACGCAGGTGGATAAGCTAGTCAAGAAGGCATACGGCATGCTTGCCTTCATTGGTCGGGGCACAGAGTATAAAAATTGGCAAGTCATGTTGCAGCTGCACAGAACCTTGGTTAGGCCACACTTCGAATATTGTGTGCAATTCTGGTCGCCACACTACCCGAAGGACGTGGAGACTTTGGACAGGGTACAGAGGAGGTCTACCAGGATGTTGCCTGGTCGGAAGGGCATTAGCTATGAGGAGAGGTTGGAAAAACACGGATTGTTTTCACTGGAACGACGGAGGTGGAGGGGCGACATGATAGAGGTTTACAAAGTTATGAGCGGCATGGACAGAGTGGATAGTCAGAAGCTTTTTCCCAGGGTGAAAGAGTCAGTTACTCGGGGACATAGGTTTAAAGTGCGAGGGGCAAAGTTTAGAGGGGATGTGCGAGGCAAGTTTTTTATACAGAGGGTAGTGAGTGCCTGGAACTTGATGCCGGTGGAGGTGGTGGAAGCAGATACGATAACGACGATTAAGAGACATCCGAACAAATATATGAATAGGAAGGGAATAGAGGGATATGGGCCCCGTAAGTGCAGAAGGTGTTAGTTTCGGGAGGCATCAAGATCGGCGCAGGCTTGGAGGGCCGAATGGCCTGTTCCTTTGCTGTACTGTTCTTTGTTCATTGTTCTTGTTCAATCCTCGATCAATGCCAGTGTGTTACCCCCTACACTATAAGCTTTTAATTTCCACATTAACCTTTGATCTGGCACCTGATCAAATGCTTTCTGGAAATCTAAGTACAGTACATCCACTGGTTCCCCTTTCTCCACAGTACATGTTATTACTTCGAAGAACTCCAACAAATTGATTGAACACGATTTCCCTTTCAGAAGACCATGCTGACTCTGCCTGATTACTTTGATTTTTTTCTGACTGTCTGCGATTACGTTTTTAATAATTACGTCTCACATTTCCTGCAAGAGAGATGTGAAGCAAACTGGCCTGTAGTTTCTGTCTCCCTCCCTTTGTGAATAAAGGAGTTACATTTGCAAAAAGGAGTGACATACAGAGTGAAGTAACTCGGGACATGTTAAAAGCTCTCTCTGTTGAAAAGTTGAGTAATGTAGCTGGACAGTTAGGGATTACTCTCTGTCCAAAAGCTAGGAAACCCGAAATCCTAAGACTTGTGGCCAACTATTTTTCACTTGAAGCTGAATACTCAAACAGGTTTAGATCACTAACAGGTTGGGTAATGTTCGCTAAGGTAAAACTAGAACAGAATAGACTAGAATTAGAATTCCAGAGAGAGCAAGAAAGAGCAGAGTGATTGTCAAGAAAGGGAAAAAATAAGAATGTTCCAGAAGGAGAAGGAGGAAAGGGAGTTAAGGCGGCTCAAACAACTAGAGGAAGACCCAGTACACCGAGTGAAGACACAGCTAGTGAGGGAGCTGCCCCTCGCCCAGGACAATGTGCTGAGCTCTTAAAGTTCACCCAGTTCATTCGAAAGTTTAATGAGGAGGATGTGGCAGAATTTTTCATCACTTTTGAAAAGCTTGCAAAGCAGCTGAAATGGCTGGCAGAGAACTAGATACAGTTTTTACAATACAAAGTAACAGGAAAAGCCCATGCGGTTTATTCATTGTTGTCAGATGAAAGTTCATCAGATTATGCGATAACTAAAAATTCTATCTTGGGCGCATATGAGATAGTACCACAGGTGTACCAGCAAAAATTCCAAACGCTCCGAAAGCAGCCTGACAAAACTGCCTCGAGTCTGAATGAGTTAAGCAGCTTAGGAACATAGGAGCAGAAGTAGGCCATTCAGCCCATCAAGCCTGCTCTGCCATTCAATATGATAGTGGCTGATCATCCACTTCAATGCCTTTTTCCCACATTATCCCCATATCCCTCTCTGTCAGTGGTACTTAGAAATCTGTCAATCTCTACTTTAAGCACACTCAATCACTGAGCTTCCACAACTCTCTGGAGCAGAGAATTCCGAAAGTTCACAATCCTCTGAGTAAAGAAATGTCTCCTCAGCTCAGTCTTAAGTGGCTTCCGTCTTATTTTGAAAGTGTGTCTGCTGATTCTAGTCTCCCCAACCTTGGGGAACATATTACCTACATCTGCCCTGTCTATCCCTTTAAATATTTTGTAGGTTTCAAAGAGATACCCTCTCATTCTTCGAAACTCTAGAGACTACACGCCCAGTTTGCCCAATCACTCTTCATAGGGCAGTCCTTCCATCCCAGGAACAAGTCTGGTGAACCTTTCATGCATTCTCTCGATGGCAATAATATCCTTCCTAGGGTAAAGGGACCAAAACTGCACACAGTACTCCATGTGAGGTCTAACCAAGGTTCTGTACAATTGAAGTAAGCCTTCACTACTTCTATACTCAAATATTCTTGCAATAAAGGCGGACATACCATTAGCCCTCTTATTGCTTGCTGAACCTGCTTGTTTGTCTTTAGTGACTTATTGACGACGGGGGGCGTTCAGAACTAGCTGCAGTCGCTTTGTGGTGACACAACCACACATGTTTCCCCCACTGCTTGATATAAATTCTGACAGTATGTACGTGTGTAACAGTTTGACCGAGTACCTACCTCTGTGGGAAGTGAGAGGTTTTGTGTCAGCAGATGGCAAACCATTTCCATCTGCCCCATTACTGCAGAGAATAGTAGATGCAGCGAGGAAAGGGGAAAGGATTACAGAAAATACTATGATATATTGACCTATGTTGTGAAAATTGGAAAGGAGATAATTGGGACAACTTTGTCGAAGTGTAGTCTGGAAAACCAGGTGGTCATGTGTCCTCACCACAGAGGTACGTACTCGGTCAAACTGTAACACACGGACATACTGTCAGTATATATAAATATATACATACATATAAAACAGCAGAATAGAAGTGTGGATTTAATACCACTGTAAATTGCACCATGGAAACTAGGAAGGCATTATCAGGTTAACCCATGTGGCCTATAAGGGAAAGGGGAGATATTGCTTAACCACCACAATGAAGGAGTACCAGTATGGACATAACCGGATTTGTCTGGTGAGGGACAGTACGTTTCTTTTATACCCACAAATACCAACTGGAGTAGAGAAGATGGATTTGTAGAATACAGAAAAGAAAGACAGAAACGATAACTGTGACACAAAGTGTTAAGGACGACTTGACAAATTACCTCCGGGAATATGAATATACTATTCAGCCATTGCCCATACGTTGGGTTCAAGAGAGGCAGCAACTAGAATCCATTGCTGTAGTGTACTACAATCTGGAACAAGAGTGGAAGATAATACAAGTTGAGATTGACGAGATAAATGATTCGACTTGGTGGCAGGGCTAATGGAACTTGGGGTCAAACGTGCAGATACACCACTGGTTTAGAATTATCTCCCATGTCCTGATAGTTGTTTCGGGTATCATGGTGATATATGTGACATACTTAATTCGGAAACTTAAGAAATTGATGAAGGAATGTGCGAGGATGTATGAATGCAGGTTGGACAGCTACCTTAAAGGCAATCAGTATTCAAACTTGTTCTATAAAAAGATAGACAATTAAATATGTAACACGAGGGTAGTTGTATAACTATTGGTAGATACTTAAAATGAATGAATGAATGACAAATGTATTCTACAAATTAAATTGCGACTGTATTATGATCACACAAGTGATTAATTATGTAACAATGATGTTTAAATTGTGCTTTCTTTAACATTACACTCCTTAGGATATTGCGTTAACAATGAAATTGTAATTGCACAAGTGTACGACCGAAGAGACAGGAGAGTGTGATCCCTTGTGCATAGCCCTGCAGGATCAAAGGATGGCGGGGAGGGCCGTAGACTCAGTAAAAACGCATAAGAACTTAGTTGAAACAAGGGGACTCGTCACACAACAATACACAACGTTTTGAAACATAGTGGGGGCTGGATAGAAAGGAGCACAGCAAACAGATGGCCAAGGAATTGTAGACAGTACAGAAAAACAGGCTGAAACAAGAGAGAGATTCTACCAGACAGTATCCATGCACAAACCAGATAAAAGAGTTGCTATGGACACGAGATATGATTAGACTCACAGTAGACAATGGCTGAAACTGGTGACGGCACGAGAACCCCAGGGAAGAACAGTCAAGAAGGTTGCCTGTGTCAAGGACTCAGAGAACAAAAGGGCAGCCGCTAGTCTGAGACTGATCACCTCGTGACTTGACGGGTAGTATAACGTGCAAGTATTTAGTGCTTGTACCTGATGATTTAATGTGTGAATAAACATTGATATACCTTCCACCAGTCCGCTTCTGTGAATTCGTTAAGAGAAAGTGCAGATTAGGCACAACAACGATCTGCTAGCTCTATATAGGGTCTTACCAGGAACATTAAAAGAAGCAACACCAAGAGAGAAAATGACACGACCAGTAACAAAATTAGCAATGCTTCGGAGAGTTTACAGCCTTTATCAAAGACTCACCAGGAGTAACAACAACAGCAAAGAGGGATGAGAAAATGTCAGGTGCTGTAATGCAGTTAAACACGGTTTATAGAATTAATAGCTGGATAAAGAGTCTTACCAGGAACACCAACAATAGCGAGGATGGGATAGTAAATATATTGAATAATCTGAAGAGCAAAATAGATACGATCATCTAATGAGTACCAGTCATAATATGTGGTAAGAGCGTCAAATTGCCAGATGAAACTCCTGTCCATTGTTGTCACATTACAATCTATTGTTCTCAGATTCTGATCTATCCTCTCACTCTGTCTGGAGTTGTTGGTCCCTCTTACTGCCGGGTTTGATGCTCCTGTTGACACTATGTGATAATACATTGAAAGGAGTCCCTTATTAATAGAAGATGGAAACCCTCCAGTGAAACACTTAGGGTCCATGGAGACTGACATTAATTCCAGTCACTGAACAAACAGGTTCAGTTAACCTCTTTCAGTCCAGCACTGTTTGTACAACAATAAAGTACAACATTAATCTGGTCTGGATGGGATGTATGAGAGATGCTGAGGGAAGGAAAGATGGGAATAGCGGAGGCACTGGACAGAATCTTTCAATCCTCCTTGGATATAGGAGTTGTGACAGAGGGCTGGAGGGTTGTAAATGTTACACCCTATTTGAAAAATAGGAGAGATGGGGTAGACACTGTATTTACTGACCAGACAGTTCAATGTCACTGATGGGGAAATTTCATAACCCAGGACAAATATATTCATTGCTTTGAAAAACATGGAATAATAAATAGAGAGCAGGAGGGATATGGTGATGACAAAGCATGCCTGGCAAACCTCAACAACAACTTATATTTATATAGTGCTTTTAATATTATAAAACATCCCAAAGTACTTCACAGGATCATTATGAAGCAAAGTATGACACTGAGACACAACAGGAGATATTAGATCAGATGGCCAACAGCTTGAACAAAGAGATAGGTTTTAAGGAGTACTTGAAAGGAGGAAAGCGAGACGGAAAGGTGATGACCGTAGCGTCGTGGTAATATTACCAAAATGGTAATACCGAGGATCAGGCTGATTCCCTGAGGACACGGGTTCAAACCCCACCGTGGCAACTGGTGCAATTTAAATTTCAATAAGTTATAAAATTCAATTAATTAATACAAATCTGCATTTGAAAGCTATTCTCAGCAATGCTGCCATGAAACTATCATTGATCATCGTTAAAAAACAACAGCCTGGATTATTGATGTTCTTTTGCAATGGAAATCTGCCATCCTTATATGGTCTGCCTCCATGTGACTCCAGACCCACAACAATGTGGTTGACTCTCAACTGACTTCTGAAATGTCCAGCAAACCATTCAGTTATCAAGGGCAATTGGGGATGGGAAACAAATGCTGGTCTTGTCAGTGACACCCACATCGCATGAAAGAATGAAAAAAGAAAACTGTGCAGTGAGGATATTCCAGAACTTTGGGCCTTGGCAGCTGAAAGCCCGGACGCCAGTGGTGTAGGGATTAAAATCAGGGCTGCACAAGAGGCTGAAATTAGAGGAGCACATGTATCGCAGTGGGTTGTGGAGTTGGAGGAGATTACAGATATATGGGGGTGGGGTGGGGGAGAGACCATGGCGGCATCTGAAAACGAGGATGAGAATTTTAAAATCAAGACATTGCTTGACTGGGAGCCAATGTCGGTCAGTGATAGATGAACGGGACTTGGTGTGAGCTAAGGCATGGGCAGCAGAGTTTTGGATGACCTCAAGTTTACAGAGAGTAAAATGTTGGAGATCAGCCAGGAGCGAGTTGGAATAATCACATCTAGAGGTGACAAAGGCATCAATGCGGTTTCAGCAGCAGATGGGCTGAGACAGAGGTGAAGTCGGGCGATGTTACTGAGGTGGAAATAGGCGGTTGTAATGATATCCTGAAATGAGGTTCAAGCTCATTTTGTGGTCAAATGTGACACCAAGGTTGTAAACATACTGTCTGAATCTCAGACTGTTACCAGGGAGAGGGATGGGATCAATAGCAAGGGAACAGAGTTGACGTGGGGTGTGAAAACAATGTCTTCAGTCTTCCCAATATTTAATTGGAGGAAATTTCTGCTCATCCAGTACTGGATGTCGGATAAGCAGTCTGATAATTTACCAACAGTGGAGGAGTGGAGAGAGGTGGTGGTGAGGTAAACATGATGGAGTTATTTGATAAAACAATGGAGAGGGTTGATGAGGGTGATGTGATTGAAGTTATATATATGGAATTTCAAAAGGTGTTTCATTAAGTGACATTCAATAGACAGGTTAGGAAAACTGAACCCTATGGATTAAAGGGACAGTGACAGTGTGGATATAATATTGACTAAGGAACAGTAAACAGAGAGAAGTGGTGAAAGGTTGCTGTTCAGACTCAATGACAGTAGACAGTGGTGTTCCCTAGGGCTCGGTATTAGGACCACTGCTCTTTTTTCTCTTGGAAAACACGAGGTATGTAAGGCAGAGCTGAAACGTTAACTCTGTTTCTCTCTACACAGATGGTGCCAGAACTGCTGACTATTTCTGACAATTTCTGTTCTCATTGCAGGGTTCCAGCAGCCGCAGTATTTTGCTTTCATTTTAGTATTTCATTCACAGTCACTTCTCTTCCAGGAATGCCTACCAGGAAGAAGTTCTGCTCTTCTCGGGAAGAGCTTAGGGCCTCGGCAGCTGAAGTCACGGCCGCCAATGGTAGAGTAATTAAACTCGGGATGTTCAAGAGACCAGAATTATATGACGTCTCAGTGCTGCAGTGGAAGCTCAGATTGAGGTCATGAGATCCATGCTTGCTGCCATGCAGGATCAGACTGCTGCCATCATGGCTGTGGATCTCAGTGTTCAAAGGGGTTTGCAGGATCTCACAGCAGTCCAGCAATCTGCGATCCAGTAGATTATTAGGATTGCTGCGGTGTCGCCCCGTGGGAATGACAGTGTCTCCGTGGAGCAGGAACCTGTTGTCTTCTCTCAGGATGACAGTATTTGTTCTCCATTCACTGTCACTCCACCAGTGTGCTTACTGTTACCCATCAGCCAGCCCAGGCTGCTGCTGCCCATGTCGAGGTGGTGCAGTCCGATTCCGAGTCCTCAAGTCACAGAGCTGCTCGAGGACATCCTGCAAGGCCATCTGCAGTCTCCCCAGTGAATGTCAGCAGACTTCCACCAGCCATGCTGCAGTCACTGGAGAAACACTGTATCGGAGCACTAGGCAAGTCGAGGGAACCCACAAGACAGGCACTAAGGGAATACACAAGGTTGAATAGTTCAGTTTTGTTTGTCTAATTGGATGTGCTGTTGGATAAAGATGTTAATGAAAAGATTGTTGTTGGTGTTTTTTATTGCAGGATGATGACGAAGGGGACACTCTGATGGGGCGTCTCAGATGGGTGTAATGGTGGAGAATGGGGGATCCATGGTGGGGAAGGGAAGTTGTCCTATGGGAAACAGAATATAAGCAGAGACTCTCTGACGGTCTTTCTGGGTCAAAGGCATCCAGGAAATATTCTCCTTGCCTCCTCCTCCTCCTCCTGAGTTTTCCTCCGGATTCCTGGTGCCAATGCCTGTGTCCTCATGATGGTGATGATATGAAGGGTGCAGCAGAACACCATGAACTTGGACACCTGCTCCAGTGTGTACGGGAGGGCTCCCCGCGAGAGGTTCGGACAGTGGAAGCATTTCTTCATCACATTGGTGGTCTGTTCCACCATGTTCCTGGTGACTTCATTGTTCACGTTATACACATATTAATTGTGTGAGGTTGGTTGGCGGTGGGAGGAAGTTTGGGGGTGTAGTACCATGAGCTGTGTCTGGAGAGAGCGGGGTGGTTACATTTTTCTCCGTGGAGCCACATTCTGGTTCTGCATGGGAGCCTGATGTGTTGGGACCGGCTGACTGCTTCAGAATGAAGTTAATGTGGCTGCTGCCAGGATAGTGGGACATTCACCAACATGATGTACTAGGCATGCTCACACACCAACTGTACATTAATGGAGTGAGATTTTAGTCAGTTCCTGTACCTCTCCCCGTTGACATGGGGACACCGTAGAGACACCTCGACCATCAGGAATGTGGCTCTCCTGACAAAGCCACGGGACCTCATCCTGCTTATCCCCGCTGAGGGTGAAAATGATGTATTAACTTCACCCAACATAGATGGCCTCTCTCACCTAGCGGATGCATCAATGGACAGCACACATTCCTCACAACTACAGGCCAGTTAGTCCAACATCAGTGGTGGGAAAAGTTTTAGAACAATAATCAGGGATAAAACAGCAGGCATGTTGAGAGGTTTGAGTTAATTCAGGATAGCCAGCATAGATTTACAAAAGGAAAGTCATGCTTGACTAATCTAATTGCACTTTTGATGTTGCAACAGAGAAGGTTGATGAAGGGAATGTGATGGATGTTGTCTAGATTGGTTTGAAGAATGTGTTTGATAAAATACCACAAAAAAGGTTAATTACCAACATTGAATCAAATGGAATGGGAGGGTCAGTGTCCAATTGGATAAAAACAAAGGTTTACATAGAGAAAACAGTGTGTCATAGTAAATGGCAGTTTTTCAGACTGCAAGATGTTAGACAGTGAGTGTTCCCCCAGGGTCAGTGCTCGGGCCACTGTTTAATTTTGCTGTGTATAAATGACTTGGATCTTGGAATACAGAGTAGAATTTCAAAATCCGCCTCTGATACCAAACTTGGAGCTGTGACAAACAGTGAGTATGTTCAGAACCACCTGTGACAGGACATAGATACTAAGTAGATTGAGCAGACAAGTGGCAGATGAAAGTGTGAGACAAGTCTGAGGTGAGGCATTTTGACAGAGAGGATAGGAAGGCAATATAGACTTAATAACACAGTTCTAAACAGTGTGCAGGAACAGAGAGACCTGTGGGTGCATGTGTATCCATCTTTAAAGGTGACAGGACATATTGAGAGATTGGTTCGTAAAATACATATAATCTTGGATTTCATAAAGAGAGGTATTGAGTTCAAAAGCAGAGAAGTTATGATGAATGTTTAAAAATCTCTGGTTAGGTCTCAGCTGGACTAGTTTGTCCAATTTTGGTCATCACACTTCAGAAAGATTGTGAAGGTCTTTGAAATGGTGCTGAAGAGATTTAACAGGATGGTTCCAGGGATGGTGGATTTTAGTTCCAAGGTTAGGTTACAAGATTATGACAGGTCTGGATAATTTAGACAATGAAAAAGTGTTCCCATTAACTGATGGAAGAAAGACTAAGAGCACGGATGGAATGTTTTGGACAAGAGATGCAGGGGGAATATGAGGAAGAACATTTTTCTTTATGCAGCGGGTGTTAATGATCTGGAACTCACTGCCCACAAGTGTGTTGGAAGCAGAGACAATCAGTGATTTCAAATGAAAGCTGGTGGGCACCTGAATGAAATGAATTTGCTACAGGGATTGAGCGGGCGAGTGGGACTGAATAGATTGCTCCATGGAGAGCCAGCATGTACATGATGGGATGAATGGCCTCTTTCTATGTCGTAAATGGCTCTGTGACTCGATGTTGTATTCTTCTCCTGCTCCTGCCTGGAAAGATCCGGATACATAGAAGTTCAATGAAACTGTGACCTTAACAGCCACTGACAGCTCCGTCCTCACCCTGGTGTGAGGCTCCAGGTCGTGTTACACGAGGTGACACAACTCTGTGACCACCTCCTTATTGAATCAGAGTCACCTCACACACTGCTCCTGGGTTAGGTGTAGGTAGCAAAAGTGTTCTCGGAAAACCGGAGGTGCGTAGGGCAGAGCCCCCTCTTCCTCCCACTTTACAGAGCTTCCCCTCTATGCAGCCTCTGCTCCATTTGTTACAGACCCAGAGACACTGTAACTACATTCCCCATACCTTGTCCAAATTTACATCACCAGATCCTCTGTCCTCCCTGAATGTCGGCAGCAGCACACAACACAACCTCCAGAGAACCATCCACAGCACCTCCACTAACATTACAATAGCAGAAGCCAAAAACCCCTCACCTGTAAGTTGAATGCCTGGTCCTTTTTAAATAACACGAGAGGGGCTTCCTCGTGCTGCTGAATGGATGTTCAGCTGAGAGTGACAAGCACAGGCGTTCCGTGGACAGTCCAAGTTTCAAAGACGTACATCACAGCTGCTGGAATGGCTGATAGAAGATATATAAAGACCCCTCCTCACGCTGCCAGCACATGCTTGGTGAACGGGGGCTCGAGCCCTCTCCAGCATGGAACACTTGAAGTGACTGGCAGAGCAGCTCGTATTATTTCATGGATCCAAACTCACATGGCGTTAGGCCCAGTGGCGCTGTAGAGCTGAAAATCATTGCCAGAGTAGATAAACAGAGAAAACGACTATAGGATCATATGAATTAGGGGCAGAAGTAGGCCATTCAGCCCGTCAAGCCTGCTCCACCATCTAATAAGATCATGGCTGATCTGTTTGCATTTCGAATTCCGCACCCCCATCTACCCCCGATAAAGTTGGATTCTCTTGCCTAACAAAAATCTATCTCCCTCTGCGTTAAAAATATACAATGACTCCCCCCCCACCCCCACCCCTCCACCACCTTCTAAGGCAGAGATTTCCAAAATCACACAATCATCTGAGGAAAAGAAAAGTCTCCTCATCTCTGTCTGAAAAGGACGACCCCTAATTTTCAAACAGTGCCTTTTCAAACAGTTACTTTTAAAAGGTAATTGAAGAAAAGACTTTTAGGCAAAAGAGTTGTAGGAATATGGGAATGGATAGGGGAATGGGATTAATTGGAGGGGTGAGGCCATGGAGGGATACAAGCACAATAATGAGAATATTAAAATTAAGGTGCTGCCAGACCGGGAGCTAATGTAGATCAGTGAGCACAGGGGTGATGGGTGATCGGGATTTGGTGTGAGTTAGAATACAGGCAGCATAGTTATGGATGGGCTGTGGTTTATTCAGGTTTATAACTGGGAGGGTGACCAGAATAGAATTGGAATAGTCAAGTGTGTATTTAACAAAGGCACTGATCAGTGTTTATGCAGCAGATGGGCTGAGGCAGAGGTGGAGACGTGTGTTAGTACAGAGGTGGTAGGAGGCAGGGTTGGTGAGAATATGGAGATGAACTCAGCTCAGATTTAAATAGAACACAGAGGTTACAAACTGTCTGGTTCAGCCTCAGATATTTGGCAATGAGGAGATCATGGTTCATGGATAGTGGATGGAATTTCTTATAGAGACCAATGAAAACTCCACTGTTCCCAAATTTAAATAGCAAGAACATTATTTCAGTGAAACAAATTTTACAGATGTCATAGCGGGAAATACAGACTTACCAGGGACAGCAACAGCAGCAAAGATGGGAGAGTAAATTACAGGCACTCTAATGCACTTGGCAATGGTTTACAGAGCTAATACCTGGAGACATATATTTGCCAGGAATAACAACAGCAGCAAGGAGGGCAGAGGAAATGACAAGAATGGGAATGCAGTTAAACATGGTTTATCGAATTAATAGTTAGATACAGAGACTTACTAGGGACACCAATAATAGCCAGGAAGGTGTAGTAAATGTATTGAATATTCCTCAGTGAGTAATAGATCCGACTGTTTAATGAGAACTGATCATAATCTGCAGAAAGAAAGTTAAACTCCCAGATGAAACTCCTGCCCATTGTTGTAACATTCCAATCTATTGTTCTCTGATTCTAATCTATCCTCTTCCTCTCTCCAGAGCTGCTCATCCCTATTAGTGCCGGGAGTGATGTGATACTCCCACTGACACTCTGCAAAGGCACAGATGAGGGTTAGTGCAGCAGATGGGCTGAGGCAGAGGTGGAGATGGGTGATATTACAGAGGTGGTAGTAGGCAGGGTTTGTGAAGGAGAGAATATGGAGATGAACACAGCTCAGGTTTAAATAGAACACAGAGGTTGCAAACAGTCTGGTTCAGTCTCAGACATTGGACTTGTAGTATG
Organism: Heterodontus francisci; assembly: GCF_036365525.1. Lineage (NCBI taxonomy): Eukaryota > Metazoa > Chordata > Chondrichthyes > Heterodontiformes > Heterodontidae > Heterodontus > Heterodontus francisci. The sequence goes on from NC_090391.1 coordinate 41,268,643, forward strand.
TCGTTCACAGATCGGGGACAGGATTTCTTATGGACACCAATAACACTGGTTTCGGGCTTCAGAGAAAAAAAAATTACTTGAACAGTATTTCAGTGAACCAGGGTTTACAGATCGTATTTGTGGAAATGAAGACTTACCAGGGCAGTAACAGCAGGAAAGATGAGAATAAATTACAAGAACTATAATACTATTAGCAATGGTTGTGGAGCTAATAGCTGGAGACAGAGATTCACCAGGACTAACAACAGCAGTAAGGAGGGCAGAGTAAATTCCAGGAACATTATTGCAGTTAAATATGGTTTATAATATTAATAGCTGTATTGACAAACTTACCAGGGACACCAACAATAGCAAGGATGGGATAGTAAATGTGTTGTATAATCAACAGTGCGTAATAGATCCGGGATGTTAAAGACAGCGAATCGTCTGTAGAAAGCATGTAAAGAGGCCATGATAATCCTCTGCCCACTTTTGTAACATTCCAATCCACTGTTCTCAGATTCTGACCCATTGTTGCAACATTCCAATCTATTGTTCTCAGGTTCCAATCTATCCTCTCCCTCTTCTCTGGTGCAGCTGATGCCTGTAAGTGGTGAAGCTGACGATCGACTGGCACAATGGTATTAAACCTTGAAAGGAATCCCTTATTAATAGAAGATGGAAAACCTCCAGTGACACAATTAAGGTCCATGGAGACTGACATTAACTACAGTCACTGAACAAACAGGTTCTGTTAACCACTTTCCATCCAAACACTTTTTGTACCTCAAAGAAGTAGAACATTTACCTGGTCTGTATGGGATGCATGAGGCTACTGAGGAAAGGAAATGTGGAAATAACAGAGGCCCTGGACAGAATCTTTCAATCGTCCTTGGATATGGGAGTGATAACAGAGAACTGGAGGGTTGTAAATGTTACACCCTGTTTAAAAAAGGAGAGATGGGGTAAAACCTATATTAATGACCAGTCAGTCTAATGTCGGTGGTTGGAAATTTCTAAAGGTCACAAGCAGGATATAAGTATTCCTTACTCATAAAAGGGATAAAATTTGAGAAGCAGCACGCAAATGCGAATTCAAAATCATGTATGGCAAACGACAACAACAACTTATTTTATATAGTGTCTTTAATGTAATAAAACATCCCATGATGCTTCCTCATAAAACAAAACATGACACCGAGAGATATAAGAAATTATTAGGTCAGAGGACCAAAAGCGTGGTCAAAGATGTAGGTTTTAATGGGTGTCTTAAAAGAGGAAAGGGTGGTGGAGAGGTGGCGGAATGGATAGGCGGAGAGGTGTAAGGAGGGTATTCTAGAGCTTGGAGCTGAGGCAACTGAAGGTGTGGTCACCAATGGTGGAACAGTTAAAATCCGGGATGCACAAGAGGCCGGAATTAGAGGAGCACAGATATATACAGGACGGGGGCGAGGTGTTGGAGGAAAAATAAGTTGAGAAGTTAAATAAAGAGATTACTTGATCAGGAGTCAAATTCGGTCAGTGATATGTGCACGGGACGTGGCACGATTTAGGACATGGCGACATAGTTCTGGAGGACATCAAGTTTACAGAGAGTAGCAGGTGGGAAATCAGAGAAAAGTGTGCTGGAGTAGTCATTTCTAGGGATAAGGAAGGCATGAATGAATTTCAGCAGCTGATGGGCTGAGGCAGGGGTGAAGTCGGGCACTGTTACTGAGGTGGAAGTAGGCGGTTGTAATGATATCCTGAAAATGAGGTTAAAGCTCATTTTGTGATCAAATGTGATACTGAGGCTGCAAACAAACTGTATGAATCTCAGACTGATACAGGGAGAGGGATGGAATCAATAGCAAGGGAACAGAGTTCGAGAGGGGAGTGAAAACAAGGGCTTCAGTCTTCCCAATATTTAATTGGAGGAAACTTCTGCTCATCCAGTACTGGGTGTTGGATAAGCAGTCTGATAATTTAACAACAGTGGAGAGAGGTGGTGGTGAGGTAAACTTGATGGAGTTCTTTGATAAAACAATGGAGAGGGTTCATGAGGGTGGTGTGATTGAAGTTATATATATAGACTTTCAAAAGGTGTTTGATCAAATCACATTCAATAGACAAGTTAGGAAAACAGAACCCTATGGATTAAAGGGACAGTGACAGTGTGGATATAACATTGGCTAAGGAACAGTAAACAGAGAGAAGTGCTGAAAGGTTGTTGTTCAGACTCGATGGGAGTATACAGAGGTGTTTTCCAGGGCTCGTTATTCGGATCACTGCTCTTTTTGCTCTTGGAAAACCCGGGGTGGGTAGGGCAGAGCCCCCTCCTCCGCCCTCTTTGCACAGCTTCCCCTCTCTGCAGCCTCTGCTCCATTTGTTGGTCATGTTACAGACCCAGAGACACTGTAACTACAGTCCCTATAACTTGTCCAGAGTTGGGTCAACAAATCCTCTGTCCTCCCTGAATGTCTGCAGCAGCTCACACCACAATCTCCAGAAAACCATCCACAGCACCTCCACTAACTTTACAATGGCAGAAGTCAGTAAAAAGCCCTACACCTGTAAGGTGGATACCCGGTCTACTTAAATAACACTAGAGGGGGTTCCTCGTGCTGCTGAATGTATGTTCAGCTGAGAGTGACTGACACAGACGGTCAGTGGACATGCAAAGACCAAGTTTCAAAGTCGTACATCAAAGCTGCCGGAATGGCTGATTGATACCATATTCAGACCTTCCTCACACTACAGACACACACACATTACACCCACTCCAGCACCCCGGCCAGCCTGTGTGTCCTGTACAATGTACTGGATGTGACCGGCAGTGCAGCTCACACCATTTTATGGATCCAAACTTCCACAGCACCAGTGGAGCTGGGGAGATGAAATTTGTGGTCAGGGATAGAGACAGAGGGAAATAAACTCACTTCAAAAAGGGAATTAGAAAAATACTTTATGATGAACAAGCTTCAGGAATATTGGAAATGAACAGGGGATTGGGATAATCAGAGGGGTGAGGACATGAGGGATTTGATCACAGGAGTGAGAATATTAAAATTGAGGTGTTACTGGACCAAGAGCCAATGTAGATCAGTGAGCACAGGGATGTTGGGTGAACAGAATGTAGTGTAAATTAGAAGGTGACAGCAGAGTTTTGGATGACCACAAGGTTACAGAGAATAGAATGTGGGAGAGCAGCCAGGTGTGTGTTGGAATAGTTAAGTCTCGAGGTAACAGTCAGGTCCTCCAGCCAAAATGGACAGTTTGACCTTTTCTCGCATTATACTCCATTTGCCAGTTCTTTGACCACTCATTTAACCTATCTATATCCCTTTGTAACCTCCTTATGTCCTCTTGAGAACTTACCTTCTTACCTATCTTGGAGTCATTAGCAAATTTCGCAAGCATACCTTCGGTCCATTCATCAAAATCATTGATATCAATTGTAAAAAGTTGAGGCCCCAGCACTGATCGCGGTGGCACACCACTCGTCGCAGCTTGCCAACCAGAAAATAACCCATTTATGCCTACTCTGTTTCCTGTTAGCTAGCCAATCCTCTATCCATGCCAATTATGTTACCCCCTACACTATGAGCTTTTATTTTCCACAATGACGTTTGATGTGGTCTGTAAATCTCAGTACAGTAAATCCACCAGTTCCCCTTTATCCACACTACATGTTACTACTTCAAAGAACTCCAATATATTGGTTAAACATGATTTCCCTTTCACAAAACCATGTTGACTCTCCCTGATCACCTTGATTTTTTCGACGAGCTTTAACGTCATTCTAACGTCTTTAATAATAGCTTCTAACATCTGATCCATAGCTGAAAGCCATTCTCACCTGCCACAGGTCCTATGTACACTATGTCTCTTCTGATGTTATGCTCTATTTGAACTGTTACTCCTCAAAGAGTCATAGAATTATTGAGATATACAGCACCGAAACAGGACCTTCAGCCCACTGTGTCTGTGCCGGCCATCAAGAACCGAACTATTCTAATCCCAATTCCCAGCACTTGGCCTGTTGCCATGTTTGCTATGGCATTTCAAGTGCTCATCTAAATACTTCTGAAATGTTGTGAGTGTTCCTGCCCGGGCCATCTCTTAAGGCATTGCGTTCCAGATTCCAACCACCCTCTGGGTGAAAATTATTTTCCTCAAATCCCTTCTAAACCTCCTGCCCCTTACCTTAAGTCTATGCCCCCTGGTTATTGACCCTCCGCTAAGGGAAAAAAGATTCTTCATATCTACCTATCAATGCCCCTCATTATTTTGCATAGCTCAATCATGACACCCATCATCCTTTTCTGCTCTAAGGAAAACGACCCGAGCCTTTTCTGTCGCTCTTCACAGCTGAAATGCTCCAGCCCAGGCAACATCCTGGTGAATCTATTCTGCACCCTCTCCATTGCAATCACATCCTTTCGATAGTGCGGCAACCAGAACTATACACAGTCCTCCAGTTGTATCCTAACTGGAGTTTTATGCTCCATCATAACCTCCCTGCTCTTATATTCTGTGCCTCGGCTAATAAAGGCAGGTGTCCCATACGTCTTCCTGACCGCATTGTCTACCTGTGCTGCTGCCTTCAGTGATCAATGGACAAGTACAACAAGGTCCCTCTAACCTTCAATACTTCCTAGGGTCCTACCATCCATTGTATATTTCCTTGCCTTGTTCGCCCTCCCAAAATGCATCACCTCACACTTCTCAGGATTAAATTCCATTTGCCACTCCTCTGCCCGTCTTACGAGCCCATCTGTATCATCCTGTAATATAAGGCTTTCCTCCTCACTATTTACAACACCACCAATTTTCGTGTCAGCTGTGAACTTACTGATCAGACCTCCTATATTCACGTCCAAATCATTAATGTACACTACAAACAGCAAGAGTCCCAGCACCGATCCCTGCAGTACACCACGGGTCACAGGCTTCCACTTGCAAAAATAACCCTTGACCATCACCTTCTGCCACCTGCCACTCAGCCAATTTTGGATCCAATTTGCCAAATTGCCCTGGATCCCATGGGCTCGTACCTTCTTAACAAATCTCCCATGCGGGACCCCATCAAAAGCCTTACTGAAGTCCATATAGACTACTGCTTTACCATCCTTTACACCCCTAGTCACCGCCTCGAAAATAATCTATCAATTTAGTTAGACACGAACTCCCCTTGACAACGCCATGCTGACTATTCCAGATTAATCCCTGCCTCTCCACATGGAGATTAATCTGGTCCCTCCGAATTTCTTCCAATGGTTTCCCTGCAATAATTTGCTTTTGACCCTTCGACCTCCTTTCTGTTAATCTGTGACCCTCGATCAGATCTGACAGTGGTGTAGGAGTGGCAACAGAGTTCCTGCCTCCCTTTTATATGATAAAGAGATGAAGTGTGTGGTCAGGGATAGAAACAGAGGGAAAGAAACCCACCTTTACAAAGGGAATTAGCAAAAGACTTTATGATGAACAAGTTTCAGGAATATTGGAAATGGACAGGGGATTGGGATAATCAGAAGGACGAGGACATGGAGGGATTTGATCTCATGGTTGGAATATTAAAATTGTGGTGTTACTGAACCAAGAGCCAATGTCGGTCAGTGAGCACAGGGATATTGGGTGAACAGAATTTGGTGTAAATTAGAAGATGGCAGCAGAGTTTTGGATGACCACAAGGTTACAGAGTGTAGAATGTGGGAAACAAGCCAGCAGTGTGTTAGAATAGTCAAATCTCGAGGTAACAAAGGCATGGATGAGGTTTTCAGCAACCGATGAGCTCAGCTCTCTCTTTCTCTCTTTCTCTTTCTCTCCGTCTCTCTCTCTGTCGCCCTCACTTGCTCTATCCCACGCTCAGAATCTTAAATGTTTCAATCAAGCCGCCCCTTACTCTTCTAAACTCCAGCTGATATAAGCCGATCCTGTCCGGCCTTTCCTCATAAGACAGTCCACCCATATTATTCTAATAACCCTTCTCTGAACTGCTTGCAACGCATTTACATGTTTCCTTAAATAAGTTGACCTGTACTGAACACAGAATTCCAGATAATGTCTCACCAATGCCCTCCCTACCTTTGTATTCAATTCCACTCACAATAAGTGATAACATTATATTAGCTTTCCTAACTACTTTCTGAACCGACATACTAACCTTATGCAATTCATGCACCAGGACACCCAGATACTCCTGCATCTCAGAGTTCTGCAATCCCTCACCATTCAGATAATATGCTTCGTTTAATTTCATTATTACTACCAATATGGACAATTTCACATTTCCCCACATTCTATTCCATTACCCAGATCTTTGCCTTCTCACTCAATCTATCTATGTCCGTTTGCAGCCGCCTTATGTCCTCTTCAGAACTTTGTTTCATCAACAGATTTAACAACCACACCTTCGGTCCTTTCATCTAATTCATTTAAATAAACTGTAAAAAGTTGAGGCCCCAGCACTGATACCTATGGCACACCTCTCGTTACATCCTGCCAATCAGAGATTTACTCATTTATGCCTGCTCTCTGTTTCCTGTTAGCTAACCAAATGTCTATCCATGGCAATGTGTTACCCCCTACACCAAAAGCTTTTATTTTTCGCAATGACCTTTGATGTGGCACCTTATCAAATGCCTTCTGGAAATCTTTGTTCTGTGCATCCACCAGTTCCCCTTTATCCACAGCACATGTTACTTCTTCAACGAGCTCCAGTTAATTGATTAAACATAATTTCCCTTTCACAAAACCATGTTGACTCTGCCTAACCACCTTGAATTTTTCTACCTGCCCTGCCATAACATCTTTAATAATAGCTTCTAAAAAATCTAATCCACAGCCAGAAAGCCTTTCTCAAATGTCACAGATTGTTTCTCTATTGTGTTTATTCTGATTTTGTGCTGTATTTGAACCGCCACTCCTCAATAAACAGCTTGTGACCCTTTGACCTCCTTTTGGGTAATCTCTGACCCTAGATCAGACCTGACAGTGGTTAGGAGAGGGAAGACAGACATCGGGATGTTAGGCTTGGTTTACTTGGTTTGTGAGAAATAGTAAACTCAGTTGAGTGATGAATCAGTAGGAGATTTGGCAACAAAAAGAGTTTACACTCAATCAAACGTGTGTGTTCATCAATAAGAGCGTGGGTGGGGGGGGGGCGGTTCTTTCAGAGAGTTTTGTATATGTAAAGCCAGAAATACAATCTCACTAGCATATCACAGGAAATAGTCAATTGATAACCTGGCAGAGAAGAAAAACAGGCACACCTGGGGAGACGGTCATCCTAAGGATTTTCGAGTTGTATGATTGTAATTACGATTTCATTCTCAATGGAATATTTGCGTATGTCCAGAAATGCAAACTTAAGCTAAAAAAAAGGGCTGAGATAAGTTTGTCAATGGGGCACATCTGTGCACCTGAACAGAAAGTGCTGGAAATACTCAGTGGGTCTGGCAGCATCGGTGTAGAGAGAAACAGAGTTAATGTTTCAGATCTGTGACCCTTCATCAGAACTGGTAAACGTTAGAAATGTTGATGTACAAGCTGGAGATAGTGAGACCATGGACCTCCTGCTTTCCATTCCACACCCAATCCTTCACCTCAAACCTCCCCTTCTGATTTTATACTTTCCAATTATAACCCAATGCTGCCAGCTTCCCAGTCACAGCAGCTTCAGGAGACAGAAAGAGAGCAGCAAAAGAGCAAGAAAGTCCCATCACTTGGTCTGACACTCATAGCCACCAGATCAAATACTTATAGTGCGTGTACCTTAGAGGCTGGTATCGAGTCAGAATCTGCATGTGGTGAGTCACCGAGCACGAGTGAGCTGCAGCCAGTCCAGGGGGAATGGATAGTCCATCTGACAGATCACCGGAGGGTGAGGTTACAAACGAGTTATAATACACAGGACTCAGAAGTGAACATTGCTGGAGCTGCTGCCCATGTCGAGATGGTGCAGTCTGAATCCGAGTCCTCAAGGCCCATAGTTGTTCGAGGACGTCCTGCAAGGGCATCTGTAGTCTCCCTCAGTGAAAGACAGCAGCCTTCCACCAGCCATGCTGCAGGCACTGGGAAACACTGTGTAGGAGCACTAGGCAAGTTGAGGGAACCCACAAGACAGGGACCAAGGGAATACACAAGGGTGAATAGTTCCGTTTTGTTTGTATAATTGCATGTGTTGTTGGATAAAGATGATCATGAAAAACATTTTGTTGGTGTATTTATTGCAGGATGCTTACCTAGGGGACGCTATGATGGGGCATCTCAGATGGATGTAATGGTGGAGAAGAGGGGGATCCATGGTGGGAAAGGGAAGTTGGCCTATGGGAACTGGAATCTTAGCAGCGTCTCTACGACAGTGTGTCCGGTTTGAAATCATCCAGGAAATATCCTCCCTGCCTCCTCCTCCTCCTACTGAGGTAGCCTGCGGATTCCTGGTGCCAATGCCTATGTCCACATGATGGTGATGATGTGAAGGGTGCAGCAGAACACCATGAACTTGGACACCTGTTCCAGTATGTACTGGAGGGCTCCCCCCGAGCAGTTCAGACATCGGAAGCATTACTTCACCTGGTGGTTTTGTGTGGGGGAGGGGAGTGTCTAGGGTTCAGAGGTCATGAGCCACATTCTGGTTCTGCATGGGGGCCCGATGTGTTGGGACCGGCTGACTGCTTCAGAATGAAGGTACAGTGGCTGCTGCCAGGACAGTGGACATTTACCAAGATGATGTACTGGGCATGCTCACACGCCAACTGTACATTGATGGAGTGAGAGTTCTATCAGTTCCTGTACCTCTCCCCGTTGCCATGGGGATCCCGCAGAGACACCGAGACCATCAGGAATCCCGCTATCATGACAAAGCCACGGGATCTCTCACCTGCTTCTCCCTGCTGATGGAGCAGACAGTACAATTCACCTCACCCGACATAGATGGCCTCCGTCACACAGCAGATACATGAATGGACAACATAGAGAGAGATACTGGATACGTCACCCGCTCTTGTCTGGAAATATCCAGATAAGAACATAATAACATAGGAACTAGGAGCTGGAGTAGGCATTCAGCCCCTCGAGCCTGCTTTGCCATTCAATATGATCATGGCTGATCTCATCTCGGTCTCAACTCCACTTTCCTGCCCGTTCTCCATAACTCTTCAACCCATTTCTAATTAAAAATCTGTCTATCTCCTCCTTAAATTTACTCAATGTCCCGGCATCTACCGCACTCCGGGTAGTGAATCCCACAGACTCACGACCCTTTGAGAGAGGAAATTTCTCTTCATCTCTATTTTAAATCCTTATCCCTTATCCTAAAACAATGACCTCTCATTCTAGGTTGTCCCACAAGAGGAAACGTCTTCTCTATGTCTACTTTGTCAATCCCCTTAATCATAATCTCTACCTCAATTAGATCGACTCTCATTCTTCTAAACTCTGGAGAGTAAAGGCATAAAGTGCTCAATCTCTCTTCATAAGACAAACCCCTCATCCCTGGAATCAATCTAGTGACCCTCCTCTGATCTGCCTCCAATGCAACTACATCCATCCTCAAGTCAGGAGACTAAAACTATACACAATACTCCAGGTGCGGTCTCATTAATGCCTTGTACAGTTGCAGCAGCACTTTCCTACTTTTATATTCTACTCCTTTAGCAAGAAATACCAAAATTCAATTTGCCTTCCTTTTCACCTGCTGTACCAGCAAACTAGCTTTCTGCGATTCATGCACGAGGACACCCAGATCCTTCTGCACCGAAGCACTCTGAAGTTTCTCTCCAGTTAGATAATAATTTGCCTTTCTATTCTTCCGACCAAAATGGATAACCTTACACTTATTCACGTTAAACTCCATCTGCCAAATTTTGGATCATTCACCGAACCTATCCATATCAATTTGTAAATTTCTTATTTAATTATTGCAATTTACTATCCCACCTATTTTAGTGTCATCTGCAAATTTGGCAATAGTACTTTCCATCCCTGCATCCAAGTCATAAATATATATTGTAAATAGCTGGGGCCAAGGACCAAACCCTGTGGTACCCCACTAGTTACATATTGCCAACCAGTAAACCAGTGTTTTCTGTTGGTTAGCCAATCCTCTATCAAAGTTAATAAATTGCCCCTAACCCCATGTAATCTTACCTTGTGTATTAACCTTTTGAGCAGCACCTTATCAAATGTCTTCTGGAAGTCCAGATATACTACATCTGCAGGATCCCCATTTTCCACTTTTCTTGTCACAGCTTCGAAGAACTCTAGCAAATTCGTCAAATAGGATTTACCCTTCATAAAACCATGCTGACTCTGATGGATTGCGTTTTGACATTCTAAATATCCTGTTATTACTTCCTTAATAATGGTTTCTAACAATTTCCCAATGATAGATGTTTCCTACTTTCTGCCTTCCTCCCTTTCACCCAGTTCATTTCAAAGTTAAATGAGGAGGATGTGGCAGAATTCTCCGTCACTTTTGAAAAGCTTGTAAAGCAACTGAAATGTCCGGCGGAGAGCTGGACACTGTTCTGACAAAACAAAGTAACAGGAAAATCCCATGAGGTTTATTCACTGTTGCCAGATGAAAGTTCATCAGATTATGAGATGACTAAAAATGCAATGCTGGGCGTACATGAGATAGTCCCGGAAGTGTACCGTCAAACATTCCAAACCCTCCGAAAGCAGCCTGATTAAAGTGATCTCGAGTTTGAAAGAATTAAGCAGCTTCCGAACACAGGGACATCGGAGCAGGAGTAGGCCATTCAGCCCATCGAGGCTGCTCCACCACTCAATATGACCATGGCTGATCATCCACTTCAATGCCTTTTTCACACATTATCTCCATATCCCCTTTTTGTCATTTGCAGTTAGAAATCTGTCAATCTATAGTTTAAACATACTCACCGACTGAGATTCCACATCCGTCTGGGATGCAGAATTCCAAAGATTCAGAAACCTCTGAGTCAAGAAATTTCTCCTCATCTCTGTCCGAAGTGGCTTCCCCCTTATTTTGAAATTGTATCCATTAGTTCTAGACTCCGCAACCAGGGGAAATATCGTACACGCATTTGCGCTGTTTATCTCTTTAATTATTTCGTGGGTTTCAATGAGATCCCGACACATTCTTTGAAACTCTAGAGAATACAAGCCCAGTTTCTCTCTTCATAGAACAGTCTCGCTATCCCGGGAACAAGTCTGGTGAACCTTCATTGCACTCCCTCTATGGCAATAATATCCTTCCTAAGGTAAGGGGACCCAAACTGCACACAATATTCCAGGTGTGGTCTAAGCAAGGTTCTATACACATGAAGTAAGACTTCACTACTCCTGTACTCAAATCATCTTGTGATAAAGGCTAACAGAACATTAGCATTCCGAATTGCTTGCTGCACTGCATGTTAGTTTTCAGTGTTTACTGACACACGGGTCCCTTTGTACATCTACACTTTCTAATCCCTTACTATTTAAGAAATACTCTGCACATCTGTTCCTCCTACCAAAATGGATAACGTCATATCTGTCCATATTACATTCCATCTGCCATGTTCTTGCCCAGTCACAATGTCTGTCCAAATCCCCTTGAAGACGCTTTGCATCTTCCTCACAACATACATTCCCACCTAGTTTTGTGTCATCTGCGAACTTGGAAATATTACATTTGGTCCCCACATCCAAATCATTGACATATATTGTTAACAGCTGGGGCCCAAGTACTGATCCTTGCGGTACACAACTAATCACAGCCTGCCAAAGTGAGAATGACCCGTTTCTTCCTACTCACTGTTTACTGCCTGTTAACTAATCTTTAATCCATGCCAGTATATTACCTCCTATCCCATGTGCTTTAATGTTGCTAACCAACCTCATGTGGGGGACTTTATCAAAAGCCTTCTGAAAATCCAAGGAGAACACGTCCACCGACTCCCCTTTATCAATTCTGTTAGTAACATCCCCAATAAAAACTCCAACAGGTTCGTCAAACATGATTTCTCATTCACAAATCCATGTTTGCGATGCCCAAACAGATTATTATCCAACTGTCCATTTATCACATCCTTTAGAATAGAGTCCCAGCATTTTCCCAGCGACTGATGCACGAAAGCAGGTCTATAATTCCCTGTTTTTACTCTCCCTCCCTTCTTAAATAGTGGGGTGACATTTGCTACCTTCCAATCTGCAGGAACCGCTCCAGAATCTATACAATTTTTGAAGATAGTCACCAATGCAGCCACCATCTCCATAGCTATCTCTTCCCACACCCTGGAATGCAGAATATCAGATCCTGGCGACTCATCAAACTTCAGCCCCATTAATTTCTCCAATGCAACATTCTTACTAATATCAATTTCCTTCATGTCCTCAATCTCCCTAATCCCTTGGATCTCTAATTCTGGAAATTTTCTTGCATCTTCCTCAATGAGGGCAGACACAAAGTAATCATTTAGCTTCACTGCCATTTCTCTGTTCACCATTATAAATTCCCCTGACTCTGCCTGTATTGGACCCACATTTGTCTTCGCCAAACGTTTCATTTTTAGGTAGCTATAGAAGATTTAAAGTCAGTTTTTGTGTTTACTTTTGACCAGTGGATACAAACACTCAAATTACAGCCCATAAATCTGAACCTTAGAGTGGTGATCCATCTCAAGGAGTTCAAAAACTCGCTCTCCCTACCATTAAAACCCACAAAGAGGAACGAAAGGTTCAAAGAGCCAGGCAGGTTGCAATTCTGGCTGATGAATTTTCCCTTGTACACTAAGCCTTAACCCCAAAGGGAAACCCTTCCCTCGTCACCACAATGACCCCAGAATAAAAGGTGGGAGGGTGATAGGAACCCGATCAGCCTTGGGCAAGGAGCAAAAGCTAGACACCCAGGGGACCATCCTCAGGCCAAATAGGACGGCACTGAGAGCAGGAGTAATGGCCGAAGACCTGTGCGTTTCCATTGGAATAAGGCAGATCACCATCGAGCTGAATGCTGCAAGTTATGGGAAAACCTGTAGCATTAATCAGGGACCACCAGATCAGTGCAGGATAATGGGACCTGATGGAAAGCACAACAGATCAGGCTGTGCCTCCAACTGCGGCAGTCAGACCCAGTAAACCCACCACAGAGAGTGTGGGAAAAATAAACAAAATCCCTGAGAGATACCAGGAATTTGTATCCTAAGGAAAAGTGACCCCATACCCCTTGAGTGAGGCAAGTAAAACAATAGTCATACTCAAGGATACAGGGGCCACCCAATCCCTTCTGCTGGGAAAAAGAAAGTGCAGTGAATGCTAGAGCATTAGTGAATGGTATCGGAAGACAGTATATGTCCATACCCTTATATCCGGTGCACTTGGAGTGTGACCCGTTTCATGACCCTTTACCATGGGGATTGTACCTAGTTTACCGGGTGATGGGTCGAACTGCTCCTGGGTAATAATCTGACAGGGGAAAAGGTGGCAGCTTCCCCAGTAGTTCTAGAGAGACCAAAAGAGGTCCCCGAGACAGAGTAGTTACAGGAGAAGGACCCTGACATTCTCCCTGATTGTGTGGTGACTCGGTCCATGGCCAAACAATCCCCTGAACTGACACTACAGACGGATTACCCTACATTCTGGTTGTCTGAAACCTTCTTTGGGAAGTTAGAGTAGACAAAGAATGTGTTAAACAGTTCTTCCTTATTTGAGGCTCAACAACCCGACCCAGTGTTAAAAAATAGCACAGACTGCCCAAACCAAAACTGAAGCAGAGGGAGTTGCAGAGTGTTACTATTTAAATAATGAGGTGCTGATGAGGAAGTGGAGACCTCCTCACAGAGCAGAGGATGAAGAGTGGACATTGGTTCACCAGATAGTGGTGCCGCTGAGGTCCCTTAAAGAAATATTAAGAATGACCCACGACCTTCTAATGGATGGACATTTCGGTGTATGAAAAATCAAAGCCCGCAGAAGACAGTATTTTGACTGGCCACAACTTCACAAAGATGTGGTGGCGTTTTGTAAAACTAGCCACATGTGCTAAGTTGTGGGGAAGCCCCAACCTGCAATAAAGCCTGCACCCTAATTCACATACCAGCTTTTGGGGACCACTTTAGCAGAGTGCTGGTGGATTGTGGGGTCACCTGCTGAAAACAAAACGGGATACCAGCATCTTCTCACCATTATGGATGTGGTGACCCGATTCCCAGAGGCCATTCGCCCGAAGAACTATCCCTGCCAAGGCTGTGGTGAAGGGGCTAACCCAATTCTTTACCCGATATGGGCTGCCTGCTGAGATCCAGTCGGATCAGGACACACATTTTATGTCCATTTTTTTTTATAAGGTAATCCGTAGCACCGCAGCCTCACAGCTCCAGCGACCCGGGTTCGATTATGTGCACTGCTTGTGCAAAGTTTGCAAGTTCTCCCTGTGACCGCGTGTGTTTTCACCAGGTGATCCGGTTTCCTCCCACAGCCAAAGACTTGCAGGCTGATAGGTAAATTGGCCATTATAAATTGCCCCTAGTATAGGTTGGTGGGAGGGGAGTTGAGGGATGGTGGGGATGTGGTAGGAATATGTGATTAATGTAGGATTAGTATAAATGGGTGGTTGATGGTCGGCACAGACTCGGTCGGCCAAAGGGCCTGTTTCAGTGCTGTATCTCTAAATAAATAAAATAAGTAAATAAATAAAGTCCTCAGCCAACCATCCATAGTCACAAGGGGCGTTGGAGCGGTACGATCAGACACTAAAGACAATGATCAGGCCATACTGCTATGGGCAACCCCATGACTGGGACAAAGGGCTGGGATTTCTCCTGTTGGTTTCCAGGGACTTATCCAATGATTCCACTGGCTTTAGTCTCTTTGAATTATTTTATTGACACGAGATGAGAGGTTCCCTTAAACTAATCAAGGAGAGGTTTTTGGGACACAGGGATGAGTCTTCCATGTTAGACTACATTTCTATGCTGTGGGAGCACCTAAAGACCTCCCAGGCAGCTATGAAAAGGTAAGGAGACAGAAATGCCAACGCTAAAACATTTCAGGACAGAGACCATGTATTGTTAATATTCCCACTGCAGGGTGAACCCCTGAAATCCCGGTTCAGTGGTCCATATCGAGTGGCTGAAGGAATAGTCAGGTACATTATTTAATTGACACTCCAGACCAAAGGCAAGAAGCAAAGGCTCTGGAGGGAACAGCCAAGTACAGATCTGTCAGGCAGTCAGGAGGGAAGGATTGGAAAGGGCGGTGAGGACAGGTTAGAGGAGGGCCAGGAGGATTCCAACTGGAACCCCCTACTCTCCGAATAGCCAACCCTGAAATGTGAGATCCATCAGACCCTACGCTCTCCTCCTTAAATGCAGGTCAAAGAGGCACCCTAAAAAGGTTGCTAACAGCATTTACAGAAACGTGCAAGGACAAGGAAAGGTCCCAAAAAGGCATGTCAATGGTGAGGGAGATGCCTCACCTAGTCGAAATGCCGCTGCAGAGTGCAGCGAAAGCTGGACAAAGACCTTCGAGGAGTAATGTCCCAGAGGACATAGGGTAGATAAAAAAATAATTCTTCCCATAGTAAAGGGGAAAGTGAAGGTTAAATACCCTAAGGTAAACAGCACTTGTGTACCTCACCAGAAAGCTAAAAGTAAGGTCAGTGTGGCTCTACCCACTGAAGAGCACAATGATCAGGTCCCAAACCCAAAGTTAATCAAACACAACAATTTCAAAGGGGAACTCAGCAAGAACAAAGGCCCAGAGGAAATCTCAGACACCTCACAGGGTCTAAAAAAAACAATTTATTACACACTGTCGGTTTAGGGAGAAAGATTGTTAAGGTGCAGGAACCTGAGTAGTAAAAACTTCATTAGAGGAGAGAAAACGCAAACAATGCAATCGTTGATGCATTGTCCAGCGTCGAACCCGACACATAACCATCCCAGACAAAACGCCAAAAAAGTTAAATCAGTACAGCTGTAACAGACAATGTCAGCTGCAATAATTCTAAGATTAATGTGTGAATTTGAGAAGTGATTATTGAGAATGCATGTGTATTTCTTTCTTTTTCTTCCCACAGTTCTGAAATGAAATGTTCCCGTTATCACATTTCTTTCCATGTGCTGCGCCGGTGTTAAGATAACACAACATGCCAAATGAGGAACTTTAATTCATCGATTGGAAACTTGCACTAACCTTTTAATAGAAAAAATCCTACAGTTAACCTTCAAAAAACTGGCAGCCAAGATGGCCACCGTAATTGGCATCTGAAACACATTTTCACATTCTAAGGCCTACAACAGGAGACACATGTCTGATGAGCCTGGACCAATATCATTGGCTTGCTCTAGTGATTGAATTACCTAAGATTACATTCATCAACACGGCATGCAAGACTACCCTGACACATTGACTTTGAAAGAGCAAACTCCTCCAAGTATAAATACTGGTATCCTGAGCCCTGGGGAGATAGAAGTTTCTAACCTTGAATCTCATTAGAAGGGTCCAGAGAATACACTGAGGCAGTAATGAGACCTTCTGTCCATCTCTGTGAAAGCTGGGAGTTTCCCCTGGACAAAGACAGACAAGCCAATGATTCAAACTGTGCAGAAGCAGAAGGGCTGTGACCCCTCTCTCTCTCTCTCCATCTCTCTCTCCACCTAACATCACAAGTTTGAAAACCACATGTGACTGCGGGCCCCTGAAGCCTACAGATTGCTGCAGACAGAGTAACCAGGGGAAGAAAGCCACCTACAAGTCTGCCTCAAAGAAAACCCTGAGCAATGTGGACCAGCCACATACTGCACTTCGACAAGCAAAAGACGTCAAGAATATAACTTCAGCTGGAAGACCACGGAATCGCCCAACATCACAGAATGAGTTTTTTGAAACTTATTCTGGACTCAAATCCAACCACAAATTTACTTCTCACTCTGTAATCTGTTTGAATGTGTGTGATTCTCGTGTGAGTGTGTACGTAACTGTGTGTTCCCTTTTTTATGATTTTATTCAGATCGAGTTTCTCTTGTTAAGTTTAATAAACTCACCTCTTTCATGTTTAAACTCAAGAGAACTTGTCCAATCGGTTTCTTCACCATCATACCAAAGGTAAGATGTAGAACACTCACTGAGACGTTAAACATATTCACTGTTTATAAAGGACAAACACTGTTGCAGTCAAATAAAGAAGAGCCACTCTGACACCTCCTCACCTGGCCATAACAATTGGCCGGGCTGGGGATGGGGAGAATATGGGGATGAACTCAGCTCAGCATTAAATAGATACCACAGGTTGTAAATTTCCTGGTTCAGCCTGAGACAATGGACAGCGAGGGGGATGCAGATCATAGACAGGGAATGGAGTTGCGACAGAAACGGAAGATAATGGTTTCAGTCTTCTCACGATTTAAATGACAAGAACACTAAATCAGTGAAATATGGTTTATGAACCTAATAGTTGGATACAGAGACTTACCAGGGACACCAATAGTAGCGAGGATGGGATAGTAAATACATTGAATCATCTTCAGAGCATAATAGATACGCCATTCTAATGTTATCCAATAATAATCTGCAGTAAGACGGTCAAACCAATAGGATAAACTCCTGCCCATTGTTGTAATATTCCCATCTATTGTTCAGATTCTGATCTCTCCTCTCCCGCTCTCTGCAGCCCACAGATCCCTTTTAGTGCCGGAGCTGATGGTCCCGCTAATACCATCGGAAAACACATTGAAAGGAGTCCTGTATTAATAGAAGAGGGAAAACCTCCAGTGACACCATTAGGGTCCATGGTGACTGACATTAATTACAGTCACTGAACAAACAGATTCAGTTAACCCCTTTCAATTCAACACTTTTTGTACCACAATAAAGTAGATCATTTATCCAGTCTGCATGGGTTTTGTGAGGGTTACTGAGGGAAGGAATGGTGGAAATGACAGAAGCACTGGACAGAATCTTTCAGTCCTACTTGGATATGGGAGTGACGCCAGATGTCTGGAGGATTGTCAATGTTACACCCTGTTTAAAACGGAGAGGTTGGGTAAACCCAGTAACTATCAGTCTAATGTTGGTGGTTGGAAACTTCTAGAGGTCATAACCCAACACAAAAATATATCTTGCTTGGAAAACACGGGATAATAAATGACAAGCAGCACGGAAAGGTTAATGGAATATCATTCCTGATAATCTTGATCAAGTTCGTTGAGGACGTAACTGTGATTGTTTCATGTAATATAATCATAGAAAGTTTGTGATATGCATTAATGATTTGGAGGAAAGTATAGGTGGACTGATTAGCAAGTTTGCAGACGACACTAAGATTGGTGGAGTAGCAGATAGTGAAGGGGACTGTCAGAGAATACAGCAGAATATAGATAGATTGGAGAGTTGGGCAGATAAATGGCAGATGGAGTTCAATCAGGGCAAATGCGAGGTGATGCATTTTGGAAGATCCAATTCAAGAGTGAACTATACAGTAAATGGAAAAGTCCTGGGGAAAATTGATGTCCAGAGAGATTTGGGTGTTCAGGTCCACTGTTCCCTGAAGGTGGCAACGCAGGTAAATAGAGTGGTCAAGAAGGCATACGGCATGCTTTCCTTCATCGGACGGGGCATTGAGTACAAGAGTTGGCAGGTCATGTTACAGTTGTATAGGACTTTGGTTCGGCCACATTTGGAATACTGCGTACAGTTCTGGTCGCCACATTATCAAAAGGATGTGGATGCTTTGGAGAGGGTGCAGAGGAGGTTCACCAGGATGTTGCCTGGTATGGAGGGCGCTAGCTATGAAGAGAGGTTGAGTAGATTAGGATTATTTTCATTAGAAAGACGGAGGTTGAGGGGGGACCTGATTGAGGTGTACAAAATCATGAGAGGTATAGACAGGGTTGACAGCAAGAGGCTTTTTCCCAGAGTGGGGGTTTCAATTACTAGAGGACACGAGTTCAAAGTGAAAGGGGAAATGTTTAGGGGGGATATGCGTGGAAAGTTCTTTACGCAGAGGGTGGTGGGCACCTGGAACGCGTTGCCAGCGGAGGTGGTAGACGCGGGCACGATGGAGTCTTTTAAGATGTATCTAGACAGATACATGAATGGGCAGGAAGAAAAGAGATACAGAACCTTAGAAAATAGGCGACATGTTTAGAGAGAGGATCTGGATCGGCGCAGGCTTGGAGGGCCGAAGGGCCTGTTCCTGTGCTGTAATTATCTTTGTTCTTTGTTCTTTGTTCTTTAAGATACAGGAAGTGCCGCTTGGCCCATTGTGTCTGCACCGGTCAAAAAATGATCCACCTATTCTAATCCCATCTTCCAGCATTTGATCCACAGCCCTGCAGTTAATGACAGTTGAGGTGAACATCCAGTTTCCTTTTCACTGAGTGGAGGGATTCTGCTTCAACTATCCTTTCAGGCAGTAATTGCTAGACTCTCACTGTAAACAGCGGACGCAGTACTGAACCCTGTGGAACGCCACTGTAAACAGTCCTCAGGTCAGTAAAATATCCGTCATCAACTACCCTTTAATAAAAACAAGACATGCTGGAAATACTCAGCAGGTTTGGCAGCATCTGTGGAGAGAGAAGCAGAGTTAACGTTCCAGGTCAGTGACCCTTCATCATTGAACTGAAACGTTAACTCTGCTTCTCCCTCCACAGATGCTGCCAGACCTGCCGAGTATTTCGAGCATTTCGTGTTTTACTTCAGATTTCCAGCATCCGCAGTATTTTGCTTTTATTATAACAATTACCCTTTGTTTCTTGCCACTGAGCCCATTTTGTATTTTTGGGTGAACAAGTTTCTCCTCAACACCCCGCTAATCCTTCTACCAAGCACTTTAAGTCACTGCCCCCTAGTCACTGATCTCTCTGCTAAGGTGAATAGACTTTTCACCTCCACTCTATCCAGGCCCCACAAAATTATGTCCCTTTCAATCAGATCTCCCTTCAGCCTTCTCTGTTCCAAGTAGAAAAACCCCAGCCTATCTAATCTTTCTTCAAAACTGCATTTTTCCAGTCCTGGCAAACATCCTTGTAAATCTCCTCTGTACCCTCTCTAGTGCAATTCCATCCTTTGTGTAATTAGGTGACCAGAACTGCAGAGTACTCAGGTTGTGGCGAAACCAATGATTTATACAGTTCCAGCATAACCTCACTGCTCTTGCATTCTACACCTCAGCTAATAAAGGAAAGGATTCCATATGCCTTCTTAACCACCTTATCGACCTGATCTGCTACATTCAGGACATCAGTGGACATTGACTCCAAGGTCCCTCACTTCCTCTACACTTCTCAGTATATTCCGATTGATTGTCTATCCCTTTGCCTTGTTTGACCTCCTCAATTGCATCGTCTCATACTTAACCAGGCTGAATTCCATTTGACACTTCTTTTTTAGATTAGAGATACAGCACTGAAACAGGCCCTTCGGCCCACCGTGTCTGTGCCGACCATCAACCACACATTTATACTAATCCTACACTAATCCTATATTCCTACCAAACATCCCCAACTGTCCCTATATTTCCCTACCACCTACCTATACTAGTGACAATTTATAATGGCCAATTTACCTACCAAGCTGCAAGTCTTTTGGCTTGTGGGAGGAAACCGGAGCACCCGGAGAAAACCCACGCAGACACAGGGAGAACTTGCAAACTCCACACAGGCAGTACCCAGAAACGAACCAAGGTCCCTGGAGCTGTGAGGCTGCAGTGCTAACCACTGCGCCACTGTGCCGCTCCATCAATATTTTCTGCCATCATTATTTTCCTGCAGCCTAGCTATCCTCCTCGCTACCTACCGCACAGCCAATCTGTGTACCATCTGCACACATCTTGATCATGCCCCCTACATGTACGTTCAAATCGTTAATATATACTACTAAAAGCTGTGGACCCAGTACTGAGCCCTGTGGAATGCCACTGGAAACAGACCTCAAGTCAGTAAAACACCCGTCAACAATCACCCTTTGTTTCCTGCTACTGAGCCAATTTTGTATCCAGCTTTCTGCATTTCCCTGGATTCCATGGGACTTTATTTGTTTTACCTAGTATGCCACATGGGACCTTGTCAAAAGCCTTGCCAAAATCCACGGAGACCATATCATCTGCACTACCCTCATCTATCATCCTTGCGACTTCTTCGAAAAAGTCAATCAAGTTGGTCAAACAATATCTTCCCTTAACAAATCCATGCTGACTGTCCTTGATTGACCTGAGCCTTTCTAAGTGACAGTTTATCCTGTCTCTCAGAATACATTGCAATAATTTGCCCACTACTGAGATTACATTGACTGGTCTGCAATCATTCGGTCTCTCCCTTGCTCCATTTTTAAAGAGGTACAATGTTAACAGTTCACCAATCCTCTGGCACTACACCTGTATCCAGTGAGGACTGGAAAATGATGGTCAGACCCTCTGCTATTTCCTCTCTCACTTCATTTGACAGCCTGAAATACATTTCATCTGGCCCTGGTGATTTATCAACTTTCAAAGATGCTAATCCCATTCTTACTTCCTCTCTCCCTATGTATATCACATCCAATAATTCACACTCCTCCTCCTTAACCACAGTATCTGCATCGTCCCCTCTTCTGTTCAGACAGATACAAAGTATTCATTAAGAACCATACCAACATCTTTCGCCCCTACTCATGTATATCCACTTATGGATATAGATTTTCAAACGGCCTGTGATCAACTGACATTTCATAGACTTGTCATGACATGGATAAATGTGACAGTGATAGTGTGGATATTTCATAGACTTGTCATGACATGGATTAATGTGACAGTGATAGTGTGGATATTTCATAGACTTGTCATGACATGGATTAATGTGACAGTGATAGTGTGGATATTTCATAGACTTGTCATGACATGGATAAATGTGACAGTGATAGTGTGGATATTTCATAGACTTGTCATGACATGGATTAATGTGACAGTGATAGTGTGGATATTTCATAGACTTGTCATGACATGGATTAATGTGACATTGATAGTGTGGATATTTCATAGACTTGTCATGACATGGATTAATGTGACAGTGATAGTGTGGATATTTCATAGACTTGTCATGACATGGATTAATGTGACAGTGATAGTGTGGATATTTCATAGACTTGTCATGACATGGATTAATGTGACATTGATAGTGTGGATATTTCATAGACTTGTCATGACATGGATTAATGTGACAGTGATAGTGTGGATATTTCATAGACTTGTCATGACATGGATTAATGTGACAGTGATAGTGTGGATATTTCATAGACTTGTCATGACATGGATTAATGTGACAGTGATAGTGTGGATATTTCATAGACTTGTCATGACATGGATTAATGTGACATTGATAGTGTGGATATTTCATAGACTTGTCATGACATGGATTAATGTGACAGTGATAGTGTGGATATTTCATAGACTTGTCATGACATGGATTAATGTGACAGTGATAGTGTGGATATTTCATAGACTTGTCATGACATGGATTAATGTGACAGTGATAGTGTGGATATTTCATAGACTTGTCATGACATGGATTAATGTGACAGTGATAGTGTGGATATTTCATAGACTTGTCATGACATGGATTAATGTGACAGTGATAGTGTGGATATTTCATAGACTTGTCATGACATGGATTAATGTGACAGTGATAGTGTGGATATTTCATAGACTTGTCATGACATGGATTAATGTGACAGTGATAGTGTGGATATTTCATAGACTTGTCATGACATGGATTAATGTGACAGTGATAGTGTGGATATTTCATAGACTTGTCATGACATGGATTAATGTGACAGTGATAGTGTGGATATTTCATAGACTTGTCATGACATGGATTAATGTGACAGTGATAGTGTGGATATTTCATAGACTTGTCATGACATGGATTAATGTGACAGTGATAGTGTGGATATTTCATAGACTTGTCATGACATGGATTAATGTGACAGTGATAGTGTGGATATTTCATAGACTTGTCATGACATGGATTAATGTGACAGTGATAGTGTGGATATTTCATAGACTTGTCATGACATGGATTAATGTGACAGTGATAGTGTGGATATTTCATAGACTTGTCATGACATGGATTAATGTGACAGTGATAGTGTGGATAATTCATAGACTTGTCATGACATGGATTAATGTGACAGTGATAGTGTGGATATTTCATAGACTTGTCATGACATGGATTAATGTGACAGTGATAGTGTGGATATTTCATAGACTTGTCATGACATGGATTAATGTGACAGTGATAGTGTTGATATGACACTGACTCAGGGACAGAAAGCGGAGAGAAGTGGTGAACAGTCATTGTTCAGACTGGAGGTGGAGGGGAGTACACAGTACTGCTTCTCAGGGTTGGATTCACTCAGCGTGATATCAAGAAACGATTGAAGGCACTGAATACCGCAAAGGCTATGGGCCCTGACAATATTCCGGAAATAGTACTGAATACCTGTGCTCCAGAACTTCCGTTCCCCCATCAAACTGTTCAAGTACAGCTACAACATTGGCATCTGCCCGTCAATGTGAAAAATTGCCCAGCTATGTCCTGTACACAAAAGGCAGGACAAGTCCAACCCGGCCAATTCCCGCCCCATCAGCCTATTCTCAATCATCAGTAAAGTGATGGAAGGTGTTATCGACAATGCTACCAAACAGCACTTGCTTAGCAATAACCTGCTTCGTGACGCTCAGTTTGGGTTCCTCCAGGGTCACACCGCTCCTGACCTCATTACAGCCTTGGTTCAAACATGGACAAAAGAGCTGAATTCAAGAGGTGAGGACTGAGTGACTGCCTTGACATCAAGGCAGCATTTGACTGAGTATGGCATCAAGGAGCCAGAGGAAAAATGGAGTCAGTGGGAATCAGCGGGAAAACTCTCTGCTGGTTGGAGTCATACCTAGCGCAAAGGACGATGTTTGTGGTTGTTGCAGGTCAATCATCTCAACTCCAGGACATCACTGCAGGAGTTCCTCAGGGTAGTGTCCTTGGCCCAACCATCATCAGCTGCTTCATCATGGACCTTCCTTCAATCACAAGACCAGAAGTGGGGATGTTGGCTGATGATTGCACAGTTTTCAGCACCATTCGTGACTCCTCAAATACTGAAGCAGTCCGTGTAGAAATGCAGCAAGACCTGGACAATATCAAGGCTTGGGCTGATAATTGGCAAGTATCATTCGCACTGCACTAGTGCCAGGCAATGACCATCTCCGACAAGAGAGAATCTAATCATCTCCCTTGACATTCAATGACATTACCATAGCTGAATCCACAACTATCAACATCCTAGGGGCTACCATTGACCAGAAACAGAACAGGAGTAGCCAAATAAATACCATGGCTCAAAGAGCAGGTCACAGGCGAGGAATGCTGAGGCGATTAACTCACCTCCTGACTCCCCAAAGCCACTCCAACATCTATAAGGCACAAGCCTGGAGTGTGATGGAATACTCTCCGCTTGTCTGGATGGGTGCAGCTCCAACAACACTCAAGAAGCTCGGCACCATCCAGTACAAAGCAGTCCGCTTGATTGGCACCCCATCCACAACATTCACTCCCTCCACCACCGACGCACAGTGGCAGCAGTGTGTACCATCTACAAGATGCACTGCAGCAACACACCAAGGCTCCTTAGACAGCACCTTCCAAACACACAACCTCTACCACATAGAAGGGCAAGGGCAGCAGATGTATGGAAGCACCACCACCTGCAAGTTCCCCTCCAAGCGACACACCATGCTGATTTGAAACTATCTTGCCGTTCCTTCACTGTCGCTGGTTCATAATACTGGAACACCCTTCCTAACAGCACTGTGGGTGTACCTGCAGTGGTTCAAGAAGGCAGCTCACCACCACCTTCGCATGGGCAATTAGAGATGGGCAATAAATGTTGGCCTGGCCAGCGATGTCCACAACCGATGAATGAATTTTTAAAAATGCCAGAGAACTGAAGGGCTGTAAATGTTACACCCTGTTTTAAGAAGGGGAGGTTGGATAAGCCTTGTAACTATCAGCCTAATGTTGATTCTTGGAAAATTCTGGAGGCCATAACCCAGCACAAAAATATTTCTTACTTGTAAAAGCATGTCTGAATAAATGACAAGCAGCACGGATAGCTTCATGGAAAATCATTTCTGATAATCTTGATAGTTTGTTGACATATTGTGAGTGTTAACGAGGATTGCGTGTTTCGTGTGATAGAATCATAGAATCGTAGAAAATTTAAGGCACAGAAAGAGGTACCTTGGCCCATCGTGTCTGTGCCAGCCGAAAAGTTATCCACCTATTCTAATCACACCTTCCATCATTTGATCCGTAGCCCTGCAGATTATGACACTTGAGGTGCACATCCAGACTCCTTTTGAATGAGTAGAGGGTTTCTGCCTCAATCATCCTTTCATGAAGTGAGTTACAGACCCTCACTAAAAGCAGGGGACCCAGTACCGAGCCCACTGGAACACGACTGGTAACAGTCCTCCAGTCAATACCCGTCAACAATTACCCTTTGCTTCCTGTCACCGAGGTAAATTTGTATTTCTGGGTGAACATGTTTTTCCTCAACTCCCTTCTGATATTTCTGCCAATCACTTTAAATCTATGTCCCCTAGTCACTGACCTTTTTGCTAAGGTGAATAGACCCTTCACCTCCACTCAATGCAGGCCCCACAAAATGTTGTTCATTTCAATCAGATCTCCCCTCAAGCCTTCTCTGTTCCATGAAGAACAACCCCAGCCTATCCAATCTTTCCTCATAGCTGCATTTTTCCAGTCCTGGCAACATCCTCGTAAATCTCCTCTGTACCCTCTCCAGTGCAATTGCCTCCTTTCTGTAATGTGGTTACCAGAACTGCACAAAATATTCAAGTTGTGGCCTAACCAATGATTTATACAGTTCCAGCATAACCTCCCAGCTCTTACATTCTATACCTCAGCTAAAAAGGGAAATGATTCCATATGCCTTCTTAACTGCCTTATTGACCTGTCCTGCTATCTTCAGGGATCTGTGGGCATTCACTCCAAAGTCCCGTACTTCCTCTACACTTCTCAGTATTGTCCTAGTAATCGTGTATTCCTTTGCTTGTTTGAGCTCCCCAATAGCATCACCTCACACTTATCCAGGTCGATTCCCATTTTTCTGCCCATCTGACCAGACCGTCAATATCTTCCTGCAGCCTATAGCTATCCTTCTCTCCATCCACCACATGGCCAATCTTTGTGTCGTCTGCAAAAGTCTTGATCATACCCCCTAAATTTACGTCTAACTCTTTAATATAGTCCACAGAAAGCATGGGACCCATTACTGAGCCCTGTGGAATGACAATGGGGACAGTCCTCCAGTCGCAAAAATACTTGTCAATAATTACCCTTTGTTTCCTGCCACTGAGCCAATTTTGTATCCGCCTTGCTGCATTTCTCTGGATGCCATGGGATTTTATTTTTTGAACCAGTCTATCATATGGGACCTTGTCAGAAGCCTTGCTAAAATCCATGTAGACCACATCAACTGCACTACCCTCATCTATATTCCTTGTAACATCTTCAAAAAATTCGATCAATCTGGTCAAACAAGAGAGTCACTTAACAAATCCATGCTGACTATCCTTGATAAACCTGTGCCTCTCTAAGTGACAGTTTATCCCGTCTCTCAGAATAGATTCCAATAATTTGCCCACGACTGAGGTTAGACTGACTGGCCTGTCATTATTCAGAAAATCCTTCGCTCCATTTTTAAACAGAGGTACAATGTTAGCAATTCTCCAATACTCCGGCATCACACCTGTATCTAGTGAGATTGGGAAATGATGGTGGGCAGACCCTCTGCTATTTCCTCTCTTGCTTCTTTGAACAGCCTGGGGTACATTTCATCCGGCTCTGGTGATGTTTCAACTTTCAAGGATGCTAATCCCATTAATACTTCCTCTCTCCCTATGTTTATCATATCCAATAATTCACACTCTTCCTCCTTAACGACAATATCTAAATCCCCCCTCTTTTCAGAAGACATACGCAAAGTGCTCAATAAGAACCATACCAATATCTTCTCCCCTTATACAAAGGTTACCTTTCTGATCTATTATGGGTCTTACTCTTCCCTTAGTTATCCTCTTCCTCTTAATGTATTGAGAACTTTGGGTTCACCTTGATTTTGCTTGCTAATGTTCTTTCATACCCTCACTTTCCTTTCCTAACTTCCTTTTTGATTTGACCCCTCCACTTTCTATACTCCTCTCGGTTTTCTGCAGTATTAAGTTCTCAGTGTCGGACAGAAGCTTTCCTTCTCTGCGTTATCCTACCCTGTCGGCTCCTTGACATCCATGGGACTCGAGATTTGGCCCCCTCACCCTTTTTCCTTGTGGGAACATGTTTATCCTGAACCTTTTGAATCTCACCTTTGAATGCCTCCCACTGCTCTGAGACTGAACTACCTTCAAACTGCTGTTTCCAGTCCACTTTCGCTCCTCAGTTTAGTAATATTCGCCTTTCCCCATTGAGAACTCTAACTCCTGATGTATCTCTTGTCCTGTTCCATAATTAAGTTAAAACTAACTGAATTATGATCACTCCCACCAAAATGCTCTTCCCTGCCACTCCTTCCACCTGTCCATCTTCATTTCCAAAAACAATGTCTAAAACTGCACCCTCTGTTGTTTGACTTGCTACATCCTGGCCAAAAACGTTCTCCTGAATGCACCTCAAGATTTCTGTTCCCTTAATTATTTTCATACTAAAATTATCCCTGTAAAGATTGGGGTTATTAAAATACCCTACTACTACTGCCCTATTGTTCTTGCACTTCTCAGAGACTTGCATACATATCTGCTCTTCTATCTCCCTCGGACTGTTTGGCTGACGGGATCACACTCCCAGCAGTGAGATTGCCCCTTTTTGGTTCCTTAGCTCAATCCATATCGCCTCAGTTGATGAACCTTCCAACATATCATCCCTCCTCACAGCTGTAATAGATTTCTTGACCGAAATTGCCCCTTCCCCTCCTTTCTTTACCCCCACCCTATCGTGTCTGAAAACCCTGTAACCAGGAACGTTGAGCTGCCATTCCTGTCCCTCCTTCAGCTATGTTTCTGTGATAGCTATGATATCATACTGCCACCTGTCCACCTTGCCCTCAGCTCATCTGCTTTATTTGCTATACTTCTTGCATTGAAATAGATACCCTTGAGCACAGCCACACACTTAAAAAAAATTCTAACCCTCTTTTCCTCTGTTTTCCAGACTCATCCATTAATTTTCTGCCTTCTATTTTCATTTCAGGTTTTGTACCAACTGAGTCTACCCTCAGGTCCCCACCCCCCTGCCAAACTAGTTTATACCCTCCCCGACAGTACAAGCAAAACGTTCTGCAAGTAACTCAGTCCCAGCTCCAATCAGGTGTAACCAGTCAGGCCTGTACAGGTCCCATCTCCTTCAGAGCCGGTCCCAATATCCAGGAATCTGAAGCCCTCCCTCCTGCACCATCTTCTCAGCCACGCATTCATCTGTTTTAGTTTTCTATTTCTATACTCAGCTGTGCATGGCGCTGGGACTAATCCAGAAGTTACTACTTTGAGGTCCTGCTGGCTAATTTCTTCCCAAGCTCCATAACTTCTGACTGCAGGACGACATTCCTCTTTCTAGCTCTGTTGCTGGTTCCAATGTGGACCATGACTGCTGGCTGTTCCCCTTCTCCTTCAGGATGCTCTGCAGTCGCTCAGTGACATCCTTGACCCTGGCACCAGACAAGCATGACACCATCCTCGATTCACGTCTGTGGCCACATAAACGCCTGCCTGTTCCATTGACTACTGATCACTATGGCTCTTCCAGTCATCCCTCTACCCCGCTCTGCAGCTCAGCTACCCGTGCTGACACAGAGTTGGCTCTGGCTGCGCTCCCCAGGTGAAGCATCACTTTCCTCAGTATTCTGAACTGAATACCTGTTGGAGAGTGAGATGCACTCAAGGGTTTGCAGCACTACCTGCCTGATTCTTTTTGACTGTCTGGGGATCACCAATTCCTTCTCTCCCTGCATAATCTTCAGCTGTTGGGTGACCACATCTATAAACATGCTCAAGCTGAATAATTTGGTGTATTAGAAGGAGGAATATGCAGGATTATGCGAA
Organism: Heterodontus francisci; assembly: GCF_036365525.1. Taxonomy (NCBI): domain Eukaryota; kingdom Metazoa; phylum Chordata; class Chondrichthyes; order Heterodontiformes; family Heterodontidae; genus Heterodontus; species Heterodontus francisci. Next base: position 41,297,717 of record NC_090391.1, read on the forward strand.
GAAGGCAGGGAATGGGATTAGGTGAATTGCTCATCCGGAAAGGCGACGCAGACACGTCGGAGTGAATAGTTCCTTCTGTGCTGTAATAACACCGTGATGGCGCGTCTCAGATGGGTGTAATGGTGGAGAATGGGGGATTCATTGTGGGAAAGGGAAGTTGTCCTATAGGAAACTGAATCTTAGCAAGGACTCTCCGCCAGCCTGTCCTGGTGGAAGGCATCCAGAAAATATCCTCCCTGCCACCTCCTCATTCTCCTGAGGTGGCCTCCGGATTCCTGCTGCCAATGCCGGTGTCCTCGTGATGGTGATGATATGAAGGCTGCAGCAGAACACCATGAACTTGGACATCTACTCCAGTGTGTACTGGAGGACTCCCCCCGAGCGGTTCAGACATCGGAAGTAAAGCTTCATCACAATGATGGTCAGTTCCACCATGTTCCTGGTGACTCCATTGCTTACATTTTACACATGTTAATTGTGTGCGTTTGGTTGGTGGTGGGAGAAGGTTTGGGGTTGTAGAAACATGAGTTGTGTCTAGAGCGGGGTTTCCTTTGTCTCCGAGGAGTCGCATTTTGGTTCTGCATGGACACCCGCAGTGTTGGGACTGGTTGACTGCTTCAGAATGAAGGTATGGTGGCTGCTGCTAGGATAGTGGACATTCACCAACATGATTTACTGGGCATGCTCACACACCAACTGTACATTAATGGAGTGAGAGTTCTTTCAGTTCCTGTACCTCTCCCCGTTGACATGGAGACACCGCAGAGCCTACTACACCATCAGGAAACCTGCTATCCTGACAAACCCACTGGATCTCTCATCCTGCTTCTCCCTGCTGAGGGAGAAAATGATGACATAGATGGTCACCCTCACCTCCCAGAATTATCAATGGACAACACACAGGCCTCGTAACTACTGGTCAGTTAGTGTAACATCAGTGCAGAGTAAGGTTTTAGAAACAATGATCAGGGAAAAAGGACAACACACACTTGGAGAGGTTTGAGTTAATTAAGGAGTGTCAGCACGGACTTTTAAAAGGCAGATTATGCTTGATGGGCTAATTGAATTTATTTCGATGATCAGAGAAGGTTGATGAAGGGGATGTGGTGGATGTTGTCTTCCTGGATTTTATGAAAGTATTTGATTAAGAACCACACACAAGTTTGGTTAACAAAATTGAAGCTCATGGAATAGCATCCAATTGGATCAAAAACTGTCCGAATGATAGCAAAAAGAGAAATGTGTTAAATGGTTACTTTTCAGACTGGAGGATGGTCGACATTGATGTTACACAATGGTCAGTGCTAGGACCACAGTTGTATTCTTTTTTACCGTATAATAATGACACGGATCTTGGAATACGGAGTAGAATTTATATTTTTTCTGATGATTGCAATCTTGGAGGAGTGGGGAACTGTGAAGATGATACAAACCACCTACAACATGATATAGACAGGCGAGCAGAATGGACAGAGAAGTGGCAGGTAGAATTTAATAAAGAGGAGTGTGAGGTAATGTATTTTGTCAGAAAGAATAGGAAGACAACATAGACTTAATGACACAGTTCAAAAGATTGTGCAGGAACAGAAGGACCAGGGGCTCCATATGCATTGATCTTTGAAGGTGGCAGGACATATTAGGAGAGTGTTTAGCAAAGCATATCAGATCTTGGGCTTCATCATTAGAGGCAAATATGCAAAAACAGGGTGGTTTAGCTGAAACTTTACAAAGCTTTGGTTAGACCCCAACAAGGGAACTGTGCCCTGTTCTGGTCACCAGACTGCAGGAAGGATGTGAAAGTCCTTGAGAGAGTGCAGAGGAGATTTACCAGAATGATTCCAGGGATGGGAGTTTAGGTACAAAGTGAGTTTGGAGAAGATGGAGTTGTTCTCCCTGGAGTAAAGGAGATTGAGAGTGATTTGTTAGAGGTGTACATGATTATGATAGACTTAGATAAGATAGACAAGGAAAAACTGTTCCCATTAACTGATGCAACGCAGACTAGAGGGCACAGATGGAAGGTTTTGGTTAAGAGATGCAGGGGAATGTGAGGAGGAACTTTTTTACACAGTGGATGGTAATGAGCTGGAACTCACTGCCCATGAGGATGGTGGAAGCCGAGACAATCAAAGATTTCAAAAGGAAACAGGATGGAAACCTGAAGGAAAAGAACTTGCAGGGATACAGGGATTGAGCGGGGGAGTGGGAGAGTGGGGCTGACTGGATTGTTGCACAGAAAGCCGGCAGTGAGGGGCTGAATGGCATCTTTCTTTGTTGTAAATGACTCCATCAATTTCTACCACTCTATGTTGGATATGTCACCTGCTCCTGCCTGTAAATATCCAGATACATAGAAGTTCAATGAAACTGTAAGCTTAACAACCACTGACAGCTCCGTCCTCACCCTGGTGTGAGGCTCCAGGTTGTGTTACAGGAGGTGACACAGCTCTGTGACCACCTCCTTATTGAATCAGAGTCACCTCACACATTGCTCCTGGGTTAGGTGTAGGTAGGAAAAGTGCTCTTGGAGCACCCGGGGTGGGTAGGGAAGAGCCCTCTCCTCCTCTCTCTTTACAGAGCTTCCCCTCTCGGCAGCATCTGCTCCATTTGTTGGTCATGTTACAGACCCAGAGACAATGTAACTACAGTCCCCATACGTCGTCCAGAGTTGGGTCACCAAATCGTCTGTACTCAAAGAACAAAGAACAAAGAAAATTACAGCACAGGAACAGGCCCTTCGGCCCTCCAAGCCTGCGCCGATCCAGATCCTCTATCTAAACATGTCGCCTATATTCTAATGCTCTGTATCTCTTTGCTTCCTGCCCATTCATGTATCTGTCTAGATACATCTTAAAAGACGTGATCGCGCCCGCGTCTGCCACCTCCGCTGGCAACGCGTTCCAGGCACCCACCACCCTCTGCATAAAGAACTTTCCACGCATATCCCCCCTAAACCTTTCCCCTCTCACTTTGAACTCGTGACCCCCAGTAATTGAATCCTCCACTCTGGGAAAAAGCTTCTTGCTATCCAACCTGTCTATACCTCTCATGATTTTGTACACCTCAATCAGGTCCCCCCTCAACCTCCATCTTTCTAATGAAAATAATCCTAATCTACACAACCTTTCTTCATAGCTAGCGCCCTCCATACCAGGCAACATCCTGGTGAACCTCCTCTGCACCCTCTCCAAAGTATCTACATCCTTTTGGTAATGTGGCGACTAGAACTGCATGCAGTATTCCAAATGTGGCCGAACCAAAGTCCTGTACAACTGCAACATGATCTGCCAACTCTTGTACTCAATACCCCGTCCGATGAAGGAAAGCATGCCGAATGCCTTCTTGACAACTCTATTGACCTGCGTTGCCTTCTTCAGGGAACAATGGACCTGAACACCCAAATCTCTCTGTACATCAATTTTCCCCAGGACCTTTACATTTACTGTATAGTTCACAAATGTCCCTGAATGTCTGTAGCAGCTCACAACACAACCTCCAGAAAAACATCCACAACACCTCCACTAACTTTATAATAGCAGAAGTAAGTCAAAAGCCTGTAGGCTAGATGCCTGGTATTTTTAAATAACACCAGAGGGGTTTCGTTTTGCTACTGAATGTATGTTCAGCGGTGAGTGACTAACGCAGGCGGTCAGTGGACATGCACAGAAAAAGTTTAAAGAAGTACATCAAAGCTGCTGGTATGGTACATTGACATCACTTTCAAATCCACCCTCAAAGGAACAACGCATACAAGGTACAATTGAGCTAGAGCCCTGCGCAGCTTGGGACACTGTGCAGGGCATAGTAGAGGTGGCCGGCTGTGAAGACCACGCTGACAGCACATAGATGATGTGACTGGGCTGGAGCCCCACCCAGCATGGGATATTGTGCAGACCGCACTGGAAGTGGCCAGCTGTGCGATTCACATCTCTTTTTGGATCCCAATTCTGTACCGTCAGCAGCAGTCTTGCTGCAGAGTCTAAAATCGTGGCTCGGAACAGATACAGAGGGAAAGAAATTCACTTTCCAAGGAGAACTGAAAAAAGATTGAAGTCGAAAGATTTGCAGGAATATATGAATTGGAGAGGGGAAAGTGAATAAATGGAAGGGTGAGGCCATGGAGAGATTCAAACACAAGAATGAGAATATTAAAATTAAGGTGCTGCCAAACGGGAGCCAATGGAGATCAGTGAGCACAGGGGTGATGGGTGATCGGGATTTGGTGTGAGTTCGAATGCAGGCAGCAGAGTTCTGGATGGGCTGTGGTTTATGGAGGTTTAGAACTGTGAGGGTGAACAAGATGGAATTGGAATAGTCAACTGTGTATTTAACAGTGATGCGGATGAGGGTTTATGCAGTAGATGGGCTGAGGCAGAGGTGGAGTTGGGTGATATCATAGAGGTGATATTAGGCAGGGTTAGTGATGGAAAGAATATGGAGATGAACTCAGCTCAGGTTTAAATATAACAAAGAAGTTGTAGACTGTCTGGTTGAGCCTCAGATATTGGGCAGGGTGGAATATGTGCTTCCCAGATAGGGGATGGAGTTTGTGATGGAGACTAATGACACTGGCTTCCGTCTTCCCAAAATTTACATAACAGAACAGTATTTTAGTGAAACAGGGTTTACAGATCTCCTGGCCTGAAATAGAGACAGCAACAGCAGCAAAGATGAGAGAGTAAATGACAAGAACTGTAATACAGTTCACAATGGTTTGTTGAGCTAATAGCTGGAGATATTCACCAGGCATAACAACGGCAGCAGGAAGGGCAGAGTAAATTACAGGAGCAGCAATGCAGTTAAACATGGTTTAAAGGATTTATAGCTAGATAGAGAGACTTACCAGGGACACCAATAATAGCCAGGATGGGATAGTAAATATATTGAATAATCTTCAGTGCGAGATAGATACGAGTGTTGAATGAGTACCAATCATAATATGTAGAAAGAGAGTAAAGATCCGAGGACAGACTCCTGTCCATTGTTGTAACATTCCAATCTATTGTTCTCAGATTCTGACCCATTGTTGTAACATTCCAATCTATTGTTCTCAGATTCTGACCCATTGCTGTAACATTCCAGTCTTTTGTTCTCAGATTCTAACCTATCCTCTCTCTATCTCTCTGGAGCAGCTGATCTCTGTAAGTGCCGGGGCTGATGCTCCCACTGACACTATGGAATAACACATTGAAAGAATCCCCTTATGAATAGGAGATGGAAAATGTCCAGTGACACAATTAGGGCCCATGGAGACTGACATTAATTACAGTCACAGAACAAACAGATTCAGTTAACTCTTTTCAATCCAACACTTTAGTACCACAATAAAGTTGAACATTTACCCAGTCTGGATGGGATGTATGAGGGTTGCTGAGGGAAGGAATGGGGGAAATAGCAGAGGCACTGGCCAGAACCTTCCAATCCCCCTTGGATATGGGCGTGATGACAGTTTTCCACAGGCTCACCACCCTCTGGGTGGAGAAACGTCTGTTCATCTCAGTCCTGAAAATTTTACCCCATATACTTGGACTATGACACCTGGTTCGGGAGTCCCCCACCATCGGGAACATCCTTCCTGCATATACCCTGTCAAGCCATGTTAGAATTTTATAGGTTACGATGAGATCCCTCCTCACTCTTCTGAATTCCAGTGAATATAGTCCTAACCGACTCAATCTCTCCTCATACGACAGTCCTACGACCCCAGGAATCAGTCTGGTAAAACTCTACTGCACTCCCTCTATAGCAAGAGCATCCTTCCTCAGATAAGGAGACCAAAACTGCACACAATATTCCGAGTGTGGCCTCACCAAGGCCCTGTATAATTGCAGCAAAACATCCTTGCTCCTGTACTCGAATCCTGTCTCTATAAAGGCCAACATAACATTCACCTTTTTCGACCGCCTGTTGCACTTGCATGCTTACCTTCAGTGACTGGTGTACGAGAACACCCAGGTCTCACTGCGTCTTCCCCTCTCTCAGTTTATAGCCGTTCAGATAATAATCTGCCTTCCTGTTTTTGCTAGTAAAGTGGATAACTTCACATTTATCCACATTATACTGCATCTGCCATGCATTTGACGACTCACTCAACTTGTCCAAATCACCCAGAAGCCTCTTTGCATTCTACCCACAACTCACCCTCACACCCAATTTTGTATCAGCTGCAAATCTGGAGATATTACATTTAGTTTCCTCATCTAAATCATTAATATATATTGTGAATAGCTAGGGTCCTAGCTCTGATCCCTGCGGTACCCCACTAGTCACTGCCTGCCATTCAGAAAAAGATCCGTATGTTCCAATGCTTTGTTTCCTGTCTGCCAACCAATTTTCTATCCATCGCAATACACTACCCCCAATCCCATGTGCTTTAATTTTACACGCTAAACCCTTACGTGGAACTTTGTCGAGAGCCTTCCGAAAGTGCAAATAAATCACATCCACTGGCTCCCCCTCATCAACTCTACTAGTGACATACTCGAAGAATGCTAGTAGATTTATCAAGCATGATTTCCCTTTCATAAATCCATGCTGATTCTGTCCGATTCCACCACTGTTCTCCAAGTGCTCTGCTGCAAAATCTTTGATAATGGACTCCAGGATTTTCCCCACGACCGATATCAGGCTGACTGGTCTACAGTTTCCTGCTTTCTCTCTACCTTCCTTTTTTAATAGTGGGGTTACATTCGCTACCTTCCAATCTGTAGGAACTGTTCCAGAGTCCATAGAATCTTGGAAGATGACCACCAATGCATCCACTATTTCTCGGGCCACTTCCTAAGTACTCTGGGATGGAGATTACTAGGCCCTGGGCATTTATCGGCCTTCAATACCATCAACTTCCCCAACACCATTTCTCTACTAATACTGATTTCTTTCAGTTCCTCTCTCTCACTAAACCCTGTATTCACCAACATTTCTGGTATGATATTGGCGTCCTCCTTTGTGAAGACAGAAATAAAGTATGCATTTAGTTGGTCAGCCATTTCTTTGTTTCCCAGAATAAATCCCCCTGTTTCTGACTGTAACGGACCTGCATTTGTCTTCACCAATCTTTGCCGCTTCACATACCTATAGATTCGTTTACAGTCAGTTTTTATGTTCCCCGCAAGCTTACTCTTGTACTCCATTTTCCCCTTCTTAATCAATCCCTTGGTGCTCCTTTGCTGAATTTTAAACTGCTCCCATCCTCAGGTCTGTTGTTTTTTTCCTGGCAAATTTATATGCCTCTTCCTTGGATCTAACGCTATCTCTAATTTTCCTTGCAAGCCATGATTTGGCTACCTTTTCCGTTTTACTTTTGCGCCAGACAGGGATAAACAATTGTTGCAGTTCATCCATGCGCTCTTTGAATGTTTGCCATTGCCTTTTCACCGTTATCTCTTTAAGTAACGTTTCCCAATGTATCATCAACGACTTATGCCTCACACTTTCGTAGCTTACTTTATTAAGATTCACGACCCTAGTCTCAGAATCAACTAGGTCACTCTCCATCATGATGAAGAATTCTATCATATTATGGTCGCTCATCCCCAAGGGATCTCGCACAACTAGATTGTCAATTATTCCTCTCTCATTATACAATAACCAGTCTAGGATAGCCTGTTCTCCAGTTGGTTCCTCAAAGAATTGGTCCTGAAAACCATCCCGTATATTCTCCAGGAATTCCTCCACAATGTATTGCGACCAATTTGATTTGCCCAATCTATATGCAGATTCAAGAAACCCATAATTACAGATGTTCCTTTATCACATGCGTCTCTAATTTCCTGTTTAATGCCATTCCCAAATTCAGCACTACAGTCTGGGGGTCTATATACAACCCCCACTAACGTTTTCTGCCCCTTAGTGTTTCTCAGCTCTACCCATACAGATTCGATATCGTCAGAGCTAATATCCTGCCTCACTATTGCGTTCATTTACTCTTTAACCAGCAATGCAACTCCACGGGGGTTGGAGATAGGCCGTTTTAGTGATGGTGTGAATATTTGGTGGGAAGCTCATCTCAAGGCATCTCAGGGTTAACTATGTAACTAAGTCTGTGAGCAGTTTGGCTTCGTCTCAAACATTTACAAAGGAGAGGGATGGAGTGTGTAACTAGGAAATGTTTGGAGCAGAGACAGAAAACAATGGCTTCATTCTTCTCAATATTTAATTGGCATTGCAGATGTGTGAAGTAATACATTTTGAAAGGATGAATGAAGAGAGACAATACAAGTTAAATGGGACAACTATAAAGATGGTGAAATAACAGAGAAACCTGGGATATGTACACAAATCTTTGAAGGTAGCAGGAAAGGTTAACTTGACAGTTAATAAATGTATGGGATCCTAGGGTTTATAAATAGAGGCAAAAAGAACAAAAGCAAGGACATTATGTGAAACATATATGAAATACTAGTTCAGCTGCATCTGAAGTCTTGTGTCGAATACTGGGAACCACACTTTAGGGAGGACATGAAGCCTTCGGGGAGGGTACAGAACTGTTTTACTAGAATTTGTCAGGGCATGAGGGATTACAGTTATACAGCTGGGGTTGTTCTGCTTAGAGCAGAGAACTTTCAGAGGAGATTTGATTGAGGTGTTTAACATTAGGAAGGATTTAGATAAATTAAATAAAGATAAACTGTTTCCAATGTCCAAGGGACTGGTAATCAGAGACACAGATTTAAGGCGATTGGTAAAAGAAGCAGACATGAGGATTTTTGTTTCTGAGTGGTTTGGATTTGGAATGCACTGTCTGATAGGCTGATGGATACAGATTCAATAGTAGATCCCAAAAGGGAATTGGATAAATAACTGAAGGAGAAAAAATGCAAGGATACAGTGAAAGAGCCAGGGAGTGGGACTAACTGGATTGCTCTTTGAAAGGGCCAGCACAGACTTGATGGGCCGAATTGCCTCATTCAGTTTGTGCTATTCTATGATTCTATGATGGTTCCCACCTGGACTTTCACAATATTCCAATCCTTTCACAAGGCGTTTGAGAAAGTACCACATTAAAGCAGTGTGACCGAATTCGAAACACATGGGATAAAAGGACCAATGTCAGCTGTGGCTCAGTTTGTAGCTCTCTCCCCTTTCAGTGGCAAGCTTCCAGGATCAAGTGTCACTGCAGGACTTGATTACAAGAATCAATGCTGACATTGCAGTGCAGTACTGAGGGTGTGCTGCACTGTCAGAGGTGCAGTCTATCGAATGAAACTTTAAACCAAGTTGCAGTCTGCCCTCTCAGGTGGATGTTAAAGATCCCATCGCACTATGCAGAAGCAGAGCAGGGGAATTATTCCCGGTGTCCTGGTCAATATTTTTTCCTTCAATCAACATCACAAAAACAGATCTGATCATTCTCACATTACTGCTTGTGGGATCTTGCTGTGCAGAAATTGTCTGCCTGTTTCCTACATTGCAAGAGTGACTTCGCTTTAAGAAGTATACATTGGTTGTAAATCACTTTGGGACATGTAGTGGTCATGAAAGGCGTTTCATAAATGGAAGTCTGTTTTTTATTTTCAATGTCAGCATGCAGGAAATTAGCTCAGTGACAGAAAGTAGAGAGTAGTGGAGAATGGTTGTTGTTCAGTCTGGAGGGAAGTACACAGTGGGGTTCCCCAGTGTCACAGTTGGGATCACAGTTGCTGTATGTTAATACAATGGGCTTGTGTACAGAGGGGATAATGTCAAAGTTTTCAGATGGCTGGAAACTCAGAAATGTTAATAAACGGTGAGATGGATTGTAACAGACTTCAGGAGGACAGCGACTGACCAGTGAAATGAGCAGGCGAATGGCAAATATAAATTAACACAGTGAAGTGTGAAGTGAGACATTTGGGTAGGAAGTGGAAGGGAAGGCAACAGAAACAAAGGGGTATTGTTTAAATGAGACAGGAACAGAGAGACTCGGAACGTTGACTCTGCTTCTCTTTCCACAGATGCTGCCAGACCTGCTGAGTGACTCCTGCATTTCTTGCTTTTGTTGCAGAGAGACTTGGTGTGTATTCAGAGAGATCTTTGAAGGCCGCACGAAAGGTTGACAAGTTTATGCCTGATATAACAGACATCAGGTAGAAAATACTATTGAGAAACAGGCTGAATATTGAAAGTCCAGAGGGGAAGTGAAAAAGAAAATAAGAGAAGCAAAGAGAGAGCATGAAAAGAGGCGAGCATTAAAGGAAATCCCAAAGTTTTCTATCGGCATCTAAATAGTAAAAGGGTAGTAAAAGGAATAATGGGGCCAACTCAGGACCATAAAGGGGATTTGCACATGGAGGCAGAGGATATAGCTGAGGTAATAAATGAATAATTTCCACCTGTCTTTACCAAGGAAGAAGATATGGAATCCTTTCCTTTATTAGCTGAGGTATAGAATATACGAGCAGGGAGGTTATGCTAGAATTCTATAACTCATTGGTTAGGACACAACTTGAGTACTGTGTGCAGTTCTGCTCACCTCATTACAGAAAAGATGTAATTGCACCAGAGAGGATGCAGAGGAGATTTATGAGGATGTGGCGAGGACTGGAAAAATGCAGCTATGAGGAAAGATTGGACAGGCTGGGATTGTTCTCCTTGAAATAGAGAAGGCTGAGGGGAAATCTGATTGAAATGTACAAAACTGAGAGTAGAGTGGAGCTGAAGTGTCCATTCACCTTAGCAAAGCGGTCAGTGATGAGGGGGCATAGACTTAAAGTGATTGGTAGAAAGACTAAAAGGGAGCTGCGGATTTTATTTTTCACCCAGCGGGTGGTGGGAGCCTGGAACTCACTGTCCGAAATGGTAGTTGAGGCAGAAACCAACAACTCATTCAAAAGGTGTCTCGATATGCACCTCAAGTGCTGTAATCTATCAAATGCTGGAAGGTAGGATTAGAATGGATGGATCGTTTTTTGGACAGCATAGACACGATTGGCCAAGTGGCCTCTATCTGTGCCATAAACTTTCTATGATTCTAAGATGCAACCCAGTCAATGTTGAAAGAGGAGGTAAGTCAGACACGAGTGGGGTTTAAAATTGATAAAGAGGAAGTATTAGATAGGCTGTCTGGAATTAAATTGAATAAAGCACCAGGACCAGATGATATGCATCCAAGGATACTGAGGGAAGTGAGGGTGGAAATCGCAGAGGCACTGGACATAATTTTTCAGTCCTCCTTAGACTCGGGGTGATGCCAGAGGACTGGAGAATTGTAAACGTTACACCCTTGTTCAAAAAAGGGTGTAAAGGTAAGGCCAGCAACTATAGGCCTGTCAGTTAAACTTCGGTGGTGGGAAAACTTCTAGAAATAAATAATCTTGGACAAAGCTAATAGTCACATGGACAAATGCGAGTTAATTAAACAAGCCAGCATGGATTTCTTGAGAGAACATCATGTTTAACTAATTTGCTGGAGATGTTTGAGGTGGTATCAGAGAAAGTTGATGAGAGCAATTCTGTTGATGTGGTGTACATTGATTTTCATATAACGGTCTATTCAGTTTCAAATGAACCTGCCTCCATCATTCTCAAGCAGTGCATTCCAGACATTTAACTATTCCCTGCATGCAAAAACCTTTTGATACAATGCCACACAACAGACCTGTGAGCAATCTTGTCGCTCATAGAATAAAAGAGACATTAGCAACATGGATACGAAATTAGCTGAGTGACAGGAAACAAAGAGTAGTGGTTAATGGATGTTTTACAGGCTGGAGGAAGGTTTGTGGTGGAGTTCCCCAGAGATCAGTGTTGGGATCCTTGCTTTTCCTGATATATATTAAGGACCTAAACCTGGGTGTACAGGGCACAATTTCAAAGTTTGCAGCTGATACGAACGTTGGAAGCATTGTGAACTGTGAGGAGGATAGTGTAGAACTTCAAAAGAACACACACAAGTTGGTGGAATGGGCAGACAGGTGGCAGATGTAGTTCAATACAAAGAAATGTGAAGTGATTCATGTTTGGAGGAAGAACATGGGAAGACAATATACAATAAAGTGTACAATTCTATAGGGTGTGCAGGAGCAGAGGGACCTGTGTGTATATGTGCAGAAGTCATTGAAGGCGGCAGAACAGGTTGAGAAAGTGTTTAATAAAGCATGCAGTATCGTGGGCTTTATTAATATGGGCATCGAGTACAAGAGCAAAGAAGTTATATTGAACTTATATAAGACACTATTTCAGCCTCAGCTGTGGTATTGCGTCCAGTTCTGGGTGCCACGCTTGAGGAAAGACGTGAGGGCATTGGAGAGAATACAGAAAAGATTGACCAGAATCATTCCCAGGTTGAGGAATTTTAGTTATGAAGATAGATTGGAGAAGTTAGGACTGTTTTCCTCGGAGAAGGCCGAGAGGTGATTTATTGGAGGTTTCAAAAATCATGAGGTGTCTGGACAGAGTAGATAGAGAGAAACAGTTCCCACTCGTGAAAGGATCGAGAAAGAGAGGGCACAGATTTAAAGTCATGGGTAAAAGAAGCAAAGACGACCTGAGGAAAATATTTTTTCACACAGTGATTGGTTAGAGTCTGGAATGCACTGCCTGAGAGTGTGGTGGAGGCAGGTTCAATTAAAGCTGAATAGACTGTTATATGAGAAGGAAGAATGTGCAGGATTACAGGAAGAAGGCAGGGAACGGCACTGGGTGAATTGCTCATTTGGAGAGCGAGTGCAGACACGAAAGGCTGAATTGGTCATTCTGTGCTGTAATAATTCTCTGATGTTTTTATTACAGGATTCTGACCAAGGGGACACTGTGATGGGGCGTCTCAGATGGGTGTAATGGTGGAGAATGGGGAATTCATGGCTGGAAAGGGACGTTGTCCTATGGGAACTGGAATCTTAGCAGGGACTCTCCGACAGCCTGTCCGGGTCGAAGGCATCCAGGAAATATCTTCCCTCCCACCTCCTCCTGAGGTGGCCTTTGGATTCCTGGTGCCAATGCCTGTGTCCTCATGATGGTGATGATATGAAGGGTGCAGCAGAACACCATGAACTTGGACACCTGCTCCAGTGAATACTGGAGGGCTCTCCCCGAGCGGTTTAGACATCGGAAGCATTGCTTCATCACACCGATGGTCTGTTCCACCATGTTCCTGGTGACTCCATTGCTCACATCATACACATGCTAATTCCGTAACGAACGGTTGATGGTGGGAGGTGGATTGAGGGTGTAGAAGCATGGGCTGTGTCTAGAGGGGGTTCATTTGTCTCCAAGGAGCTACATTCTGGTTCTTCATGGAGCCCCGATGTGTTGTGACCGGCTGACTGCTTCAGAATGAAGGTATGGTGGCTGCTGCCAGGATGGTGGACATTCACCAACATGACGGACTGGGCATGCTCACACACCAACTGCACATTGATGGAGTGAGAGTTATTTCAGTCCCTGTACGTCAACCCATGGGTTGACATGGGGGCCCCGCAGAGCCACCTACACCATCAGGAATCCCGCTATCCTAACAAAGCCACGGGATCTCTCATCCTGCTTCTACCTGCTGAGGGAGATTTTGATGACATAGATGGTCACCCTCACTTCCCAGAATTATCAATGGACAACACACAGGCCTAGTAACTACTGGCCAGTTAGTTTAACATCAGTTGTGAGGAAAGTTTTAGAAACAATAATCAGGGGAAAAGGACAACACACCCTTGGAGAGGTTGAGTTAATTAAGGATTGTCAGCACGGATTTCTAAAAGGCAGATCATGCTTGATGAAGTAATTGAATTTATTTAGAAAATCAGAGAAGGTTGATGAAGGGAATGTGGTGGATGTTGTCCACGTGGATTTTATGAAATTATTTGACGAAGAAACACACAGAAGCTTGGCTAACAAAATTGAACCTCATGGAATAGCATCTAATTGGATCAAAAATTGTCCATAGGACAGAAAAAAGAGAAATGTGTTAAATGGTTGTTTTTCAGACTGGAGGATGGTAGACAGTGATGTTCCCCAAGGGTCAGTGCTTAGGACCACTGTTTGATTTTTTGCTATATATGTGTTACATGGATCTTGGAATACAGAGTAGATTTTCAAAATTTTCCGATGATACCAATCTTGGAGGTGTGGTAAACAGTGATGATGTTGCAAACCACCTGTAGCAGGATACAGATTGGCTAGCAGAATGGACAGAGAAGTGGCAGGTGGAATTTCATACAACGGAGTGTGAGATGATGTATTTTGTCAGAAGGAATAGGAAGGTAATATAGACTTAATGACACAGTTCTAAAGATTGTGCAGGGACAGAGCTACCTGGGGCTGCATATGCATTGATATTTGAAGTTGGCATTACATATTAGGAGAGTGTTTAGCGAAGCATATCAGATCTTGGACTTCATCATTAGAGACAATGAATTCAAAAGGATACTGGATGGACACCCGAAGGAGATGATCTTGCAGGGATACGGGGACTGACTGGGAGAGTGGGACTGACTGGATTGTTCCACAGGGAGCGGGCACCGAGGGGCCGAATGGCCATCTTCTGTGCCATAAATCTATCTGTCACTCTCTGTGACTCTATGTTTGATATGTCTCCTGCTCCTGCCTGGAAATATTCAGATACATGGAAGTTCAATGAAACTGTGACTTTAACAGCCACATACAACTCCGTCCTCACCCTGCTGTGAGAAAGAACAAAGAACAAAGAACATTACAGCATAGGAACAGGCCCTTCGGCCCTCCAAGCCTGCGCTGATCCAGATCCTCTATCTAAACATTCGCCTATTTTCTAAGGGTCTGTATCTCTTTTCTTCCTGCCCATTCATGTATCTGTCTAGATACATCTTAAAAGACGCTTTCGTGCCCGCGTCTACCACCTCCGCTGGCAATGCGTTCCAGGCACCCACCACCCTCTGCGTAAAGAACTTTCCACGCATATGCCGCCTAAGCTTTTCCCCTCTCACTTTGAACTCGTGACCCCTAGTAATTCAAACCCCACTCTGGGGAAAAGCTTCTTGATATCCACCCTGTCTATACCCCTCATGATTTTGTACACCTCAATCAGGTCCCCCCTTAATCTCCGTCTTTCTAATGAAAATAATCCTAATCTGCTCAACCTCTCTTCATAACTAGCGCCCTCCATACCAGGTAAGATCCTGGTGAACCTCCTCTGCACCATCTCCAAAGCATCTACATCCTTTTGGTAATGTGGCGACCAGAACTGCACGCAGTGAGGCTCCAGGTCGTGTTGCAGGAGGGGACACAGCTCTGTGACCACCTCCTAATTGAATCAGAGTTACCTCACACACTGCTCCTGGGTTAGGTGTGCATAGGAAAAGTGCTCTTGGAAAACCCAGGGAGGGTAGGGCAGAGCCCCTTCCTCCTCTCACTTTACAGAGCTTCCCCTCTCTGCAGCCTCTGCTCCATTTGTTGGTCGTGTTACAGACCCAGGGACACTGTAACTGCAGTCAAGAACAAATATCAAAGAACAGTACAGCACAGGAACAGACCATTCGGCCCTCCAAGCCTGCGCCGATCTTGATGCCTGCCTAAACTAACACCTTCTGCACTTCCGGGGCCCATATCCCTCTATTCCCTTCCTATTTATGCATTTGTCAAGATGTCTCTTAAAGGTCGCTATCGTATCTGCTTCTAACACCTCCCCCGGCAGCAAGTTCCAGGCACTCACCACCCTCAGTGTAAAAAATCTGCCTCGCAGATTCCTTCTAAACTTTGCCCCTCGCACCTTAAACCTATGTCGCCCAGTAACTAACAATTCCACCCTGGGAAAAAGCTTGTAACTATCCACTCTGTCGATGCCGCTCATAACTTTGTAAACCTCGATTATGTCGCCCCTCCACCTCCGTCGTTCCAGTGAAAACAATCCGAGTTTTTCCAACCTCTCCTCATAGCTAATGCCCTCCAGACCAGGCAACATCCTGGTGAACCTCCTCTGTACCCTCTCCAAAGCCTCCACGTCCTTCTGGTAGTGTGGCAGTCGGAATTGCACGCAAAATTCCAAGTGTGGCCTAACTAAGGTTCCGTACAGCTGCAACATGACATGCCAATTTTTATACTCTGTGCCTCGTCCGATGAAGGCAAGCATGCTGTATGCCTTCTTGAATACCTTATCCACCTGCGTTTCCACTTTCAGTGACCCGTGGACCTGTATGCCCAGATCTCTCTGCCTGTCAATACTCCTAAGGGTTCTGCCATTTACTGTATACCTCCCACCTGCATTAGACCTTCCAAAATGCATTACCTCACATTTGTCCGGATTAAACTCCATCTGCCATTTCTCCGCCCAAGTCTCCAACCAATCTATATCCTGCTGTATCCTTTGAAAATCCTCATCATTATCCGCAACTCCGCCAACCTTTGCGTCGTCCGCAAACTTACTAATCAGACCAGCTGCATTTTCCTCCGAATCATTTGCACATACTACAAACAGCAAAGGTCCCAGCACTGATCCCTGCGGTACACCACTAGTCACATCCCTCCATTCAGAAAAACACCCGTCCACTGTTACCCTCTGTCTTCTCTGACCGAGCCACTTCTGTATCCATCTTGCCAGCTCACCTCTGATCCCGTGTGACTTCACCTTTTGTACCAGTCTGCCATGCGGGACCTTGTCAGAGGCTTTACTAAAGTCCATATAGATAACATCCAATGCCCTTCCTTCATCAATCATCTTCGTCACTTCCTCAAAAAACTCAATCAAATTAGTAAGACACGACCTCCCCCTCACAAAACCATGCTGTCTCTCGCTAATAAGTTCGTTTGTTTCCAAATGGGAGTAAATCCTGTCCCGAAGAATCCTCTCTAATAATTTCCCTACCACTGACGAAAGGCTCACAGGCCTATAATTTCCTGGATTATCCTTGCCACCCTTCTTAAACAAAGGAACAACATTGGCTTTTCTCCAGTCCTCTGGGACCTCACCTGTAGCTAATGAGGATGCAAAGATTTCTGTCAAGGCCCCAGCAATTTCTTCCCTTCCCTCCCTCAGTATTCTAGTTAGATCCCGTCAGGCCCTGGAGACTTATCTATCTTATTGCTTTGCAAGACACGCAACACCTCCTCCTTTTTGATAATGAGATGACTGAGACTATCTGCACTCCCTTCCCTCGGCTCATCATCCACCAAGTCCTTCTCTTTGGTGAATACTGATGCAAAGTACTCATTTAGCACCTCGCCCATTTCCTCTGGCCCCACGCATAGATTCCCATCTCTGTCCTTGAATGGGCCAACCCTTTCCCTGGTTACCCTCTTGCTCTTTATAAATGTATAAAATGCCTTGGGACTTTCCTTAATCCTGTTTGCCAATGACTTCTCATCACTCCTTTTAGCCTTCCTGACTCCTTGCTTAAGTTTCTTCCTACTGTCTTTATATTCCTCAAGTCTGTTCCTAGCCATCCAGCCCTGACAACTGCTTCCTTTTTCTTTTTGACGAGCCTCACAATATCCTGTGTTATCCAAGCTTCCCGAAACTTGCCAAACTTGTCTTTCTTCCTCACAGGAACATGCTGGTCCTGGATTCTAATCAGCTGACGTTTGAAAGAGTCCCACGTGTCAGATGTTGATTTACCCTCAAACAGCCGCCCCCATTCTAACTTCTTCAGATCCTGCCTAATTTTGTTATAATTAGCCTTCCCCCAATTTAGCACCTTCACCCGAGGACTACTCTTATCCTTACCCACAAGTACCTTAAAACTTATGGAATTATGGTCACTGTTCCGGGAAAGCTCCCCCACTGAAACATCGACCACCTGGCCGAGCTCATTCCCCAATAACAGGTCCAGAATGGCCCCATCCCTTGTTGGACTATCTACATACTGTTTCAAGAAGACCTGGATGTTCCTCACAAATTCTGTCCCATCCAAGCACCTAGCACTAAGCGAGTCCCAGTCAATATTGGGGAAGTTAAAATCACCCACCACTGCAACCCTGGTGCCTTTACATCTTTCCTAAATCTATCTACATATCTGCTCCTCTACCTCCCGCTGGCTGTTGGGAGGCCTGTAGTAAACCTCCAACATCGTGACTGCACCCTTCCTATTCCTGAGCTCCACCCATATTGACTCGCTGCATGGCCCCTCTGATTTGTCATCCCGCAGTACAGCTGTGTTATTCTCCTTAGCCAGTAATGCAAATCCCCCACCACTTTTACATCCCCCTCTATCCCGCCTGACTCTTCTAAAGCCTGGAACATTTAGCTGCCAATCCTGCCCTTCCCTCAACCAAGTCTCTGCAATAGCAACAACATCATATTTCCAAGTAGTAATCCAAGCTCTAAGTTCACCTGCCTTACCTGTTATACTTCTCGCATTGAAACAAATGCATTTCAGAACACCAGTCCCGCTGTGCTCAGAAACATCCCCCTGCTTGCTTTTCCTCTTAGTCCTACTGGCCTTCTTTACTATGTCCTCCTCATTTATTTCACTAGCTGTCCTACTGCTCTGGTTCCCACCCCCCTGCCACACTAGTTTAAACCCTCCCGAGTGACGCAACCTCCAACAAACCATCCACAGCACCTCCACTAACTTTACAATAACAGAAGTAAGTCAAAAGCCCCTCACCTGTAAGTTGGATGCCTGGTCCTTTTAAATAATACGAGAGAGGGTTCCTCATGTTGCTGAATATATGTTCAGCTGAGAGTGACTAACACATGCGATCAGTGGACATGTACAGACCAAGTTTCAAAGACGTACATCAATGCTGCCGGTATGGTACATTGACATCACATTCAAAACCATCCTCAGAGCAACAACACATACATGGTACGATTGAGCTAGAGCCCTGCCCAGCATGGGGCACTGTGCAGGCCGCACTAGAAGTGCCTGGCTGTGCAGTTCACATCTCTCTATGGATCCCAGCTTCTGTACCGTCAGCACCAGTAGTGCTGTAGAGTCTAAAATAGCGGCTCGGGACAGATACAGTGGGAAAGGAATTCACTTCAGAAGGAGAAATGAGAAAAGATTGAAGTCAAAACATTTTCAGGAATATGAGAATGGGCAGGAGAATGGGACTAATTGGAGGGGTGAGGCCATGGAGGGATTCAAACACAAGAATGACTATATTAAAATTAAGGTGCTGCCAGACCGGGAGCCAATGTAGATCAGTGAGCACAGGGGTGATGGGTGATCGATTTGGTGTGAGTTAGGATACAGGCAGCAGAGATCTGGATGGGCTGTGGTTTATGGAGGTTTATAACTGGGAGGGTGACCAGGATAGAATTGGAATAGTCAAGTGTGGATTTAACAAAGGTACAGTTGAGGGTTTATGCAGCAGATTGGCTGAGACAGAGGTGGAGGTGGGGGATATTAAAGAGGTGGTCATAGACAGGGTTGGTACTGGAGAGAATATGGAGATGGACTCAGCTCAGGTTTAAATAGAACACACCGATCGCAAACAGTCTGGTTCAGCCTCAGATATTGGACAGGGTGGGGTATTTGTTTCACAGATGGGGGATGGAGTTTGTGATGGAGACCAATGACACTGGCTTCAGTCTTCCCAAAATTTACATAACGGAACAGTATTTCAGTGAAACGTGGTTTACAGATGCCCGACCGGGAAATA
This sequence comes from Heterodontus francisci, assembly GCF_036365525.1. Classification (NCBI taxonomy): domain Eukaryota; kingdom Metazoa; phylum Chordata; class Chondrichthyes; order Heterodontiformes; family Heterodontidae; genus Heterodontus; species Heterodontus francisci. The sequence continues at coordinate 41,317,208 of NC_090391.1, forward strand.
GAGACAGCAACAGCAGCAAAGATGAGAGATTAAATGACAAGAAATCCAAAAAGTTGGCAATGGTTTATCGAGCTGATAGCTGGACATATTCACCAGGAATACAACGGCAGCAAAAAGTGCAGAGTAAATTACAGGAGCAGTAATGCTGTTAAACTTGGTTTATAGAATTAATAGCTAGATAGAGAGACTTACCAGGGACACCAATAATAGCCAGGATGGGATAGTAAATGTATTGAATAATCTTCAGTGCGAGACGGATCCGAGTGTTTAATGAGTGCCAATCATAATATGTAGAAAGGTAGTAAAGATCCGAGGATAAACTCCTGTCCATTGCTGTAACATTCCAATGTATTGTTCTCAGATTCTGACCCATTGTTGTAACATTCCAATCTATTGTTCTCAGATTCTGACCAAGTGTTGTAACATTCCAGTCATTTGTTCTCAGATTCTGATCTATCCTTTCTCTCTCTCTGGAGCCTCTGATCTCTGTTGTGGTTGTGTCGGGGTTGATGTTCCGGCTGAAACTATGGGACAACACATGGGAGCCCCTTATTAATAGAAGATGGAAAACTTCCAGTGACACAATTAGGGTCCATGGAGACTGACATTAATTACAGACACTGAACAAACAGATTCAGTTAACCCTTTTCAATACAGCACTTTTTGTACCACAATAAAGTAGATCATTTACCCAGTCTGGATGGGATGCATGAGGATTGCTGAGGGATGGAATGGTGGAAGTAGCAGAGGCACTGGCCAGCATATTCCAATCCCTCTTGTACATGGGAGTGATGACGTAATTTCACTGGCTCACCACTCTCTGGGTGAAGAAATTTCGCCTCATTTCAGTCCTGAAAGGTTTACCCCGTATCCTTAGACTATGAGCCCTTGTTCTGGACACCCCCACCATCGGGAACATCCTTCCTGCAACTACCCTGTCAAGTCCTGTTAGAATTTTAAAGGTTTCTATGAGATCCCTCTTCACTCTTCTGACTTCCCGCGAATATAATCCTAACTCTCCTCATACGTGAGTCCCGCCATCCCAGGAATCACTCTGATAAACCTTCATTGCACTCCCGCTATAGCAGGAACATCCTTTCTCGGAGAAGGAGACCAAAACTGCACACAATATCCAAGTGCGGCCTCACCAAAGCCCTGTATAACTGCAGCAAGACATCCCTGCTCCTGTACTAGAATCCTGTGTCTATGAAGGCCAACATAACATTCGCCTTTTTCTACCGCCTGTTGCACCTGCATGCATACCTTCAGTGACTGGTGTACGAGAACACCCAGGTCTCGTTGCATACTCCCCTCTCTCAGTTTATCGCTGTTCAGATAATAATCTGCCTTACTGTTTTTGCTAACAAAGTGGATAACCTCACATTTATTCACATTATACTGCATCTGCCAATTCAATAGCCCACTCACTCAACTTGTCCAAATCACCCTGAAGCCACTCTGCATCCTCCTCACAACTCACCCTCCCACCCAGTTTTGTGTCTTCTGAAAATTTGGAGATATTACATTTAGTTCCCTCATCTAAATCATTAATATGGAGTGTGAATAGCTGGGGTGATAGCGCCGATCCCTGTGGTACGCCACTAATCACTGCCTGCCATTTGGAGAAAGATCCGTTTAACACTACTCTTTTTTTCCATCTGCCAACCAGTTTTCTATGTATCGCAATACACTACCACTAATCCCATGCGCTTTAATTTTACTCACTAATCTCTTATGTGGGACTTTGTCGAAAGCCTTCTGAAAGTCCAAATAAACCACATTATCTGGCTCCCCTTCATCCACTCTATTAGTTACATCCTCGAAGAATTCTAATAGACTTATCAGGCATGATTTCTCTTTCGTAAATCCATGCTGACTCTATCCGATTCTAACACTGTTCTCCAAGTGCTCTGGCAACAGTGAATAAACCTCATGGGCTTTTCCTGTTATTTTATTTTGCAAAAACAGTGTCCATCTCTCTGCGGGCTATTTCAGCTGCTTTGCAAGTTTTTCAAAAGTGACAAAAAATTCCGCCATCCTCCTCATTGAACTTTCTCATAAACTGGGAGAACTTTAAGAGCTCGGCGCATGGTCCTGATCTCGGGGTAGCTCCCTCACTAGCTGTGCCTTCACTGGGCGTATTGGGTCTTCCTCTAGTTGTTTGAGCCACCTCAACTCCCTTTCTTCATTCTCCTTCTGGAATACTCTTACATTTTCCCTTTCACTTTGCTCTTTCTTGCTCTCTCTGGAATTCTAATTCTAGTCTCTTCTGTTCTAGTTTTACCATAGCTAACATTACTCTATCTGTTAGTAATTCTAACCCTGTGTGAGTCTTCAGCTTCAAGTGAAAAATGGTTGCACACGGGTCTTAGGATTTCGGGTTTCCGAGCTTTTGACCGAGAGTAATCCCTAACTGTCCAGCTACATTACTCAACTTTTCAACTGATAGGATGTTAATCTGTACCGAGTTACTTTCTTTTCTTTTGGCCTCGTTATCTCGAGAGACAATGGATACGCGCCTGGAGGTGGTCAGTGGTTTGTGAAGCAGCGCCTGGAGTGGCTATAAAGGTCAATTCTAGAGGACTTCTGTGTTGGAGATACGGTCCTGCCACCTGATGCCAAGTATTCTCCAGAGGCAGCGAAGATGGAATGAATTGAGACGTCACTCTTGGCTGACATACGTTGTAGCTGGACACGCTTTTCCACAGGTGCTGCAGAGAAATTTGTTTCTCGGGGCTGTTGCACAGTTGGCTCTCCCCTTGCACCTCTGTCTTTTTTCCTGCCAAGTACTAAGTCTCTTCGACTCGCCACATTTTAGCCCTGTCTTTATGGCGGCCCGCCAGCTCTGGCGAATGCTGGCAACTGACTCCCACGACTTGTGATCAATGTCACAGGATTTCATGTCGCGTTTGCAGACGTCTTTATAGCGGAGACATGGACGGCCGGTGGGTCTGATACCAGTGGCGAGCTCGCTGTACAATGTGTCTTTGGGGATCCTGCCATCTTCCATGTGGCTCACGTGGCCAAGATATCTCAAGAGCCGCTGACTCAGTAGTGTGTACAGGCTGGGGATGTTGGCCGCCTCGAGGACTTCTGTGTGGGAGATACGGTCCTGCCACCTGATGCCAAGTATTCTCCGGAGGCAGCGAAGATGGAATGAATTGAGACGTCACTCTTGGCTGACATACGTTGTCCAGGCCTCGCTGCCTTAGAGCAAGGTACTGAGGACACAGGCCTGATACACTCGGACTTTTGTATACAATCTAGTACTTCCTCCTCTACGTTATTGTGACAAATTTGATTTGACCAATCTATATGCAGATTTAAGTCACCCATAATTACAGATGTTGCTTTATCGCATGCATCTCTAATTTCCTGTTTCAGACAATTCCCACATCACCACGACAGTTTGGGGGTCTATATATAACCCCCACTAACGTTTTTTGCCCCTTATTGTTTCTAAGCTCTACCCATACAGACTCCACATCATCAGATCTCATATCCTTGCTCACTATTGTATTACTTTCCTTTTTAACCAGAAATGCAACTCCACCGCGGGTGGAAATAAGCCATTTTACTGATGGTGTGAATATTTGGTCAGAAGCTCATCGCAAGGCATCTCAAGGTTAACTATGTAACCAAGTGTGTGAACAGTTTGGCTTTTCGTCTCAAACATTTACAAAGGAGAGGGATGGAGTGTGTAGCTAGGAAATATTTGAAGCAGAGACAGAAAGCAATGGCTTCAATCTTCTCAATATTTAATTGGCATTGCAGATGTGTGAGTTAATACATTTTGAAAGGAGGAATGAGGACAGACCATACAAGTTAAATGGTATAACTATAAAGGTGGTGAAATAACAGAGACACCTGGAGTATTTGTACACAATTCTTTGTAGCCAAACCGTTAATAAATATATGGGATCCTCGGTTTTATAAATAGAGGCAAAAAAAGCAAAAGCAAGGACATTATGTGAAACATATAAAATACTAGTTCAGCTGCACCTGAAGTCTGGTGTCGAATACTGGGAACCACACTTTAGGAAGGACATGAAGCCTTCGGAGAGGGTAAAGAACTGTTTTACGAGAATTTGTGCAGGCATGAGGGATTACAGTTATGTAGCTGGGGTTGTTCTGCTTCGAGCAGAGAACTTTCAGAGGAGATTTGATTGAGCTGTTTAACATTAGGAAGTGTTTAGATAAATTAAATAAAGAGAAACCGTTTCCAATGTCCAAGGGGTCACTAACCAGAGACACAGATTTAAGGCGATTGGTAAAAGAAGCAGACATGAGGATTTTTGTTTCTGAGTTGTTTGGATTTGGGATGCACTGTCTGATAGGCTGATGGATACAGATTCAATAGTAGATCCCAAAAGGGAATTGGATAAATATCTGAAGCAGGAAAAATGTTAGGATATAGTGAAAGTGTCAGGGAGTGGGTGTAACTGGATTGTTCTTTGAAAGGGCCAGCACTGACTTGATGGGCAGAATGACATCATTCAGGACTGTGCTATTCTATGATTCTATGATTGTTCCTGCCTGTACATTCCCAATATTCCTTTCCTTTCAGCAGCTGTTTGATAAAGTAGCACATAACAGCCGTGTTACCAAATTAGAAACACATGAGATTAAAGGACCAATGTCAGCAGTGGCTCAGTTTGTCGCTCTCTCCCCTTTCAGTCACAAGCTTCTAGGATCAAGTGTCACTGCAGGACTTGATGACAAGAATCAAGGCTGACACTGCAGTGCAGTACTGAGGGAGTGTTGCACTGTCCGAGGTGCCACCTCATCAAATAAAAGGTAAAGCCAGGTCCCGTCTGCCCTCTCAAGTGGATGTAAAGATCCTATGGAATTATTTAGAAGGTCAGGGGAATTATTCCCAGTGTCCTGGTCAACATTTACCCCTCAAATCAACATCACAAAAACAGATCTGATCATGACCACACTGCTACTTGTGGGATCTTGTTGTGCGGACATTGGCTGTGTTTTTCCTACATTACAAGGCTGACAAAACGGTAAAAAGTACTCATTGGTTGTAAGTCGCTTTGCGACATGCAGTGGTCATGAAGGCGTTACATAAATGGAAGTCCTTTTTTATTTTCAATGTCAGCATGCAGGAAATTAGGTCAGTGACAGAAAGCAGAGAGTAGCGGAGAATGGTTGTTGTTTCGTCTGGAGGGAAGTACAAAGTGCGGTTCCCCAGCGTCACTGTTGGAATCACTGTTGCTGTATGTTAATGCAATGGGCTTGTGTACAGAGAGGACAATTTCAACGTTTTCAGAGGGCAGGAAACTCAGAAATGTTAATAAACAGTGAGAAGGATAGTAACAGACTTCAGCTGGACAGAGACTGACTGGTGAAATGGACAGGAACATGGCAGATGTAACTTAACACAGTGAAGTGTGGAGTGAGACATTTGGGTAGGCAATATGAGGAGAAACAATATAAACTCAATGGTAACATTATAAAGTGGGTGCAGGATTAGAGAGACCTGGGGTGTACACACACAGATCTTTAAATGTAACATGTAGTGTCCTTGGTGTTAGAGAGAGAGGCACAGAGTAATAAAACTCAGGAGGAAATGCTGATTTTCATCCATCATTGGTTAGGTCCCAGCTGGAGAATTGTGTCCAATTTTGATCACCACACTTTGGTAAGGATGTCAAGCACTTAGTAAATATACTGAGGTGATTTACAAGAATGGTACCAGGGATCTGGGAATTCAGTTACGTGGAGAGATTGGAAAAGCTGGGATTGTTCTCTTTAGAGCAGTGAAGGGTAAGGGGAGATTTAATATAGAATTCAAAATCATGAAGGGTCTTGATAGGTTAATTAATGTGAAACTGTTTCCAGTGTCAGAAAGTTCAGTATTAAGAAGGCACAGATTGAAGGTAATTGACAAAGAACCAGAGGTGAAATGAGGAGAATTTTCTTGCACAGCGAGTTGTTGGGATGTGGGATTCACTGCCTTAAAACATGGTGGAAGCAGATTCAATAATATCTTTCAAAAGAGAATTCAGCAAATACATGAATTGGAATTAAATAAGCTGGAGTGTGGGTCAAAAGGAGGAGAGAGGAACTAATTTGATATCTCTTTCAAAGAGACTGCACTGACAGAATGGGCTGAATATCCTCCTTCTGTGCGTAGGGTTTGTGATTCATGATCTGCCCGTGCCCTTTCTTGTTGAGGCCGGTGACACACAAAGCTCCTGCTTTGTCCTCATTTCCATGAATTCTTCTTGCTGCCCAGGGTGACCCACGCTGATGTCTGTCTGCACATTAACTGGGAGCGAAGTGTGCGTGAGGCTGGTTCGTGTTTCAGCCAGCATTCAGCTTTTAAAGGCAGTCTGTCCCTCTTAAAGGGAAGCTGCACTGAATCACAGGAGGCTGCGTGTGCTGCTGCTGCTGACTGTGAATTCTGCAATTGGAAACAAGGTAAGTGGAATACTAGGACAGAGAGAGGGATCTGCAGTTCACGGTGCTGGAGGCCTTAGTCATGGAGGGGGGCAGGAGGAGGGAGGCCATGTTTTCATGGCGTGGGGTCGAGGCCCTCAAGTAACACTCTCCGAAGGGAATGGGAGCAGGTGGCCTGGGAGGTCAATGCAAGAGGTCCGGCCCCGAGGACCTGGCAGCAGAGCCAGAAGAAGTTTAATGAGCTCACACGGGTGATCAATGTCGGTGAATTCATCTCCACATGGCATCTCCTACCCTAAAACACAACCAACCTCTCACACTGCTCAATGTACCACAGCTCCATCACTCACCCATCAGCAATCCCTAATACTCAGGACTCACACCTAACATTCACTTACTCCACCTCACCGTCACACACATTCCACTGATGCCAGCCTCACACCCACCTCTCAATGCCTCCACATACATCCAGCTATTCAGCTATGGCAGGCAAATAACCCAAACACAGTGAAATACAATCACTGCCATTCTGCTCTCTCTCTTCCAGGACAAGGCGGCCCATAAACACAGGGAGCAGCAGTGTTCCGGCGAGGGCCAGGCATAACTTCATCCCCAGAGCCTGAGGGAGGAGATGGTTCTTCACATCATGGGACCGGCTGTGACAGAGCCCGTAACATCCGGCATCACTGACAGTATTCAGGATGATGCTATGTTCCTGCCTTCTGTCCCTTCTTAACTCCCACATCCCCCTCATACTGCTGTCTGGGATGATGCACAAGCTTCAGATGGTGGGACCATTGACCTCCTGCTTTCCATCCCACCCCCAATCCCTAACCCCAACTTTCCCCTTCTAATTTTATACTTTCCAATGATAACCCAAAACTACCAGCTTCCCAGTCACAGCAACTCCAGGAGACAGAGAGAGCAGCAGCACAGCACTGATGGCGAAGCACCATCACTTGGTCTAATACTCACAGCCAACAGTTGAAATACTTACACTGTGTGTGCTTTAGAGGCTGGTATAAAGTCGGAATCTACACGTGGTGAGTCACCGCGCACAAGTGAGCTGCAGCCAGGCCAGGGGGAAAGGATAGTTCATGTGTCAGCTCACCAGAGGGCGAGGTCACAAACGAGTTATAATACACAGGACTCAGAAATGAACATTGCTGGAACTGCATTCAGGAGAATGCTGATGGACATGTACACTGAGAGACTTTGTCCATTGACAGGCCTGTCAGACAGCTCCAAGATGGCACAGGACATTGCATAGAGATTGAAGCCCATTCTTTCCCCTGTGGAAGTGGTCACTAACTCCATGACATCACTAGCAGACCCAGCCATGATACAATATCTGGTGACCATTGCCTCAGCTTCCACTGCAGCACAGACGGCAGACACCCAACGTCTCAGTGCAGCAATGGAAGCTCAGACTGAGGTCATGTGATCCATGCTTGCTGCCATGCAGGATCAAGCTTCTCTGGTGGGTAGGGCAGAGCCCCCTCCTCTTGCCTCTTGACATAGATTCCCCTCTCTGCAGCCTCTGCTCCATTTGTTGGTCATGTTACAGACCCAGAGACACTGTAACTACAGTCCCCAAACCTCGTCCAGAATTGGGTCACAAAGTCTTCTGTCCTGCCTGAATGTCTGCAGCAGCTCACAACACAACGTCCAGAAAAACATCCAAAGCACCTCCACTAACTTTACAATGGCATTAGCAAGTCAAAAGCCCCTCACCTGTAAGTTCGATGCCTGGTCCTTTGAAATAACAAGTGACTAACACAGGTTGTCAGTGGACATCCACAGACCAAGTTTCAAGGACAGACATCAACACTGTTGGGCTGGTGCACTGACGTCACCTTGAACCCTCCTTACACTAACAGCACATACATAGAACGCCCGGGCATGTCCCCTGCCCAGCATGGGGCACTGTGTTGGCCACTCTAGAAGTGGCCGGCTGTGCAGATAGCATCATTTTATGGATCAAGGTTTCTGTAACATTGGCACCAGCATGAAATTCACAGCCGGGGGAGATAGAGAGAAAAAGCAACTCACTTTCAATGGGGAATTGGGAAAAGAGTTGAAGGCATAAGATTTTCAAGAATATGGGATATGGACAGGGAAATGGGACTAATTGGAGGGGTGAAGCCATGGAGGCATTCAAACACAAGAATGAGAATATTTAAATTAAGGTGCTGCCAGACCGGGAGCCAATGTAGATCAGTGAGCACAGGGGTGATGGGTGATCAGGATTTGGGGTGATGGGTGATCGGGATTTGGTGTATATTAGTTTACAGGCAGCAGAGTTCTGGATGGTCTGTGGTTTATGGAGGTTTATAACTGGGAGGGTGACCAGGACAGAATTGGAATAGTCAAGTGTGGATTTAACAAAAACACGGATGAGGGCTTATGCAGGAGATGTTTTGAGACAGAGGTGGACATGGGTGATATTACAGAAGTGGTATTAGGCAGGTTAAGTGATGGAGAGAACATGACGATGAACTCAGCTCAGGTATAAATAGAACATAGAGGTTGTAAACTGTCTGTTTCAGCCTCAGACATTGGCTAGTGAGGTCGATATAGACAGTGGATAGGGAGCAGACTTTGTGAGAGAGACTGAAGACAGAGGCTTCAGTATTCCCAGGATTTACATGACAAGAACAAATGTCAGTGACATATGGTTTATATATACAATAGTTGGATCCAGAGACTTACCAGGGACACCAATAATAGCGAGGATGGGATAGTAAATCGTTTGAATCATCTTTAGTGCATAATAGATTCGCATTTCTAATGTTCTCCAATAATAATCTACAGTAACTTCGCCAAACCAATAGGATAAACTCTTGCTGCCCATTTTTGTAAAATTCCAATCTATTGTTCTCAGATTCTGATCAATCCTTTCCCACTCTCTGGAGCTGCTGTTAGTGTGGGGGTGATGCTCCCGGCTTGGAATGACACATTGAAAGAAATCCCTTATTAATGGAAGTGGAAAACTCTCCAATGACACAATTAGGGTGCATGGAGACTGACATTAATTACACACACTGAACAAACAGATTCAGTTAACCCCTGTCAAACCAACATTTAGTGTTCCAAAATAAAGTAGAACATTTACCCAGACTGGATGTTATGTATGAGGTTTGTTCAGGGAATGAGTGGTAGAGTCACTGGCCAGAAGCTTTCACTCCTCCTTGGCTATGGGAGTAGTGACAGGGGAGTGGAGGACTGTAAATGATACACCCTGTTTAAAAAAAAAGAGATGGGATAAACCCTGTAACTTCTGACCAATCAGTCTAATGTCGGCGATTGGAAATTTCTAGAGGCCATAACCCAGATCAAAAATATATCTTTCTTGGAAAAACATCTGATAATAAATGACAAACAGGATGGATAGCTTGATAACCAATCATGTCTGATAATCTTGATCAAGTTAGTTGATGACATAACTGTGAGTGTTGATGAGGGCAGCTTGTTTCGTGTTATGTATATGAACTTTCAAAAGGCCTGTCATCAAATGACATTTCATAGACTTGTTATGAAAAATGGAAGACATGGATTAATGTGACAGTGATAGTGTGGATATGACATTGACACAGGGACAGAAAGCAGAGAGAAGTTGTGAACAGACATTGTATATTCTGGGGCAGGAGAATATACAGTGATGTTTCTCAGGGGTCAGTATTAGAACCAGTGCTGTTCCTGACATATAGATAGATGCATGATATCGACGTAAATGTAAAAATAAACAATTTCAACTCCTGCAGATGGCATGAAACTCATAAGTAAGGGTGGCAAAGGCGCAGACCACAGAATTATCCAACCTCACAGACTGTCTATATTTTTTTATTTATCATGGACTCTCATCCAACACCAATGTATTTCTCACTCTAATTTATTTGTGTGTGATTCTCGTGTGAGTGTGTGCGTGAATGAGCAGCGTACATGTTTATTATTTTATTCAGATCCAGTTTAGATTGTTAAGTATAATAAACTCACCTCTTGTTTAATCTCAAGAAAACCTGTCTGACTGGTTCTTACACGAGCACAATAAAGGTATAAGGTAAAATACTCACTGAGGTGGTCAGCACGTCCACTGCTAAAAAAAAAATAAACCCTATTGTGGTCAAATGAGAGATAGGACAAGAGGGGATCTGGGACCCCTCCTCACATGGCTGTAACAGAAATTGATTGTAACCCAATGACAAACGAGAAATTAGAAGGAGGTAAAACAATTGATTCCCAGAAAAAAAAATGAAGATTTCAATGTAGGTTTTATTGTGGCTTTCGCTGCTACAGCACTAAAAAGTTCACATTCGGAGACAGTACCATCCTAAGCCACAGCTCATGAAAATATGAACAGATGAATTAGGATCACGAGTAGGCCACTCGGCCCCTCAAGCCTGCTCTGCCATTCAATAAGGTCATGACTAATCTGATTGTAAACTCGACTTCACATTTCCGCCTGCCCCCGATAACCTTTCACCCCCTTGCTTATCAATAATCTATCTACCTCTGCCTTACAAATATTCAAAGACTCTGCTTCCAGCGCCTTTTGAGGAAGAGATTTCCAAAAACACACGACCCTCACAGGAAAAAAATCTCCTCATCTGTGTGTTAAATGGGTGACCCCCTTATTTTTAAATAGTGACCCCTGATTCTAGATTCTCCCACAATGGGAAACATCCTTTCCACATCCACCCCGTCAAGACGCCTCAGAGTCCTATATGTTTCAATCAAGTCGCCTCTTACTCTTCTAAAGTCCAGCGGATACAAGCCCAGCCTGTCCAATGTTCCCACATAAGACGGCCCGCCCATTCCAGGTATCAGTCTAAATAGCCTTCTCTGTATTGCCCCCAATACATTTACATTTTTCCATTAACAAGGAGACCAATACTGTACACAGTACTCCAGATGTGGTCTCACCAATGCCCTGTAAAACTGAAGCATGACCTCCATACTTTGCTATTCAATTTCTCTTGCAGTAAACAATAACATTCTATTAGATTTCCAATTACGTGCTGTACCTGTTTACTAGCCATTTGTGATTCATACACTTGGACACCCAGATCCCTCTGCATCTCAGCGCACTGCAATCTCTCACCATTTAGATAACAGGCTTCTTTTTTATTCTTCCTGCCAACATGGACAATTTCACACTTTCCTGCAGTATACTCCATTTTCCAGGTCTTTTCCCACTCACTTAACCTATCTATATTCCTTTGCAGTCCCCTATGTCCTGTTCACAACTTAGTTTCCTACATATCTTTGTGTCATGGAAAAATATAGCAATTCGGTCCCTTCATCCAATTAATTTATATAAATTGTAAAAAGTTGAAGATCCCTGTGGTGCACCACTCGTTTCATCTTGCCAACCAGAAAATTACCCATTTATGCTGACACTCAGTTTCCTGTTAGCTAGTCAATCTTCTTTCCATACCAATATTTTCCCCCCGACACCATGAGCTTTTATTTTCTGCGATAAACTTTGATGTGGCATCTGATCAAATGCCTTATAGAAATCTAAGTCCAGTACATCCACCGGTACCCCTTCATCCACAGCACATGAAACTCCATCAAAGAAATCCAACAAACTGATTAAACATGATTTAACTTTCATAAATCCATGTTGATTCTGCCTGATTACCTCGATTTGTTCTGAGTGCCGGCTATACCATGCCTAATAATATCTTCTAAATTTTTCCCCAAGACAAATGTGTAGCTAACTGGCCTGTAGTTTCCTGTTTTCTGTCTCCCTCTCTTTTTGAATAAAGGAGTTATATTGCCAATAAAGGAGTTACATACAGAGTGAAGTAACTTGGTATAGGTTAAACGCCCTGTCTGCTGAAAAGTTGAGTAATGTAGCCGGAAGGTTAGGGATTGCACTCCGTCCAAAAGCTAGGGAATGCGTAATCGTAAGACTTGTGGCCAACCATTTCTCACTTGAAGCTGAAGGCTCAAACAGGGTTAGAATCACGAACAGATAGAGTAATGTTAGCTAAGGTAAAACTAGAACAGAAAGGACTAGAATTAGAATTCCAGAGAGAGCGAGAAAGAGCAGAGTGAGTGTCAAGAAAAGGAAAACGTAAGAGTGTTCCAGAAGGAGAAGGAGGAAAGGCACTTATGGCAGCTCAAACAACTAGATGAAGTCCCAGTACACCCAGTGAAGGCACAGCTAGTGTGGGAGCTGCCCCTAGCTCAGGACCATGTGCTGATCTCTTAAAGTTCTCCCAGTTCATTCTAAAGTTCAATGAGGAGGATGTGGCAGCACTTTTCTTTCCTTTTAAAATATTTTCAAAGCAACTGCAATGACCGTCAGAGAACTGGACGCTGGTTTTACAAAATAAAATAACAGGAAAAGATGAAAGTTCATCAGATTATGAGCGGACTGAAAATGCTATCCTGGGCCCATATGAGATAGTACTGGAGCTGGACCAGCAAAAATTCAGAATCTTTGGAAAGCAGCTTGAACAAACCTACCTGGCGTTTGAAAGAGTTAAGCAATTTCGGAACATTGGAACATAGGAGCAGCAGTAGGACATCGAGCCTGTTCCACCATTCAATATGATAATAGCTGATCATCCACTTCAATGCCTTTTTCTGACACAATCCCCATTTCCCGTTATGTCACTGGTATTTAGGCCGGGGCATTGAGTACACCAATTGGGACATCATGTTACATTTGTACATAACATTGTTTAGGCCGCATTTGGAGTATTGTGGGCAGTTCTGGTCGTCGCACTGCACAAAAGATGTGATTAAGCTAGAGAGGGTGCAGAAAAGATTCACAAGGATGTTGCCTGGTTTGAAGGGCTTGAGTTATAAAGAGAGACTGGATAGGCTGGGTCTGATTTCCCTGCAGTGAAGGAGGCTGAGAGGAGACATGATAGAGGTATATAAAATTAAGGGAGGCAAAGATAGGGTAGATACCTGTTTCCCATGGTTGCGGTGAATAAAACTAGAGGGCGTAGATTTAAGGTGAGAGGGAGGAGGTCTAAAGGGATCAAAGGGGTAAATGTTTCACACAAAGAATAGTGGGTATTTGGAATGATCTGCCTGAGGAGGTGGTGGAGACAGGAACAGTAGTGACATTTAAGAGGCATCTGGACAGGTACTTGAATGAACAAGGCATAGAGGGATATGGAATTAATGCAAGCAGTTGGGATTAGTATAGATCGGCATTATAGTCAGCCCAGACGCGGACGGCCGAATGGCCTGTTTCTATGCTGTACTACTCAATGACTCCATTTAGAAACCTGTTAATCTCTGCTTTAAACATACTCAATGACTGAGCTTCCACAGCCCTCTGGGGTAGAGAATTCCAAAGATTCACAACCCTCTGAGAAAAGGCATGTCTCCTCATCTCTGTCCGAAGTGGATTTCCACTTATTTTGAAATTGTTTCCCCTAGTTCTAGATACCCCAACCAGGGGAAACATGTTAGCTGCATCTACCCTGTCTATCACTTTCAGTATTGTGTAGGTTTCAATGAGATCACCTCTCATTCTTCGAAACTCTAGAGAATACAGGCCCAGTTTCCCCAATCTCTCTTCATGGGATGGTCCTGCCATCTCGGGAACAAGTCTGATGAACCGTCATTGCACTCCCTCTATGATCATAAAATCGTTCCTAAGGTAAGGGGACCAAAACTGCACACATTACTCCAGGGGCAGTCTAACCAAGGTTCGATACAATTGCAGCAAAACGTCACTACTACTGCACTCAAATCCACTTCAATAAAGGCTAACATACCATTAGTCTTCCTAATTGCTTTCTGCACATGCATGTTTGTTTTCAGTGACTTATTGACGAGGACATCCAGGTCCCTTCGTACAACTACACTTTCTACTCTCTTACCGTTTAAGAAATACTCTGCACATCTGTTCCTGCTACCGAAGTGGATAACCTCACATCTTTCCACATTATATTTCAACTGCCATGTTCTTGCCCACTCACGAAGTCTGTCCAAATCCCCTTGAAGCCACTTTGCATCTTCCTCGCAACACTCATTCCCATCTAGTTTACTGGCATCTGAAAACCTGGAGATATTACATTGGTCCCCACATCCAAGTCATTGATACATATTGTGAAGAGCCGGGTCCCAAGCACTGATCCCTGCAGTACTCCACTAGTCACAGCCTGCCAAGGCAAGAATGACTCATTTATTCCTACTCTCTGCTTTCTGCCTGTTATCTAATCCTTAATCCATGCCAGTACATTATCTCCTATCCCATGTGCTTCAATTTTACTAACCAACCTCCTGTCGGGGACTTTATCAAAAGCTTTCTGAAAATCCAAGTATACCACGTCCACCGACTCCCCTTTATCAAATCTGTGAGCAACATCCTCAAATAACTCCAACAGGTTCGTCAAACATTGTTTCCCATTTATATATCCATGTTGACTCTGCCTAACCAGATCCATTTATCACATTCTTTAGAATAGAGTATAGCTTGTTCCCAGCGACTGATGTAAGGCTAACATGTCTGTAGTACCCGGTTTTCTCTCTCCCTCCATTCTAAATACTGGGGAGACATTTTCTATATTCTAATCTACAGGAACAGTTCCAGAATCTACAGAATATTGAAAGATATTCACCAATGTATCCACTGTTTCCAAAGCTACCTCTTTCAACACTCTGGGATGTAGAATATCAGGTCCTGTGGACTTGTCAACCTTCAGCTTTATTAATTTCTCCAAGACAACCTTCTTACTCATACTAATTTCCTTCACTTCCTCAATCTCCCTAGTCCCTTAGATCTCTAAGTCTGGGAGATTTCTTGTATCTTCCTCAGTGAAGGCAGACACAAAGTAATCATTTAGCTTCTCTGCCATTTCTCTATTCCCCATTATAAATTCTCCTGACACTGCCTGTAATGGACCCACATTTGTCTTAGCTAAACTTTTCCTTTTTCCGTACCTGTAGAGGATTTTACAGTCCATTTTGTGTTTGTTTTTGGCCAGTGATATGAGCGCTCAAGATAGAGCCCACATAGAGGGCCAGAAGGTTCACAGATATTCTGGCTGATGAATTTTCCCTTGTACGCAAAGCCTTAACCCCAGAGGGAACGCCGTTCCTCTTCACCCCAAAGATCCGAGAATAAAAGGTGGAAGGGTGATTTGAGTCCGAGCAGCCATGGGCAAGAACGAAAAGCGGGACAGACAAGGGTCCATCCTCAGGCCAAATAGGACGGTACTGAGGGCAGGAGTAATGGCTGAAGATCTGTATGTTTTCACTGGAATAAGGCAGATCACTATCGAGATGACTAATGGACGTGACAGGGAAAACCTGTAGGATTAATCAGGGTCCACCAGAGCAGTGCAGGAAAATGGGCCCTGATGGAAAACACAGCAGATCAGGCTGTGCGTTTAACTGTCGCAGTCAGACCCAGTAAACCTACCACCGAGCGTGTGGAAAACTTAACAAAATCCCAGAGTTACCAGGATTTTGTATTCCAAGGAAAAGTGACCCCATACCCCTCGAGTGAGGCAAGCAAGCCCAACGTCACATTGAGGGATACAGGGGCCACCCAATCCCTTCACCTGGGAAAAGGCATCACCTTTCCTCAAGAGAGTACAGTGAATGCTGGAGTGTGAGTGAATGCTATCGGAAGACAGTATATGTCCATACCTTTATATCAGCTGCACTTGCAGTGTGACCCAGTTTCAGGACCGGTAACCATGGGAATTGTACCTCGATTACCGGTGTATGGGTCGACCTGCTCCTGGGTAATGATCTGACAAGGGAAAAGGTGGCAGCTTCCCCAGTAGTTCTTGAGACACCAAAAGAGGTCAGAGAGACAGAACATTTACAGAAGAAGGTCCCAGGCATTCTCCCTGATTGTGTGGTGACTCGGTCCATGGCCAAACAATCTCCTGAACTTACACAGCAGAAGGATGACCCTACTGTCTGGTTGTCTGAAACCTTCTTTGTGAAGTTAGAGGACCCAAAGTGTGTGTTAAACAGATCGTCCTTAGTTGAGTCTCTGTGTTCAAAAAATAGCACAGACTGTCCAAACCAAAAGTGAAGCAGAGGGAGTTGCAGAGTGCTACTATTTAAAGAATGAGGAGCTGATGTGGCAGTGGAGACCTGCTCACAGACCTGCGGATGAAGACTGGACAGTGGTTCACCGCATAGTGGTGCCGCTGGGGACCCTTACAGAAATATTAAGAATGGCCCACGAACATCCACTGACTGGACATGTCGGTGTACGAAAAATCGAAGACCGCATAAGAGAGCATTTAGACTGGCCACAACTCACAATTCACCAAAGAGAAGGACTTGGTGGATGATAAGCCACTGGAAAGGAGTGTAGATAGTCTCGGTCATGTCGTTATCAAAAAGGAGGCGTTGGGCGTCTTGCAACGCATGAAGGTAGATAAGTCCCCAGGGCCTGTAGGGATCTTCCCAGAATACTGAGGGAGGCAAGGGAAGAAATTGCTGGGGCCTTGACTGAAATCTTTGCATCCTCATTGGCTACAGGTGAGGTCCCAGAGGACTGGAGAATAGCCAATGTTGTTCCTTTGTTTAAGAAGGGTACCAAGGATAATCCAGGAAATTATAGGCCGGTGAGCCTTACGTCAGTGGTAGGGAAATTATTAGAGAGCATTCTTCGGGACAGGATTTGCTCCCATTTAGAAACAAACGAACTTATTAGCGAGAGGCAGCATGGTTTTGTGAAGGGGAGGTCGTGTCTCACTAACTTGATTGAGTTTTTTGAGGAAGTAACGAAGATGATTGATGAAGGAAGGGCAGTGGATGTTGTCTACATGGACTTCAGTAAAGCCTTTGACAAGGTCCCTCATGTCAGACTGGTACAAAAGGTGAAGTCACACGGGATCAGAGGTGAGCTGGCAAGATGGATACAGAACTGGCTCGGGCATAGAAGACAGAGGGTAGCAGTGGATGGGTGTTTATCTGAATGGTGGGCTGTGACTTGTGGTGTTCCGCAGTCCTGTGACCTTTGCTGTTTGTAGTGTCTATAAATGATTTGGAGGAAAATGTAGCTGGTCTGATTAGTAAGTTTGCGGAAAACACAAAGGTTGGTGGAGTTGTGGATAGTGATGAGGATTGTCAAATGATACAGCAGGATATAGATCGGTTGGATACTTGGGCGGAAAAATGGCTGATGGAGTTCAATCTGGAAAAATATGAGGTAATGCATTTTGGAAGGTCTAATGCAGTGGGACATACACAGTCAATGGCATAACCCTTAGGAGTATTGACAGGCAGAGAGATCTGGGAGCACAGGTAGCCAATGTAGCCAAGTTATGAGTGGCATGGACAGAGTGGATAGTTCGAAGCTTTTTCCCAGGGTGGAAGAGTCAGTTACTCGGGAAAATAGATTTAAGGTGAGAGGGGCAACGTTTAGAGGGGATGTGCGAAGCAAGTTCTTTACACAGAGGATGGTGAGTGCCTGGAACTTGCTGCCGGTGGAGGTGGTGGAAGCAGGTACGATAGCGAGGTCTAAAAGGCATCTTGACAAATACATGAATAGGATGGAAATAGAGGATACACTCCCCGGAAGTGCAGAAGATTTTAGTTTAGGCAGGCATCAAGATCGGCGCAGGCTTGGAGGGCCGAATGACCTGTTCCTTTGCTGTACTGTTCTTTGTTCCACGAAGATGTGGTGGAGCATTGTCAAACTGGTCACATGTGACATGTTGTGCGGAAGCCACAACCGGCAATAAAACCTGCATCCCTAACTCCCACACAGTTTTTGGGGAACCCTTCAGCAGATTGCTGGTGGATTGTGTGGGACACCTGTTGAAAACAAAGTGGAGTCTACCAGTATCTTCTCACCATTATGGACGTAGTGGTCCAATACCCAGAGGCCATTCCCTGAGGAGCTATCTCAGCCAATGTAGTTGTGGAGGGGCTGAACCAATTCTTTACACGATATGAGCTGCCTGCTGAGATCCAGATGGACCTGGGCACACATTTAATGTCCAGCATTTTTGAAAATGTCATGGGTAATTTAAACATAACCCAGCTAAAGTCCTGAGCCTACCACCCGCAGTCACAACGGGCTTTGGAGCGGTACCACCAGACCCTAAAGGCAATGATCAGCTCATACTGCTATGAGTAACCCTATGACTTTGACAAAGGGCTGGGATTTCTCCTGTTGTTTACCAGGGACTTATCCAGTGATTCCACTGGCTTTAGTCTCTTTGAATTAGTTTATAGACACGAGATGAGAGATCCTCTTTAACTAATCAAGGAGAAGTTTTTGGGACACAATGATGAGTCTTCCATGTTAGAATGCATTTCCATGCTCTGGGAATAGTTCACGAGACCCTCTGCAATGGCTCAGGAACACCTAAAAACCTCCCAGGTAGCTATGAAAATGTAAGCAGGCAAAAATGCCGCGGCTAGAACATTTCAAGACAGAGACCATGTATTGTTATTCCTCCCATGCAGGGTGAACGCCTTAAATCCCAGTTCAGTGGTCCATATCGAGTGGCAAAAGACATAGTCAGGTAAATTATTTAATTTACACAGCAGACCAAAGGAAAAAAAGTGAAGGCAGTGGAGGGGACAGACAAGTACAGATCTGTCAGACAGTCAGGAGGGAAGGATTGAAAAGGACAGTGAGGACACGTTAGAGGAGGGCCAGGAGGATTCCCAACTAGAACCCAATACTCTCCAATTAGCCAACCCTGAAATGTTAGAGAAATTAGACCACACGCTCTCCTCCTTAAATGCAGGACAAACAGGTACCCTAAAAAGGCTGCCAACAGCCTTTGCAGAAACGTGCAAGGACAAAGGAAGGTTTCCAAAAAGGTAAGCCAATGGTGAGGGAGATGGCTGACCTAGTGGAAGTGCTACAGGAGAGTGCAGTGAAAGCCGGACAGACGCTTGTGAGCACTAATGTCTCAGAGGACATAGGGCAGATCAGAAAAAGAATCCTCCCCATAGTAATGAGAGAAGGGAAGGGAAAAGACCCGAAAGTGAACAGCACTTGTGTACCTCACAAGAAAGCTAAAAGTGAGGTCAGTGTGGATCTACCCATTGAAGAACCCAATGATCAATTCCCAAACCCAAAGCTAATCAAACACAACAATTTCAAAGCAGAACTCAGCAAGAACAAAGGCCCAGATGAAACCTCAAACACCTCACAGGGGCTAAAATAAACAATGCATTACACACTGTCGATTCAGGGAGAAAGATTATCAAGGTGCAGGAACCTGAATGGTTCAAGCTTCATTGCAAGAGAGAAAAAAAAACAATGTAATCGCTGATGAATTGTCCAGGGTGGAACTCGACACGTAACCATCCCAGACAAAACTCCAACACAATTAAGTCAGCACAACTGTAACAGACAATGTCAGCTGCAGTAATTCTAAGATTAATGTGTCAATTTGAGTAGTTATTATTGAGATTGAATGTGTGTTTCCCTCTATTTCTTACCAGAATTCTGTAATGAAATGTTCCTGTTATCACAATTCTTTCCGTGTGCTGCAGCGGTGTCAAGATAACACAATAAGTCAAATGAGGAATTTTAATTCATCGGTTGGAAAATTACAGTAAACTTTAATGGAAAAAGTCCTACAGTTAGCCTTGACAAATCTGGGAGCCAAGATTGCCACCGCAATTGGTATCTGAAGCACCTTTTCACATTCCAAGATCTCCAACAGGAGACACATGTCTGATGAGCCTGGAGCGAAAACGTTGGCTTGCTCTAGTTATCGAATTACTGTAGATTACATTCATTAACACGGCATACAAGACCATCCTGACACATTGACTTTAAAAGAACAAACTCCTCCAAGTGCAGATACTGGTATCCTGAGTCCTGGGGAGATAGAAGTTAGGGTTAGGGTTAGGGTTAGGGTTAGGGTGAGGGTGTGAGAGAGTGCGTGTGTGTGAAAGAGAGAGAGAAAGCGTGTGTGTGTGAGAGAGAGGGCCAGAGAGTGTGTGTATGTGTGTGTGTATAAGAGCGCGCGTGTGTGTGTGTATGAGAGAGCGAGAAAGTGCGTGAGAGAGATAGAGACCGTGTGTGTGTGAAATAGAGAGTGTGTGTGTGTGTGTGAGAGAGTGTGTGTGAATGAGGGATTGTGTGTGTGTGTGACAGGATGTGTGTGTGTGGGTGTGCCTATGAGAGAAAGCCTGTGCGTGTGTGTGAGAGTGTGTGTATATGTTGCGCGTGTATGTATGTGTGTGTGTGTGTGAGAGAGAGATAGTGAGAGACAGAGAGAGTGTGCGTGTGACAGAGAGAGTGCGTGTATGCGTGAGAGTGTGTGTGTGTGTGTGTGAGTGAGATTGTGTGTGTGTGAGAGAGAGTGTGTGTGCCGGTGCCAGAGTGAGCATGTGTGTGACTGAGGCAGTGTGTGTGTGTGTCTGTGTGTATGCACGCATGCGTATGAGAGAGAAAGAGCGTGAGTGTGTGTGTGAGAGAGAGTCATAGAGTCATACAGCATATAAACAGGCCCTTCGGCCCACCACGTCCATGCCCACCATAATGCCTATCGTATCTAATCCCATCTGCCTGCTTTAATTCTATATCCCTCTATGCCTTGCTCATTCAATTACCTATCAAGATGCCTCTTAAATGTCGCTACTGTTCCTGCCTCCACCACCTTCTCAGGCAGTTCATTCCAGATACCCACTGTTCTTTGTGCGAAATATCTACCCCTTTAATCACCTTTAAACCTCCTCCCTCGCACCTTAAATCTATGCCCTCTAGTTTTAGTTACCCATGCCTATATTGCAGTGTGTGTGTGTGTGTGAGTGTCTGTGTGTGTCTGTGTGTGTGTGTTTGTTGGTGTGTGTGTGTGTGTTTGTTGGTGTATGTTTGTATCTCACTGGGACCGAGTTGTGCTTTGTGTTTGTATGTGCGTGTAGGTGCATCTGTGTGTTTGTGTGTCTGTGCCTGGCTCAGTGCCTCTGGGATGATCGGTGTCGGGGTGTGTGTGTGTCTGTGTTTCTGTGTTGTTGTGTTTTAGTGTGTTTCAGACCTGCGTTGTGTTATGGATAGGATGGGAATAGAGCGATACGGTCACCGGAAGTGCAGAAGGTTTTAGTTTAGGCAGGCATCAAGATCGGCGCAGGCTTGGAGGGCCTAATGGTCTGTTCCTGTGCTGTACTGTTCTTTGTTCTTTGTTCTTTGTGAGTGTATGTATGTGTGCGTGTGTTTGCCCGAGTGCATCCGAAGTGCAGTGTGTGTGTGTGTGCGTGTGTGTGTGTCTGAGGGAGAGTGTGTGTGCGTACATGTGAGAGTGTGTGTGTGTAAGAGGATGCTTGTATGTGTCCTAGAGAAAGTGTGTGTGTGAGAGAGAGATAGAGAGAGAGTGTGTGTGTGTGTATGCATGAACGTGTGTGTGTGTGTGTGTGAGTGTGTGGGTGAGATTGTGTGTGTGTGTGAGGGAGAGTGTGTATGTCTGTGCCAGTTTGAGCATGTGTGTGACTGAGGGAGTGTGTGTGTTTGTGTGTCTGTGTGTGTTTGCGACCGTGTGAGAGAGAGTGTGAGTGTGTGTGAGAGAGAGAGTCATAGAGTCGTACAGCAGAGAAACAGGCCCCTCGGCCCACCGCGTTCATGCCGGCTATAATGCCTATCTATACGAAATCGCATCTGCTTGCATTAATTCCATATCCCTCTATGCCTTGCTCATTCAAGTACCTGTCCAGATGTCTCTTAAATGTCGCTACTGTTCCTGCCTCCACCACCTCCTCAGGCAGTTCATTCCAGCTACTCGCTATTCTTTGTGTGAAATATTTACACCTATCATCACCTTTAAACCTCTTCCCTTTCACCTTAAATCTATGCCCTCTAGGTTTCGTCACCCATGCCTGTATTGCTCTGTGTCTGTGTGTGTGTGCGTGTATGTGTGTGTTTGTGTCTGTGTCCATGTCTCTGTGATGGTTGGTGCTGTGTGCCTGTGCGTGTGCCTGTGAGTGTGTGCCTGCATTCCTGGATTGTAGTGTGGGTGTGTATGTGTGTGTGTGTGTTTGTATATGAATTCCCTTATTGCAGTGTGCGTGTGTGTATGTGTGTCTTTCTCACTGCCTTGGGTGACATCCGTGTTAGTGTGTTTGTGCATGGATGTCTAGTTTGTAGTCTATGTATGTGTGTTGGCATAGGTGCATGTGAGTATGTGTGTGTGTGCATGTGTTTCAGGCCTGAGATGTGCTTTGTATCTGCGTGTATCTGTGTGTGTGTGCACGCCTGTGTTTGTGTGTGCACGCCTGCGTGTGCTTGTGCACGCCTGTGTTTCTGTGTGTGGGTTGGATCAGGGCCTGGGTTGTGCTGTGTGTCTGCGTGTGTGTGTGTTGTGTCTGTGTGTGTGTGTTTGTGTGATTTTGTTGTAATGTGTGTGTGGGTATATATCTCAGGGCTTCGGCTATGGTATGTGTGTGTGTGTGTGTTTGTGTGTGTGTGTGTGTGAATGTGTGTGTGCGTGTCTGCATGCCTGGATTGTAGTGTGTGTGTATGTGTGTATGTTTGTCTCGCCATGTGCCTGGATTGTGATCTGTGTGTGTGTCCGAGTGTGTCAGCTTGTGTGTGTGTCTGATTAATTGTGCTGGAATGTGTGTGTGTATATATCTCAGGGCCTCGGCTATGGTGTGTCTG
The DNA here is from genome assembly GCF_036365525.1 of Heterodontus francisci. Taxonomy (NCBI): domain Eukaryota; kingdom Metazoa; phylum Chordata; class Chondrichthyes; order Heterodontiformes; family Heterodontidae; genus Heterodontus; species Heterodontus francisci. The sequence goes on from NC_090391.1 coordinate 41,340,186, forward strand.
TGTGTGTGAGCCTGCATGCCCTGATTGTAGTCTGTATGTGTGTGTGCATATGTGCATGTGTGTATGTGTTTGTGCGTGTGTTTCCAGGTCTGTGTTGTGTTTTGTATATTCGTGTATCTGTGTGTGTGTGTGTGTGTGTCCCTTCATGCCTGGATTGTAGTGTGTGTGTGTGTTTGTATCAGGGTCTGTGTGGGTGTCTGTATGTGGGTTTGTATCAGGGTGTGTGTGTGTGTATGTTTATATCAAGGCGTGTGTGGGTCTGTATGTGGGTTTGTATCAGGGTATGTGTGTATGTCTGTATGTGGGTTTGTAAATGGGTCTGAGTGTGTGGCTGTGTGTGGGTTTGTATCGGGCCTGTGTGTGTTTGTATCCGGGTCTGTGTCTGTGTGTATGTGGGTTTGTATCAGGGTCTATGTGTGTCTGTGTGTGGGTTTGTTTCAGGGTCTGTGTGTATGTCTGAGTGTGGGTTTGTATCAGGGCCTGTGTGTGTGGGGGTGTGTGTGTATGTGTGTGTGTGGGTGTGTGTGTGTGTTTGTGTGTGTGTGTGTGTTTGTGTGTGTGTCTGTGTGTGAGTTTGTATCAGGGCCTGTGTGTGTCTCTGCATGTGGGTTGGTATCAGCGTCTGTGTGTGTGTGTGTGTGTGTGTGTGTGTGCTTGTATCAGGGTCTTCTTGTGTGTCTGCATGTGGGTTTCTATCAGGGTCTGAGTGTGTGTGTGTGTGAGTCTGTGTGTGTGTGTGTGTATGTTTGTATCAGGGGCGGTGTGTGTGTCTGTTTGTGGGTTTGTATCAGGGTCTGTGTGTGTGTGTGTGTGTGTGTGTTTGTGCGCGTATTTGTATCAGGGTCTGTGTCTGTGTGTGGGTTTGTGTCAGGGCCTGTGTGTGAGTCTCTGTGTGGGTTTGCATCAGGGCCTTTGTGTGGGGGTTTGTATCAGGGTCTGTGTGTGTGTCTGTGTGTGGGTTTATATCAGGGCCTGTGTGTGTGTCTGTACGTGGGTTTGTATCAATGTCTGTGTGTGTGTCTGTGTGTGGTTTTGCATCAGGGCCTGTGTGTGTGTATGTGTGTGGGTTTGCTTCAGGGCCTGTGTGTGTCTGTTTGTGGATTTGGATCAGGGTCTTTGTGTGTATCTGTAGTGGGTTTGTATCAGGATCTGTGTGTGTGCCTGTGTGTGGTTTTGCATCAGGGCCTCTGTGTGTGTGTGTGTGTGTGTGCGTGTGTCTTTGTATCAGGGCCTGTGTGTGTGTATGTATGTGAGTTTGTATCAGGTTCTGTGTGTGTGTGTGTGTGTGTGTGTGTGTGTATGTGTGCGTTTGTATCAGTGTCTGTGTGTTTGCCTGTGTGTGGGTTTGTATCAGGGTCTGTGTGTGTGTCTGTGTGTGGGTTTATATAAAGGTCTGTGTGTGTGTCTGTATGTGGGTTTGTATCAGGGTCTGTGTGTGTGTGTGTGTGTGTGTGTGTGTGTGTGTGGGTTTGTATCAGGGCCTGTGTGTGTGTGTTTGTGTGTGTGCGTGTGTGTGTGTTTGTATCAGGGCCTGTGTGTGTGTGTATGTATGTGGTTTTGTATAAGGTTCTGTGTGTGTGTGCGTATGTGTGCGTTAGTATCAGTCCCAGTGTGTGCCTGTGTGTAGGTTTGTATCGGGCCTTCGTGTGTATCTGTAGTGGGTTTGTATCAGGATCTGTGTGTGTGTCTGTGTGTGGTTTAGCATCTGGGCCTGTGTGTGTGTGTGTTTGTATCAGGACCTGTGTGTGTATGTATGTGGGTTTGTATCAGGTTCTCTCTGTGTGTGTGTATGTGTGCGTTTGTATCAGTGTCTTTGTGTGTGCCTGTGCGTGGGTTTGTATCAGGGTCTGTGTGTGTGTGTGCGTGTGGGTGGGTTTGTATCAGGGTCTGTGTGTGTATGTGCGTGTGGGTTTTTATCAGGATCTGTGTGTGTGTCAGTGTGTGGGATTGTATCAGGGTCTGTGTGTGTGTGTGTGTGTGTGTGTGTGTGTGTGTGTGTGTTTGTATCAGGGCTTGTGTGTGTGTGTGGGTTTGTATCAGGGCTTGTGTGTGCGTCTGTATGCGCTTTGTATCAGGATCTGTGTGTGCACATATGTGGGTTTGTATCAGGGCCTGTGTGTGTGTCTGTATGTGGGTTTGAATCAGGGCCTGTGTGAGGGCCAGCCGTGGCAGAAGCAACAGTTAAATGGACAAAATGACAGGTATGGCTACAAAATGGCTGAAGAAGGTATTTGTCTGAAACAGCAGATGATAGCCTGCCATAGTAATGTGTGACACATAGTAAATTGTAGTAAGGAATAGATTAATTAGCTGTTTCAATAGAAACTAGATTAGAAATAATTTATACAACAAGGCCGTTAAACATACTCATAGAAAAACCCAGATGGCAGTTAGATAAGAAGAGGCCCTGGACACACACAGATACAGGGTCACATTGTTCTAAACAAGATTAGAAATAATGTATACAACAAGGCAGTTAAACATACTCATAGAGAAACCCAGACAATAGTTAGATAAGAAGAGGCCCTGGGCACACACAGATACAGGGTCACATTGTTCTAAACAAGATTAGAAATAATGTATACAACAAGGCAGTTAAACATACTCATAGAGAAACCCAGACAATAGTTAAATAAGAAGAGGCCCTGGGCACACACAGATACAGGGTCACATTGTTCTAAACAAGATTAGAAATAGTATGTACAACAAGGCAGTTAAACATACTCATAGAAAAACCCAGATGGCAGTTAGATAAGAAGAGGTCCTGGACACACACAGATACAGGGTCACATTGTTCTAAACAAGATTAGAAATAATATATACAACAAGGCAGTTAAACATACTCAGAGAGAAACCCAGACAATAGTTAGATAAGAAGAGGCCCTGGGCACACACAGATACAGGGTCACATTGTTCTAAACAAGATTAGAAATAGTATGTACAACAAGGCAGTTAAACATACTCAGAGAGAAACCCAGATGGCAGTTAGATAAGAAGAGGTCCTGGACACACACAGATACAGGGTCACATTGTTCTAAACAAGCTTAAAATTCTACATCTGTTATTTCATCACCGAAAGAGATAAGGGGTACGACGGGAATTGATCACATAGTCACAAGATGATGAGACCCTCAGAATAAGGGGTAGAACATGCGCTGATCACACATCCATGTGATTATAAGACCAGGAATCAATTGGACAATATCCAGCCGAAATGGGCTGATTCACTGTACTTAAACTATGGAATTTCGTCTGTTCAGTGGAGAGGTACGTGGACTGTCCAGAGGCCTGTTCCCCACCGGTGTAAAATAATAAACTCTTTGATGGTTGAATTGGATCTGGATGTCGAGTGATTCATTTAGTCATTCCACCCAAACAGCCTGGTTTGTGCTGTGTGTCTGCGTCTGTGTGTGTGTAAATCTGTGTGTGTGTCAATCTGTGTGTGTGTTAATCTATGTGTGTGTCAATCTGTGTGTGTGTGTGCGTGTGTGTGAGTGTGTGTGTAAGTGGCTGCGTGTGTGTGTTGTGTTGTCGGTGTTTGTGTCTGTGGGTGTGTCTCAGTAATTGTGTTGTAATGTGTGTGTATATATATCTCAGGGCCTGGGCTATGGTGTGCGCGTGTGTGTGTGTGTGTGTGTGTGTGTGTGTGTGTGTGTGCCTGCATGCCTGGATTATAGTGTGTGCGTGTGTCTGTGTGTGTGTATGTGTATGTGTGTGTCTGAATGCCTGTGTTGTAGAGTGTGTGTGTGTGTGTGAGTGAGTGCCTGAATGCCTGTATCGCAGTTTGTGTGCGTGTATGTGTGTATGTGTGTAAATTTGACTGGTTCAATGTCCGTGGTGTGATCTGTGTTCGTGTGTGTTTGTGTGTCTGTCTAGCTCAGTGCCTGACGTGTGATCTGTGTGTGTGCGTGTGAGAGAGGCTCAGGGGACGCGTTGTGATCTGTGCGTGTATGTATGTGTCTGTGTGTGTCTAGCTCAGTGCCTGACGTGTGATCTGTGTTTGTGTGTGTGTGTGTGTGTGTGTGTGACTGGCTCAGTGCCTCCGTTGTGATCTGTATGTGTGTCCGAGTGTGACTGTCTGTGTGTGCTCGAGTGTGGGTGTAACTGACTCAGGTTCCTGGCGTGACCTCTGTGTGTGTGTGTGCGTGTGTGTATGTCTGCGTGTGTTTGTTTGTGTTTGTGTGTGTGTATGTGTGTGTGTGTGTATGTGTGTATGTGTGGAGGTGTGTGTATGCGTATCTGACCCTCGTCCTGGGCTCTGTGTGTGTCTGTCTCAATGCCAGGGGTATGATTTCTGCCTGTGTGTGTGTCTGTGTGTGTGTCTGGGTGTGTTTGTCTGTATCTGACACTGATAGATTGGGCTTCATAAATAGAGAAACAGAATACAAAAGTAGGGAAGTTTTATAATGCAACGATATAGAGCTCTGGTTAGGCCCCAATTGTCGTTCTGTGCCCAGTTCTTATCACCACACTTTAGGAATGATGTGAGAGCCCTTGAGACGGTGCAGAGGAGATTTGACATAAATATTCCAGGGATGGGGGCTTTTAGTTACAATGTTATTTTGGAAAATATTGTGTGCTTCTCACTGGTGCAATGGAGATTGAGGGGAAATTTGATGGAGGTGTACAAAATTATGAAAGGCTTAGATAAAGTAGACAAGGAAAAACTGTACCCATTAACAAATGGTACAAGGACCAGGGGACACAGATGGAAGGTGTTGGGCCAGAGATGCAGAGGGAATGTGAAGAAGAAGCTTTTTTTATGCAGTGGGTCGTTTGGCCTCGAATTCACTGTCCATAAGGCAGTTGGAAGTGGAGACAAATCAGTGATTTCAAAAGGAAACTGAATGGGTACTTGAAGGAAATGTACTTCCAGGGCTATGGGGATTGTGCAGGGAGTGGGACTGACTGGATTGCTCTGCACAGAGACAGCATGCATAATGGCCTCCTTCTTTGTCGTAGATCTATGACTCCAGCATTGGAGCAAAATGATAGCAGTGTGTACAGTATAAAAGATGAACTGCAGCAACTCACCAAGCCTCCTTCAACAGCACCTTCCAAACCCAGAACCTCTACCAGCTAGAAGGACAAAGGGAGCTGATGCATGGGAACACCACCACCAGCAAGTTCCCCTCCAAGCAGCGCACCATCCTGACTTGGAACTATATTGCCATTCATTCACTGTCGCTGGGTAAGAAAGTTCAAGAAAACAGATCATCTCTACCTTCTCAAGGACAGTTAGGGATGGACAATAAATCCTGGCCGATCCAGCGATGCCCACATCGATGAACAAATATAACTTTCTATAGCCACTGGGGTAGCACTGTGCCGAACCGCCGGGAAAATGTTCAGGAAATGGTCGTCGACTGGATTGGGGATGGACAGGATACAGGCGGCACAGTGGCGCAGTGGTCAGCACCGCAGCTTCACAGCTCAAGCTACCCGGGTCCAAATCTGGGTATTGCCTGTGTGGAGTTTTTAAGTTCTCCCTGTGTCTGCGTGGGTTTTCTCCGGGTGCTCCGGTTTCCTCCCACAAGTCAAAAGACTTGCAGGTTGCTAGGTAAATTGGCCATTATAAATTGTCACTAGTATAGGTAGGTGGTAGGGAAATATAGGGACAGGTGGGCATGTGGTAGGAATATGGGATTAGTGTGGGATTAGTATAAATGGGTGGTTGATGGTCGGCACAGACTCGGGGGGCCGAAGGGCCTGTTTCAGTGCTGTATCTTTAAACTAAAGTATTGGAACTCAGCTCAGGGTCAAAGCAATCAGCGAGGAAGTGAATACTTTGTTTCAGCCTCATGTATTGCAGATTCGTTGGATGGAGAACAGAGTTTCTGTTGGATACTGAAAACAATGGCTTCAATCTCCCAAATACATAAATAACTAGGGCAATAATGCATTGAAATGTGGTTTACACATGTAATAGCTGAATAGAGTGACTTAGCAGTGTGACAACAGCAGCAATGAACAGTAAATTTAAACAATAGTAATACAGTTAGCAATGGTATTTAGAGCTAATATCTGGAGACAGACATTTGCCAGGAATGACAACAGTATCAAGGTGGACAGAGTAAAAGATAAGATCAGTAATGCAGTTAAACATGGTTTATTGAATTAAAAGGTAGAGCAAAACTTACCAGGGACACCAACAATAGCGAGAATGGGATAGTAAATGCATTGAATCATCTTCAATGCAGCGTAGATCCGCCAATCTAATGGTATCCAATCACCATCTGCAGTAAGACTGTAAAACCAAGAAGATAAACTCCTGTCCATTGTTGTAACATTCCAATCTACTTTTCTCAGATTCTGATCTATCCCCTCCCTCTCTCTAGAATCACGGATCCGTTAGTACCAGGGATGAAGCTCCCGCTGACACTATTGGATAACACATTTTGAAGGAGCCCCTCATTAATAGTAGAGGGAAACCCTCCAGTGACACAATTAGGATCCATGGAGACTGACATTAATTGCAGTTACCGAACAAACAGGTTTAGTTAACTCCTTTCAATCCAACACTTTATGTGAGACGATAATAAATAACATTTATGCTTTCCAGGTGGGATGTATGACGGTTTCTGATGTAAAGCATGGTGGAACTGGCAGAGAAAATGGCCAGAATCTTTCAATCCTCCTAGGATATAGCGGTGGTGACAGATGACTACAGATTCCCCAATGCGACACCCTTGTTTAAAACAAGAGAAATGAATAAACTCTGGAATTACAGTTCCAGCAGAATAACATCGATGTAAATTTGGGGAAACTATTGCAGTCTATAATCTGGGACAAATCCTTTTTCCCTTGGAAAAACAATAGTTCACAAATGACAAACATACTGGACATGTTAATGTCAGTCATGTCTAACAAACTTGATCGAGTTCTTCAATGACGTCATGGAACGGCTTGTTGAAGGCAGCATGGCTGATGTTATTTAGATGGACTTTCAAATGTCAGCTGATCAAGTGCCATCGAATGGACTTGTTAGGAAAACTACAACCCATGGATTAAAGGGGCAGTGATAGTGTGGTTATGACACTGCCTAAGAAACAGAAAGCAGAGATAAGTTGTGAACAGTTGTTGTTCAGATTGGATGGGAGTATACAGTAGTGTTCCTCAGTGATCAGTATTAGGATCACTCCTCCTTTTGTCACATATTAATGGCACAGTCGTATATATAAATGGCATAATTTCAACGTTTGCAGATGATGTGGAGCTGGGAAATGTAAACTGTGAGGTGGATAGTCAGAGACTTCAGGAGGACATATTGACCAAACCAGTAGGCAATGTCGAACAGCAAGTGCAGGCATGGTGGATAAATGGGATTTGGTGTGAATTAATACAGGCAGCAGAATTTTAGGTGGGCTGAAGTTTATGGGGGGACACGCTAGGATGTAAGTGATGAGAGGGTTGGAATAGTTGCATCTGGAGCTAACAAAGGAATGGATGACGGATTCAGCAGCAGATGAGCTAAGGCAGAAACAGAGACAGGCAAGGATATGGGGGTGGAAGTAAGTGGTCTGGCTGATGGAGCTGGCAGCTCGGCTCAGAGTTCTATGGGAAGCCTAGGTTGTGACCAAGCTGGTTCAGCCACAGTCACTGGCTGGGGAGTGGGATTGAGTGGGTGGATAGGGTCAGTTGAGCGAGGTCATTATCGCAACCAGCAGTGATTGCTCCCATAGTTCAATAGCAACACTCAGCAATAACCAATGAGGCATCTACTTGACGAACACAGACTCCAGCGACAGACAGCAATTGAAAGAGTTTTATAATATAAGGACAGAACAGCACAAACACTGTCACAGAGATTAATGTTCAGGAATGCCACACATGCAGAATATCGATCATATTAGTTTAATCTGCTCGCAGGACAGGTGCAGTGTGGGGAAGACATAGAGTCAAACTCCCTCGACTCTGTCACCATCAAACACTCCCAGGACAGTTGCAGCACGGGGATTAGATACAGAGTAAAGCTCCATCTACGCTGTCCCCATCAAACACTCTCAGGACAGGTACAGTGTGCGGAAGATATCGAGTCAAGCTTCTTCTACACTGTCCCCCATCAAACACTCCCAGGACAGGTACAGCACGGGATTGGCTGAACAATTTGGAGCACTTCCTGCCTGCAATCTGGGGGAGCAGCTGCACCTGTGCGCTGCTACAACAGCAGAGTGGAGAAAGGAGACTGGAGTAACTGGAGAGAGGAGAATGCAGAGTGGACAGAGGATAATGCAGTCACAGGAGAGAGGTTAATGCAGAGTGGAAAAAGGAGACTGCAGTGTGGAGTGAAACCATGAGGAAGTGCTGCAATTGTTTTGGAGAGGTGGGTTGCAGCCTCTAAAATGTATGGGAAGGCAGTGTTATTCCTGAAGACCGAGCGTGCGATGTCCCTGGCCCTGAACAAGGGGCTCACCCTGGTCTGGACCTTACTGCCAGTGGACACCCTGGAGTCCACTGCGCACCGTATCATTTTGTCAAATGGCCTGCCCTTCATTTCTGGAGAGCTCCTCCATTCCCACCTGTACCATCTGGGGGAAGTAAAGACGGGGCTAACCCCATTCCCGCTCAGTCTTCGGGAGAACAACCTCGGCATGTGTACTCCTTCCGCCGCCAGTTATATATGCAGCTGGCGTGGCAGGAGGTTACAGAGGGCCATTTCAATGTAGAGTTCCAGGCCACGGCCACCGCGTCTTCAGGACCTCGGAGGGGGCATGGTGCCTTGCCTGCAAGTGGATGGGGCATGCTCGGAAGAACTGCCCCAACTTCCCGGCTGCCAACTCCACCTCGACAGTCCAGGATGGCGCCGCTGCACCTCCTCCCACCCCCCTCCACACCAGATACCGTCCAGTCGGTTCGGAGGCTGTGATATGCGCAGCCTCTGGAGGGGTGGGGAGCGCCCGTCCAGGTGGAAGGAAGGCGCAGAGGAAAAATAAACATCAAGAGACGCGTCCCCTGGACACATTGTTGCAACCCGAGCCTGAGTTCAGCCCAAGGCCCGATCTCGGGGAGCCCACTTGCCCCAGGGCTGGGCTTAGGCCAAGGGTGACTTAAAAAAAAAGAGACTGCGGAGGCGGAGGCCTCTGATGGCATGGAGGTCGCTGAGCCTGTGCGCCCAACTGGGAAGGGCCCATCTGTTGGAGGGGAGCTGTCTCCTGCTTCAGGTCCCGAGGTTTCCCCTGCCACCACCATCATCAAGGCTGCAAAGTCTGGGCAGGAGCTCCCTACCCCTCAGAATGGAGGGGAAGGGAGGGCTCATGTACATGAGGCCCCTCCTGCAGGAGTAAGTGGGGCCCTGCTTGTGGTGGGGGAGCCTGGGGACGCTCCAGGAGAAGCCTCCCATTCTACCACTGGGACGGGTGCCCTGAGTGGAGGGGAGGGCGAGGCCCCAAAGTGTCAGCCCTCCAAGCCAAAATCCACTCCCAACCAGAAGACACCCGACCTGGTTATAACTGAAAATGCTGGCCCATCTGCTGGACCTGTGGACGCTGGCGGAGTGGGAGATGGCCTCCTCTCTCCACCTCCGGTCTCGGCTGCGGCGGGATTTCTGGAGTGCAGAACATCCAGCTCCCCTGAACCGCTCAATGGCCTGGGAACGGAGCTGGATGTGGGTATTGAGCCGCTGGCGCCCACCGGTTCTAGAACCCAGAGAGGACTCCTCTGCCATCACTCCTGGGGGAGTGGGATCGCGACGGAGGCGGGACCAGCTGGCGCGGCCGGGACGTCCGCCCCACAGTGTGTGGTGGGTGTGTCGGCCGCTGGCGGTGACGTCCCGGAGGAGGATGTGGGGCACGGAGGACGACCTTTATTCCATCGCCAGTGAGATGGTGGAGTTCCCACCGAGTCTCCACTCATCCCCATGGCGAAACTCCGGGATTTCCTTGCGGTTGCAGGGTTTGCCGCAATAAAGCTCAGCTGGCCCTCGGCTGCTGGTCGAATCCGGCGCTGATCATCCAGTCCGTCCGTGCCGCCCTTAAGAAAGCGGGCAACGGCATGGATGTGAAAGTGGTTGAGAGGCGCCGGTTTAATGGGTTCCTCAATGGGTTGCTGGGGGAATGGAGGGCCAGGTGCACTTCCGCAACCTCATCATAGTGCCGTGTTGGTGAAGAGTATTTACGTACCTTTGACTTGAAGATAACCATAGCCAGCCTCAACATCAATGGCAGTAGGGGATCTCACCGTAGATTGCACAATCTCTATGTCCTCAGGAAAGGGAGATATGAGGTGAGCTTTCTGCAGGTAACCCACACCATTCCGGGAGACGAAGCCACTATTTCTAGTGCGGTGGCTATCTTGTTGGCCCCGACGTTTCAGACGGAGATTTTGAGGTTCAATGAACTAGTGCCGGGCCGCTTGCTCCACCTCGCCGTTTGCCTTGGTAGCTTGCTGCTTCACTTTGTGAACATGTACGCGCCCAGGCCCAGCGCATTGCAAGCGTGTTTCTTTGAAGAAGTGTCCGCTCTCTTGTGCTCCATCGATAGCGGCGAGTGCATCATTCTCGGTGGGGATTTTAACTGTACCCTCGAGGTGGGGGATCGCTCCAGTCCCCAACACGGCCAAGCATCGGAGGAGCAGTTGAGGAGACTGATCAGCTCCCTCAACTTGGTGGACATCTGGCAGAATCTCCATCCCGACTCCAACGTCATCAGGTGGAGGTCTGGAGGAGGAGGGTCCCGAATCGACCACCTCTACTTTTCGCAGGCGTACATCTTCCACGTCTCGGTGGCCTCCATGTGGCTGATGCTGTGCTTGGAGCACCACCTGGTGTGGGCGGAGTTCACTCAGCTCCGCACGCGGGTGGGGTCCATGTAGTGGAACTTTAGCAACAGGCTGCTGGAGGACGAGCGATTCCGGGACTCATTCTATTGATTCTGGCCCGACCGCAAAAGGAAGTAAGGGGGCTTCCCCTCCTTGAGGCTATGGTGGGATGTGGGCCAGATTCACATCCGCATCTTCTGTCAGGAGTACGCAAAGGGGTCGACAAAGAGGCGGGAAGCCGAGATCAGGTGCCTAAAGAGGGAGGTGCTCAACTTGGAATCTCACTTCAGTCATGCCGCCGCGGACCCGGCCGCGTGGCAGGCGTATAAAGAGAAGAAGGGCACGCTGAGGGAGCTGCAGCTCATAGGGTCCCGAGGCGCGTACGTGAGGTCGCCGATCTAGATCGTGGAAGATTTGGAACGTGGCTCACCCTTCTTCTACTCGCTGGAAAAATGGTAGGAGGTCCGTAAGCAGCTCGTCGAGCTGCTGGACGACCACGGATCCTCCATCACGGATCTGGAGGGAATGGGCCCCCTGGTCCGTACTTATTACAGTACGTTGTTCTCTCCAGATCCACCCAGCGAGGATGCGCGTAGAGTTTTGTGGGAGGACCTGCCACAGGTCAGCCCACAGGGTGCTGAAGGATTGGAGGCTCCGCTCATGTTAACGGAGTTGACCAGCGCCCTCCACCAGCTATCAAGGGGTAAATCCCCAGGGCTGGACGGGCTGACCATGGAGTTCCTCAGGGCGTTATGGTACGTCCTGGTGGCTGATTATGCGCGGCTCCTGGGGGACAGCCTGGCAACCTAGGAGATGCCCCTTTTGTGGTGCAGGGCAGTCATCGCGATCTCTGCCTGCTTAAAACCTGGCGTCCGGTCTCCTTCCTCAGCATGGAGTAGAAGATCTTTGCCCGGGCTATGTCTACCTGCCTGGACTCCGTGCTGGCCCACATGATCCACCCCGACCAGCCCTACATGGTCACGGGCTGGTCCATCCAGGACCACATCCACCTGGTCTGGGACATGATCCATCTTCCCAGAGGACTGGTCAGTCGGTCGCCTTTCTCTCCCTCGATCAGGGGAAGGCGTTCAACAGGGTGGATCACGAATACCTTTTCGGGACTGTGCGTGCTTTCGGACTCGGCCCTCATTTTGCGCAGAGTGTCTGGTCAGAGTTAACGGGTCCTTGACGGCGCCCCTTTGCTTTGGGAGAGAAGTGCGTTAGGAATGCCACATGTCCGGCCAATTGTACACAATCTGTGTGGAGCTGTTCCTGTGCCTGCTTCGCAAGAGTTTGCCGGGATTGGCTCTGCGTGAGCTGGCCATGTGGGTCATCCTCTCAGCTTACGCCAATGACGTGTTCCTCGCGGTCACAGATCCTGTTAACTTGTGGAGGATGCGCGACTACCAGCAGACCTTTTCTGCGACGTCCTCCGTGAGAATCAATTGGGAGAAATGTTCTGGTCTCCTGGTGGGTCAGTGACGGGTGGACTCCCTGCCGGAGGAGTTGATGCCTTTTGCGTGGAGCACCACGCACCTCTTCTATCTGGGAGTCCACCTTAGCCCCGCTGAGGAAGCCTGGCCGGCAAACTGGCAAGAGTTGGTGGCAAAAGTAACCACTCGGATGGGGCACTGGACAGGACTGCTCTGAGTGCATTCCTACAGGGGCTGAGCCCTGGTCATAAACCAACTGGGGGCCTCCATGCTGTGGTACTGGTTGGTCACTTTTGCCCCGCCCCCTGTATTTGCCACCAATATCAACTGATCAATTTCTTCTGGGGCAAGAGGAAACTCAGTTTCTGCCGCAGTCCTGAGTCTCCCGATCGAGGAGGGAAGCCAGGCTGCGACTCTCTGCCTTCAGACCCTGCAGAGATACCTGTACTTCGAACGTTCTCCCAGATAGAGTGCGCCAGTGATGTATTTTTTCCACCAGTGTCACTGCCTTCAAGACGACACGCAGCTCCCGGTGGAGTCTTTCGCCGTGCCTCTCTGAGGGAGTTGCCTATCTTTTAGCAGGATCTATTCAGAGTCTGGAACATGGTCGCCTCCAGTCAGGGCACTCCCCTGACGGTGGAGGAGAGCACCTCAGCTGTCCCCGCGGTCGAATCCGGAGACCGACCGACGGGTGGAGGAGTAGCCGAAGCCCCCGGGACACTCCTCACTGTCGGTGATGAAAGGGCCAGGGAGCGCGAAGCGCTCCAAGCTGAGCTGACCCCCGCTCTGCCGGAACTACTCAGTCCTCAAAACCATCCTCGTGAGCCAGTCCTGCACAACTCGAGCCACCTCTCGAAAATTCCCTGCGTGCCATTCGAATTGGCTCGGAGAGATTTTCTTTACGAGCTGGCCCTGCACACTCTTCACTTCCTCGCCCTCGTCAGCCAGCCGGACACACCCTGGTGGTTTGCGTTGCCATCTGGCGGCGAGGAAAATCCCCGATGGAAGTCGTTATATGCGGGAGTCCTCCCCTTTTACATCGGGGACCTTGGGTGGAGGGCTTTGCACAGGGCAGACCCGTGCAATAGACGTTTAAGTAGCTTCACAGACTCCCAGGCAGCCTGTATTTTCTGCAGCCTGGATGAGTCTGTGTTCCACGTCTATATGGAGTGTGCGAGGTTGCAGCCCCTCCTTGAGTATTTGAAAGGGCTGTTCCTCAAGATTTGGCTGCACTTCAGTCCCACGACCCTGATCTTTGGGCAACCGGTGCGGCCGGGCGTGGGCCGGGAGGAGGATCTCCTTGTTGGTCTGCTCCTGGGCCTGGCCAAGATGGCAACTCACATGTCCACGCTGCGGGCCGTCGGGGGTCCGTCCTCTCTGATTGATTGCCCCTCTTCCGCGGTTACGTTTGTACCTGGGTGTCCCTGGAGAAGTAGTATGTGTTGCCCGCCACAGCTTCAGAATTAAGGTATGGTGGCTGCTGCCAGGATAGTGGACATTCACCAGCATGATGTGCTGGGCATGCTCACACACCAACTGTACATTAATGGAGTGAGAGTTCTTTCAGTTCCTGTACCTCTCCCCGTTGACATGGGGGCCCCGCAGAGCCACCTACACCATCAGGAATCCCGCTACCCTGACAAAGCCACAGGATCTCTCATCCTGCTTCCCCCTGCTGAGGTAGAAAATGGTGACATAGATGGTCACCCTCACTTCCCAGGATTATCAATGGACAACACACAGGCCTAGTAACTACTGGTCAGTTAGTTTAAAATCGGTGCTGGGAAAGGTTATATAAATAATAATTGAATTTTTTGATGATGTAACAGAGAAGTTTGATGAAGGGAATGTGATGGACGTTGTCTATATTGGTTGGAAGAAAGTGTTTGATAAAATACCATATAAAAGGTTAATTACCAACATTGAGTCTGATGGAATGGGAGGGTCGGTGTCCAATTGGATTAAAAATGGCTTATGTACAGAAAACAGCGTGTCATAGCAAATGGCTGTTTTTGAGACTGGAAGATGTAAGACAGTGGATGTTCCCCCGGGATCAGTGCTAAGGCCACTGTTTTATTTTGCTGTGTGTAAATGACCTGGATCTTGGAATACAGAGTAGAAGTTCAAAATCCGTCTCTGGTACCAAATTTGGAGCTGTGGCAAAAAGTGAGGATGTTCGGAACCACCTGCGACAGGACATAAATAGGTGAGTAGAATGGACAGATAAGTGGCAGATGGAAGTGTGAGACAAGTGTGAGGTGTTGCATTTTGAGAGAAAGGGTAGGATGGCAATATAGATTTAATAGTACAGTTCTAAACAATGTTCAGGAACGGAGAGACCTGTGGGTGCATGTGCATCCATCTTTATAGGTGGCTGGACATATTGAGAGAGTGGTTAGAAAAACATATATTATCTTGGATTTCATAAACAGAGGTATTGAGTTCAAAAGCAGAGAAGTTATGATGAACATTTAGAAATTTCTGGATAGGTATCAGCTGGACTATTGTGTCCAATTCTGGTCATCAAACTTCAGAAAGATTGTGAAGGTCCTTAAAATGGTGCAGAGGAGATTTAACACAATGGTTCCAGGGATGGAGGATTTTAGATACAAGATTAGGTTACAAGATTATGACCAGGTTTAGATAATTTAGACAAGGAAAGACTGTTCCTATTAACTGATGGAAAAAGGATTGGGAGCACGGATTGAAGGTGATGGGCAAGAGATGCAGGTGGAATATGAGAAAGAACTTTTTTTTTAAGCAGCGGGACCTGGAACGTACTGCGCACAATTGTGGTGGAAGTCGAGACACTCAATGATTTCAAAATCAAGCTGATGAGCTTGGAAAGGAAATTAATTTGCTACAGAGATTGAGTGAGGGATTGGGACTGACTCGATTGTTCCATGGAGAGCCAGCATGGACATGATGGGAAGAATGGCTTCCTTCAGTGCCATAAATGACTACGACTCCATCACTTTCTATGTCTCCATATGGGATATGTCTCATGCTCCTGCCTGGAAAGATCCAGATACATAGACGTTCAATGATGCTGTGACCTTAACGGCCACTGACAGATCCGTCCTCACCCTGGTGTAAGGCTCCAGTTCGTGTTACAGGGGGTGACACAGCTCTGTGACCGCCTCCTTATTGAATCACAGTCCCCTCACACACTGCTCCTGGGTTAGGTTTAGGTAAGAAAAGTGCTCTTGGAAAACTCGGAGTGGGTAGGGCAGAGCCCCCTCCTCCTCACTCTTTACAGAGCATCCCCTCTCTGCAGCCTCTGCTCCACATGTTGCAGACCCAGAGACATGGAACTACATTCTCCATATCTCGTCCAGAGTTGGGTCACCAAATCCTCTGTCCTCCCTGAATGTCTGCAGCAGCTCACAAGACAACCACCAGAAATCCATCCACAGCACCTCCACTAACTTTACAGTAGCAGAAGTAAGTCAAAAAACCCTCACCTGTAAGTTGGATGCCTGGTCCTTTTTAATGACACTACAGGGGGTTCCTAGTGCTGTTGAATGTATGTTCAGCTGAGAGTTACGAACACAGGCGGTCAGTGACATGCACAGACCAAGTTTCAAAGACGTTCATCAAAGTTGCTGGAATGGCTGATTGACGTCACGTCAAACCCCTCCTCACGCTACCAGCACATGCTTGGTGAACCGTGGCGAGAGCCCTGTCCAGAATAGAGCACTGGAAGTGACCAGCAGCTCAGCTCGTACCATTATATGGATCCAAGCTTCCATGGCGTTAGGTCCAGTGGCGCTGTAGAGCTGGATATCATGGCTAGAGGTAGATACAGAGAGAAAGATCACAGTATCATATGAATTAGCAGCATAAGTAGGCCATTAAGCACATCGAGCCTGCCCCACCATTTAATAAGATCATTGCTGATCCATTTGTGTTTCAAATTCTACACTCCCATCTACCCGATAACCTTTGATTCCCTTACCTGACAATAATCTATCTACCTCCGTCTTAAAGTTATTCAATGACCCTGTCTCCACTACTTTCAGAGCAGAGTGTTCCAAAGTCATACAACACTCTGAGAGAGAAAATAAAAATCTCCTCATCTCTGTCCTAAAAGTGCGACCCCTAATTTTCAAACCTGCCTTTTCGAACAGTTACTTTTAAAGGGGAATTGAAGAAAAGACTTCCAGTCAAATGATTTGCAGCAATGTGGGAATGGATAGGGGAATGGGACTAATTGGAGGGGTGAGACCAAGAAGGAATTCAAACACGAGAATGAGAATATTAAAATTAAGGCGCTGCCAGACGAGGAGCCAATGTAGATATTTGAGCACAGGGGTGATGGGTGATCGGGATTTGGTATGAGTTAGGATACAGGCAGCAGAGTTCTGGATGGGCTGTGTATTATGGAGGTTTATAACTGGGAAAGTGAGCAGGATGGAATTGGAATAGTCAAGTGTGCATTTAACAAAGGCACTGATGAGGGTTTATGCAGCAGATGGGCTCAGGCAGAGGTGGAGATGGGTGATATTACAGAGGTGGTAGTAGGAAGGGTTGGTAATGGAGAGATTATGGAGATGAACTCAGCTCAGGCTTAAATAGAATACAGACATTGTGAACTGTCTGCTTCAGCCTGAGACATTGACCAGTGACGAGTAAGTGGTACATGGGTAGGGGATGGAATTGCTGATGAAGACCGATGATACTAGCTCCACACCTCCCAAAATTAAAATTGCAAGAACATTATTTCAGTGAGACAAGGTTTTACAGACCTCATAGCGGCAAATAGAGAATTACCAGGGACAGCAACAGCAGCACAGATGAGAGAGTAAATGACAAAGCGTCTAATACAAGTAGCAATGGTTTACAGAGCAAATATCTGAAGATAGAGACTTTCCAGGAATAACAAAAACAGCAAGAAGGGAAGAGTAAATGGCCAGAACAATAATGTTGTTAAACATGGTTTATGGAATTAATAGATAGATAGGGAGACTTACCAGGGACACAAATAATAGCCAGGAGGGATAGTAAATGTACTGAATAATCCTCAGTGCATAATAGATTCGACTGTTTAACGGCAGCCAATCATAATTTGCAGAAAGAAAGTCAAACTCCCAGATAGATCTCCTGCCAATTGTTCTAACATTCCAATCTATTGTTCTCAGATTCCGACCCATTGTTGCAACATTCCAATCCATTGTTCTGAGATTCTGATCCATTGTTGTAAAATTCCAATCTAGTGTTCTCAGATTCTGACCCATTGTTGTAACATTCCAATCTATTGTTCTCAGATTCTGACCCATTGTTGCAACATTCCAATCTACTGTTCTCAGATTCTGACCCATTGTTGCAACATTCCAATCTAATGTTCTCAGATTCTGATCCATTGTTGTAACATTCCAATCTAGTGTTCTCAGATTCTGACCCATTGTTTTAACATTCCAATCTATTGTCAGATTCTGACCCATTGTTGTAACATTCCAATCTATTGATCTCATATTCTGATCTATCTCTCCTTCTCTCTGGAGCTGCTGAACCCTGTTAGTGCCGGGGCTGATGTTCCCGCTGACACTATGTGATATCACATTGAAAGAACTTCTTTTTAGAAGATGGAAACCATCCAGCGACACAATTAGGGTCCATTGTTAAATTAGATGTCATCACTAACACACAGGGGATAATATTCCGAATATTTATTAAATTAGATGTCATCACTAATACACAGGATACAATATTCTGCCAGAAGACAAATTAGATGTCATCACTAATACACAGGATACAATATTCTGGTTAAAAGTCAAATTAGATGACATCACTAATACACAGGGGATAATAGTCAGATTATTTTTAAAATTAGATGTCATCACTAATACACAGGATACAATATTCTGGTTAATGTCAAATTAGATGTCATCACGAAAACACGCGATAATATTCTGGGTAATTGTTACATTAGATATGATCAGTAATACATAGGGTATAATCTTGTTAACTGTTAAATTAGATGTCATCACTAAGACACATTGTATAATATTCCGGTTAACTGTTAAATTAGATTTCATCACTAATACGCAGGGGTAATATTATTGTTAATTGTTACATTCGTTATGATCACTAATACACAGGGTATAATATTCTGGTTCATTGATAAATTAGATGTCATCACTAACACATCGTGTATAATATTCCGGTTAATTGTTTAATTAGATGACATCACGAATACACAGGATATAATATTCTGGTGAAATATCAATTTAGATGTCATCACAAATACGCAGGGGATAATGTTCTGGTTAATTGTAAACTGAGATGTCATCACTAATGCACAGGCGACAGTATTCCTGGTTCAATCTTAAATTAGATGTTATCACGAGTACACAGTGTATAATATTCTAGTTAATTGTTCAATTAGATGTCATCACTAAGACACAGATTATAATATTCTGGATACTTGTTAAATTTGATGTCATCACTAATACACTGTGTCTAATATTCTGGTTAATTGCAAAATTAGATGTCATCACTAATACACGGGATAATATTCCTGTGATCTGTTAAGTTAGATGTCAACATTAATGCACAGGAGATAATATTCTTGTTAATTGTTAAATTAGATGTCATCTCTAACATGCAGGGGATAATATTCTGGTTATTTGTTAAATTAGATGTCTTCACTAATACACAGGGTACAATATTCTGGTTAATTGTGAAATTAGATGTCATCACTATTGAACAGGGTATAATATTCTGGTTTATTGTGAAATTAGTTGCCATCACTAATACACAGCGGATAATATTCCAGTTCATTGATAAATTAGATGCCATCACAAATACACAGGGTATAATATTCCAGTTAATTGTTAAATTGGATGTCATCACGAAAGCACTAGGTATAATATTCTGGTTAATTGTTAAATTGGATGTCATCGCTAATACACAGAATTTAATATTCCAGTTAATTGTTAAATTAGATGTCATCACGAATACAAAGGGGATAATATTCCGGTTAATTGTTAAATTAGATGTCATCACTAATACACAGGTGATAATATTCCAGTTAATTGTTAAATTAGATGTCATCACGAATTCAAAGGGGATAATATTCCAGTTAATTGTTAAATTAGATATAATCACTAATACACAGGGGATAATATTCCAGTTAATTGTTAAATTAGATGTCATCACGAATTCAAAGGGGATAATATTCCAGTTAATTGTTAAATTAGATGTCATCACGAATTCAAAGGGGATAATATTCCAGTTAATTGTTAAATTAGATGTCATCACTAATACGCAGGTGATAATATTCCAGTAATTGTTAAATTAGATGTCATCACTAATTCAAAGGGGACAATATTACGGTTAATTGTTAAATTAGATATCATCACGAATTCAAAGGGGATAATATTCCAGTTAATTGTTAAATTAGATGTCATCACCAATTCAAAGGGGATAATATTACGGTTAATTGTTAAATTAGATGTCATCACTAATACACAGGGGATAATATTCCAGTTAATTGTTAAATTAGATGTCATCACGAATTCAAAGGGGATAATATTCCAGTTAATTGTTAAGTTAGATGTCATCACTAATACACAGGTGATAATATTCCGGTTAATTGTTAAATTAGATGTCATCACTAATACACAGGTGATAATATTCCAGTTAATTGTTAAATTAGATGTCATCACTAATACACAGGTGATAATATTCCAGTTAATTGTTAAATGAGATGTCATCACGAATTCAAAGGGGATAATATTCCAGTTAATTGTTAAATTAGATGTCATCACTAATACACAGGTGATAATATTCCAGTTAATTGTTAAATTAGATGTCATCACTAATACAAATGGGATAATATTCCGGTTAATTGTTAAATTAGATATCATCACTAATACACAGGTGATAATATTCCGGTTAATTGTTAAATTAGATGTCATCACTAATACACAGGTGATAATATTCCAGTTAATTGTTAAATTAGATGACATCACTAATACACAGGTGATAATATTCCAGTTAATTGTTAAATTAGATGTCATCACTAATACACAGGTGATAATATTCCAGTTAATTGTTAAATTTGATGTCATCACTAATACACAGGTAATAATATTCCAGTTAATTGTTAAATTAGATGTCATCACTAATACACAGGTGATAATATTCCAGTTAATTGTTAAATTAGATGTCATCACGAATACAAAGGGGATAACATTCCGGTTAATTGTTAAATTAGATGTCATCACTAATACACAGGTGATAATATTCCAGTTAATTGTTAAATTAGATGACATCACTAATACACAGGTGATAATATTCCAGTTAATTGTTTAATTAGATGTCATCACTAATACACAGGTGATAATATTCCAGTTAATTGTTAAATTAGATGTCATCACGAATCCAAAGGGATAATATTCAGGTTAATTGTTAAATTAGATGTCATCACTAATACACAGGTGATAATATTCCAGTTAATTGTTAAATTAGATGTCATCACTAAAACACAGGAGATAATATTCCAGTTAATTGTTAAATTAGATGTCATCACTAATGCAAAGGTGATAATATTCCAGTTAATTGTTAAATTAGATGTCATCACTAATACATAGGTGATAATATTCCAGTTTATTGTTAAATTAGATGTCATCACTAATACATAGGTGATAATATTCCAGTTAATTGTTAAATTAGATGTCATCACGAATTCAAAGGGGATAATATTCCAGTTAATTGTTAAATTAGATGTCATCACTAATACACAGGGGATGATTTACCAGTTTAGTTGTTCAATTAGATGTCATCACGAATACACAGGTGATAATATTCCGGTTAATTGTTAAATTAGATGTCATCACTAATACACAGGTGATAATCTTCCAGTTAATTGTTAAATTCGATGTCATCGCTAATACACAGGGGATAATATTCCAGTTAATTGTTAAATTAGATGTCATCACTAATACACGGGATAATATTCCAGTTAATTGTTAAATTAAAAGTCATCACGAATACACAGGGGATAATATCCCAGTTAATTGTTCAATTCGATGTCATCACTAATACACAGGTGATAATATTCCAGTTAATTGTTAAATTAGTTGTCATCACGAATCCAAAGGGATAATATTCCGGTTAATTGTTAAATTAGATGTCATCACCAATACACAGGTGATAATATTCCAGTTAATTGTTAAATTAGATGTCATCACGAATTCAAAGGGGATAATATTCCAGTTAATTGTTAAATTAGATGTCATCACTAATACACAGGGGATGATTTACCAGTTAATTGTTAAATTAGATGTCATCGCTTATGCACAGATGATAATATTCCAGTTAATTGTTCAATTAGATGTCATCACGAATACACAGGTGATAATATTCCGGTTAATTTTTAAATTAGATGTCATCACTAATACACATGGGATAATATTCCAGTTAATTGTTCAATTCGATGTCATCACTAATACACAGGTGATAATATTCCAGTTAATTGTTAAATTAGTTGTCATCACGAATCCAAAGGGATAATATTCCGGTTAATTGTTAAATTAGATGTCATCACCAATACACAGGTGATAATATTCCAGTTAATTGTTAAATTAGATGTCATCACGAATTCAAAGGGGATAATATTCCAGTTAATTGTTAAATTAGATGTCATCACTAATACACAGGGGATGATTTACCAGTTAATTGTTAAATTAGATGTCATCGCTTATGCACAGATGATAATATTCCAGTTAATTGTTCAATTAGATGTCATCACGAATACACAGGTGATAATATTCCGGTTAATTGTTAAATTAGATGTCATCACTAATACACAGGGGATAATATTCCAGTTAATTGTTCAATTAGATGTCATCACTAATACACAGGGGATGATTTACCAGTTAATTGTTCAATTAGATGTCATCACGAATACACAGGTGATAATATTCCAGTTAATTGTTAAATTAGATGTCATCACGAATTCAAAGGGGATAATATTCCAGTTAATTGTTAAATTAGATGTCATCACCAATACACAGGTGATAATATTCCAGTTAATTGTTAAATTAGATGTCATCACGAATTCAAAGGGGATAATATTCCAGTTAATTGTTAAATTAGATGTCATCACCAATACACATGGGATAATATTCCGGTTAATTGTTAAATTAGATATCATCACTAATACACAGGTGATAATATTCCGGTTAATTGTTAAATTAGATGTCATCACTAATACACAGGTGATAATATTCCAGTTAATTGTTAAATTAGATGACATCACTAATACACAGGTGATAATATTCCAGTTAATTGTTAAATTAGATGTCATCACTAATACACAGGTGATAATATTCCAGTTAATTGTTAAATTTGATGTCATCACTAATACACAGGTAATAATATTCCAGTTAATTGTTAAATTAGATGTCATCACTAATACACAGGTGATAATATTCCAGTTAATTGTTAAATTAGATGTCATCACGAATACAAAGGGGATAACATTCCGGTTAATTGTTAAATTAGATGTCATCACTAATACACAGGTGATAATATTCCAGTTAATTGTTAAATTAGATGTCATCACTAATACACAGGTGATAATATTCCAGTTAATTGTTTAATTAGATGTCATCACTAATACACAGGTGATAATATTCCAGTTAATTGTTAAATTAGATGTCATCACGAATCCAAAGGGATAATATTCAGGTTAATTGTTAAATTAGATGTCATCACTAATACACAGGTGATAATATTCCAGTTAATTGTTAAATTAGATGTCATCACTAAAACACAGGAGATAATATTCCAGTTAATTGTTAAATTAGATGTCATCACTAATACATAGGTGATAATATTCCAGTTTATTGTTAAACTAGATGTCATCACTAATACATAGGTGATAATATTCCAGTTAATTGTTAAATTAGATGTCATCACGAATTCAAAGGGGATAATATTCCAGTTAATTGTTAAATTAGATGTCATCACTAATACACAGGGGATGATTTACCAGTTTAGTTGTTCAATTAGATGTCATCACGAATACACAGGTGATAATATTCCGGTTAATTGTTAAATTAGATGTCATCACTAATACACAGGTGATAATCTTCCAGTTAATTGTTAAATTCGATGTCATCGCTAATACACAGGGGATAATATTCCAGTTAATTGTTAAATTAGATGTCATCACTAATACACGGGATAATATTCCAGTTAATTGTTAAATTAAAAGTCATCACGAATACACAGGGGATAATATCCCAGTTAATTGTTCAATTCGATGTCATCACTAATACACAGGTGATAATATTCCAGTTAATTGTTAAATTAGTTGTCATCACGAATCCAAAGGGATAATATTCCGGTTAATTGTTAAATTAGATGTCATCACCAATACACAGGTGATAATATTCCAGTTAATTGTTAAATTAGATGTCATCACGAATTCAAAGGGGATAATATTCCAGTTAATTGTTAAATTAGATGTCATCACTAATACACAGGGGATGATTTACCAGTTAATTGTTAAATTAGATGTCATCGCTTATGCACAGATGATAATATTCCAGTTAATTGTTCAATTAGATGTCATCACGAATACACAGGTGATAATATTCCGGTTAATTGTTAAATTAGATGTCATCACTAATACACAGGGGATAATATTCCAGTTAATTGTTCAATTAGATGTCATCACTAATACACAGGGGATGATTTACCAGTTAATTGTTCAATTAGATGTCATCACGAATACACAGGTGATAATATTCCAGTTAATTGTTAAATTAGATGTCATCACGAATTCAAAGGGGATAATATTCCAGTTAATTGTTAAATTAGATGTCATCACCAATACACAGGTGATAATATTCCAGTTAATTGTTAAATTAGATGTCATCACGAATTCAAAGGGGATAATATTCCAGTTAATTGTTAAATTAGATGTCATCACCAATACACAGGTGATAATATTCCAGTCAATTGTTAAATTAGATGTCATCACGAATCCAAAGGGATAATATTCAGGTTAATTGTTAAATTAGATGTCATCACTAATACACAGGTGATAATATTCCAGTTAATTGTTAAATTAGATGTCATCACTAAAACACAGGAGATAATATTCCAGTTAATTGTTAAATTAGATGTCATCACTAATGCAAAGGTGATAATATTCCAGTTTATTGTTAAATTAGATGTCATCACTAATACATAGGTGATAATATTCCAGTTAATTGTTAAATTAGATGTCATCACGAATTCAAAGGGGATAATATTCCAGTTAATTGTCAAATTAGATGTCATCACTAATACATAGGTGATAATATGGCAGTTTATTGTTAAATTAGATGTCATCACTAATACACAGGGGATAATATTCCAGTTAATTGTTAAATTAGATGTCATCACGAATTCAAAGGGGATAATATTCCAGTTAATTGTTAAATTAGATGTCATCACTAATACACAGGGGATGATTTACCAGTTTAGTTGTTCAATTAGATGTCATCACGAATACACAGGTGATAATATTCCGGTTAATTGTTAAATTAGATGTCATCACTAATACACAGGTGATAATCTTCCAGTTAATTGTTAAATTCGATGTCATCGCTAATACACAGGGGATAATATTCCAGTTAATTGTTAAATTAGATGTCATCACTAATACACGGGATAATATTCCAGTTAATTGTTAAATTAAAAGTCATCACGAATACACAGGGGATAATATCCCAGTTAATTGTTCAATTCGATGTCATCACTAATACACAGGTGATAATATTCCAGTTAATTGTTAAATTAGTTGTCATCACGAATCCAAAGGGATAATATTCCGGTTAATTGTTAAATTAGATGTCATCACCAATACACAGGTGATAATATTCCAGTTAATTGTTAAATTAGATGTCATCACGAATTCAAAGGGGATAATATTCCAGTTAATTGTTAAATTAGATGTCATCACTAATACACAGGGGATGATTTACCAGTTAATTGTTAAATTAGATGTCATCGCTTATGCACAGATGATAATATTCCAGTTAATTGTTCAATTAGATGTCATCACGAATACACAGGTGATAATATTCCGGTTAATTGTTAAATTAGATGTCATCACTAATACACAGGGGATAATATTCCAGTTAATTGTTCAATTCGATGTCATCACTAATACACAGGTGATAATATTCCAGTTAATTGTTAAATTAGTTGTCATCACGAATCCAAAGGGATAATATTCCGGTTAATTGTTAAATTAGATGTCATCACCAATACACAGGTGATAATATTCCAGTTAATTGTTAAATTAGATGTCATCACGAATTCAAAGGGGATAATATTCCAGTTAATTGTTAAATTAGATGTCATCACTAATACACAGGGGATGATTTACCAGTTAATTGTTAAATTAGATGTCATCGCTTATGCACAGATGATAATATTCCAGTTAATTGTTCAATTAGATGTCATCACGAATACACAGGTGATAATATTCCGGTTAATTGTTAAATTAGATGTCATCACTAATACACAGGGGATAATATTCCAGTTAATTGTTCAATTAGATGTCATCACTAATACACAGGGGATGATTTACCAGTTAATTGTTCAATTAGATGTCATCACGAATACACAGGTGATAATATTCCGGTTAATTGTTAAAGTAGATGTCATCACTAATACACAGGTGATAATCTTCCAGTTAATTGTTAAATTCGATGTCATCGCTAATTCACAGGGGATAATATTCCAGTTAATTGTTAAATTAGATGTCATCACTAATACACGGGATAATATTCCAGTTAATTGTTAAATTAAAAGTCATCACGAATACACAGGTGATAATATTCCAGTTAATTGTTCAATTAGATGTCATCACGAATACACAGGTGATAATATTCCGGTTAATTGTTAAAGTAGATGTCATCACTAATACACAGGTGATAATCTTCCAGTTAATTGTTAAATTCGATGTCATCGCTAATACACAGGGGATAATATTCCAGTTAATTGTTAAATTAGATGTCATCACTAATACACGGGATAATATTCCAGTTAATTGTTAAATTAGATGTCATCACTAATACACAGGTGATGATATTCCAGTTAATTGTTAAATTAGTTGTCATCACGAATCCAAAGGGATAATATTCCGGTTAATTGTTAAATTAGATGTCATCACCAATACACAGGTGATAATATTCCAGTTAATTGTTAAATTAGATGTCATCACGAATTCAAAGGGGATAATATTCCAGTTAATTGTTAAATTAGATGTCATCACTAATACACAGGGGATGATTTACCAGTTAATTGTTAAATTAGATGTCATCGCTTATGCACAGATGATAATATTCCAGTTAATTGTTCAATTAGATGTCATCACGAATACACAGGTGATAATATTCCGGTTAATTGTTAAATTAGATGTCATCACTAATACACAGGTGATAATCTTCCAGTTAATTGTTAAATTCGATGTCATCGCTAATACACAGGGGATAATATACCAGTTAATTGTAAAATTAGATGTCATCACTAATACACGGGATAATATTCCAGTTAATTGTTAAATTAAAAGTCATCACGAAAACACAGGGGATGATATCCCAGTTAATTGTTCAATTCGATGTCATCACTAATACACAGAGAATAATATTCCAGTTAATTGCTAAATTAGTTGTCATCACCAATACACAGGTGATAATATTCCAGTTAATGGTTAAATTAGATGTCATCACGAATTCAAAGGGGATAATATTCCGGTTAATTGTTAAATTAGATGTCATCACTAATACACAGGGGATGATTTACCAGTTAATTGTTAAATTAGATGTCATAGCTTATGCACAGATGATAATATTCCAGTTAATTGTTTAATTAGATGTCATCACGAATACACAGGTGATAATATTCCGGTTAATTGTTAAATTAGATGTCATCACTAAAACACATGTGATAATATTCCAGTTAATTGTTAAATTAGATGTCATCACGAATTCAAAGGGGATAATATTCCAGTTAATTGTTAAATTAGATGTCATCACTAATACAAAGGTGATAATATTCAATTTAATTGTTAAATTAGATGTCATCACTAATACACAGGGGATAATATTCCAGTTAATTGTTAAATTAGATGTCATCACTAATACACAGGGGATAATATTCCAGTTTATTGTTAAATTAGATGTCATCACTAATACACAGGTGATAACATACCAGTTAATTGTTAAATTAGATGTCATCACGAATTCAAAGGGGATAATATTCCAGTTAATTGTTAAATTAGATGTCATCACTAATACACAGGGGATGATTTACCAGTTAATTGTTAAATTAGATGTCATCGCTTATGCACAGATGATAATATTCCAGTTAATTGTTCAATTAGATGTCATCACGAATACACAGGTGATAATATTCCGGTTAATTGTTAAATTAGATGTCATCACTAATACACAGGTGATAATATTCCAGTTAATTGTTAAATTAGATGTCATCACTAAAACACGGGATCATATTCCAGTTAATTGTTAAATTAAAAGTCATCACGAATACACAGGGGATGATATCCCAGTTAATTGTTCAATTCGATGTCATCACTAATACACAGAGAATAATATTCCAGTTAATTGTTAAATTAGATGTCATCACTAATACACAGGTGATAATATTCCAGTTAATTGTTAAATTAGATGTCATCACTAATACACAGGTGATAATATTCCAGTTAATTGTTCAATTAGTTGTCATCACGAATCCAAAGGGATAATATTCCGGTTAATTGTTAAATTAGATGTCATCACTAATGCACAGGTGATAATATTCCAGTTAATTGTTAAATTAGATGTCATCACTAAAACACAGGTGATAATATTCCAGTTAATTGTTAAATTAGATGTCATCACGAATTCAAAGGGGATAATATTCCAGTTAATTGTTAAATTAGATGTCATCACTAATACACAGGTGATAATATTCCAGTTAATTGTTAAATTAAAAGTCATCACGAATACACAGGGGATGATATCCCAGTTAATTGTTCAATTCGATGTCATCACTAATACAACGAGAATAATATTCCAGTTAATTGTTAAATTAGATGTCATCACTAATCCACAGGGGCTAATATTCCAGTTAATTGTTAAATTAGATGTCATCACTAATACAAAGGTGATAATATTCCAGTTAATTGTTAAATTAGATGTCATCACTAATACACAGGTGATAATATTCCAGTTAATTGTTAAATTAAAAGTCATCACGAATACACAGGGGATGATATCCCAGTTAATTGTTAAATTAGATGTCATCACTAATACACAGGTGATAATATACCAGTTAATTGTTAAATTAGATGTCATCACGAATTCAAAGGGGATAATATTCCAGTTAATTGTTAAATTAGATGTCATCACTAATACACAGGGGATGATTTACCAGTTAATTGTTAAATTAGATGTCATCGCTTATGCACAGATGATAATATTCCAGTTAATTGTTCAATTAGATGTCATCACGAATACACAGGTGATAATATTCCGGTTAATTGTTAAATTAGATGTCATCACTAATACACAGGTGATAATATTCCAGTTAATTGTTCAATTAGTTGTCATCACGAATCCAAAGGGATAATATTCCGGTTAATTGTTAAATTAGATGTCATCACTAATGCACAGGTGATAATATTCCAGTTAATTGTTAAATTAGATGTCATCACGAATTCAAAGGGGATAATATTCCAGTTAATTGTTAAATTAGATGTCATCACTAATACACAGGTGATAATATTCCAGTTAATTGTTAAATTAAAAGTCATCACGAATACACAGGGGATGATATCCCAGTTAATTGTTCAATTCGATGTCATCACTAATACACCGAGAATAATATTCCAGTTAATTGTTAAATTAGATGTCATCACTAATCCACAGGGGCTAATATTCCAGTTAATTGTTAAATTAGATGTCATCACTAATACAAAGGTGATAATATTCCAGTTAATTGTTAAATTAGATGTCATCACTAATACACAGGTGATAATATTCCAGTTAATTGTTAAATTAAAAGTCATCACGAATACACAGGGGATGATATCCCAGTTAATTGTTAAATTAGATGTCATCACGAATTCAAAGGTGATAATATTCCAGTTAATTGTTCAATTCGATGTCATCACTAATCCACAGGGGATAATATTCCAGTTAATTGTTAAATTATATGTCATCACTAATACACAGGGGATGATTTACCAGTTCATTGTTAAATTAGATGTCATCGCTTATGCACAGATGATAATATTCCAGTTAATTGTTCAATTAGATGTCATCACGAATACACAGGTGATAATATTCCGGTTAATTGTTAAATTAGATATCATCACTAATACACAGGTGATAATATTCCGGTTAATTGTTAAATTAGATGTCATCACTAATACACAGGGGATGTTTTACCAGTTAATTGTTAAATTAGATGTCATCACTAATACACAGGGGATGATTTACCAGTTAATTGTTAAATTAGATGTCATCGCTTATGCACAGATGATAATATTCCAGTTAATTGTTCAATTAGATGTCATCACGAATACACAGGTGATAATATTCCGGTTAATTGTTAAATTAGATATCATCACTAATACACAGGTGATAATCTTCCAGTTAATTGTTAAATTAGATGTCATCACTAATACACAGGGGATAATATTCCAGTTAATTGTTAAATTAAAAGTCATCACGAATACACAGGGGATGATATCCCAGTTAATTGTTCAATTCGATGTCATCACTAATACACCGAGAATAATATTCCAGTTAATTGTTAAATTAGATGTCATCACTAATACACATGGGATAATATTCCAGTTAATTGTTAAATTAGATGTCATCACTAATACACAGGGGATGATTTACCAGTTAATTGTTAAATTAGATGTCATCGCTTGTGCACAGATGGTAATATTCCTGTTAATTGTTCAATTAGATGTCATCACGAATACACAGGTGATAATATTCCGGTTAATTGTTAAATTAGATGTCATCACTAATACACAGGTGATAATATTCCAGTTAATTGTTAAATTAGATGTCATCACGAATTCAAAGGGGATAATATTCCAGTTAATTGTTAAATTAGATGTCATCACTAATACAAAGGTGATAATATTCCAGTTAATTGTTACATTAGATGTCATCACTAATACACAGGTGATAATATTCCAGTTAATTGTTAAATTAGATGTCATCACGAATTCAAAGGGGATAATATTCCAGTTAATTGTTAAATTAGATGTCATCACTAATACACAGGGGATGATTTACCAGTTAATTGTTAAATTAGATGTCATCGCTTATGCACAGATGATAATATTCCAGTTAATTGTTCAATTAGATGTCATCACGAATACACAGGTGATAATATTCCAGTTTATTGTTAAATTAGATGTCATCACTAATACACAGGTGATAATCTTCCAGTTAATTGTTAAATTCGATGTCATCGCTAATACACAGGGGATAATATTCCAGTTAATTGTTAAATTAGATGTCATCACTAATACACGGGATAATATTTCAGTTAATTGTTAAATTAGATGTCATCACGAATTCAAAGGGGATAATATTCCAGTTAATTGTTAAATTAGATGTCATCACTAATACAAAGGTGATAATATTCCAGTTAATTGTTACATTAGATGTCATCACTAATACACAGGTGATAATATTCCAGTTAATTGTTAAATTAGATGTCATCACGAATTCAAAGGGGATAATATTCCAGTTAATTGTTAAATTAGATGTCATCACTAATACACAGGTGATGATTTACCAGTTAATTGTTAAATTAGATGTCATCGCTTATGCACAGATGATAATATTCCAGTTAATTGTTCAATTAGATGTCATCACGAATACACAGGTGATAATATTCCAGTTTATTGTTAAATTAGATGTCATCACTAATACACAGGTGATAATATTCCAGTTAATTGTTAAATTAGTTGTCATCACGAATCCAAAGGGATAATATTCCGGTTAATTGTTAAATTAAATGTCATCACTAATACACAGGTGATAATATTCCAGTTAATTGTTAAATTAGATGTCATCACTAAAACACAGGTGATAATATTCCAGTTAATTGTTAAATTAGATGTCATCACGAATTCAAAGGGGATAATATTCCAGTTAATTGTTAAATTAGATGTCATCAATAATACAAAGGTGATAATATTCCAGTTAATTGTTAAATTAGATGTCATCACTAATACACAGGTGATAATATTCCAGTTTATTGTTAAATTAGATGTCATCACTAATACACAGGTGATAATATTCCAGTTAATTGATAAATTAGATGTCATCACGAATTCAAAGGGGATAATATTCCAGTTAATTGTTAAATTAGATGTCATCACTAATACACAGGGGATGTTTTCCAGTTAATTGTTAAATTAGATGTCATCGCTTATGCACAGATGATAATATTCCAGTTAATTGTTCAATTAGATGTCATCACGAATACACAGGTGATAATATTCCGGTTAATTGTTAAATTAGATGTCATCACTAATACACAGGTGATAATCTTCCAGTTAATTGTTAAATTCGATGTCATCGCTAATACACAGGGGATAATATTCCAGTTAATTGTTAAATTAGATGTCATCACTAATACACGGGATAATATTCCAGTTAATTCTTAAATTAAAAGTCATCACGAATACACAGGGGATGATATCCCAGTTAATTGTTCAATTCGATGTCATCACTAATACACCGAGAATAATATTCCAGTTAATTGTTAAATTAGATGTCATCACTAATACACAGGGGATAATATTCCAGTTAATTGTTAAATTAGATATCATCACTAATACACAGGTGATACTATTCCAGTTAATTGTTAAACTAGATGTCATCACTAATACACAGGATATAGCATTCTGGTTAATTGTTAATTTAGCTGTCATCAATAATACACATGGTATAATATTCCAGTTAATTGATAAATTAGATGTCATAACTAATACACAGGTGATATTATTCCAGTTAATTGTTAAATTAGATGTCATCACTAATACAAAGGTGATAATATTCCAGTTAATGGTTAAATTAGATGTCATCACTAATACACAGGGGATAATATTCCAGTAAATTGTTAAATTAGATGTCATCACTAATACACAGGTGATAATATTCCAGTTAATGGTTAAATTAGATGTCATCACTAATACACAGGGGATAATATTCCAGTTAATTGTTGAATTAGATGTCATCACTAATACACAGGGGATAATATTCCAGTTAATTGTTAAATTAGATGTCATCACGAATACACAGGGGATAATATTCCAGTAAATTGTTAAATTAGATGTCATCACGAATACACAGGGGATAATATTCCAGTAAATTGTTAAATTAGATGTCATCACTAATACACGGGATAATATTCCAGTTAATTGTTAAATTAGATATCATCACTAATACACAGGTGATACTATTCCAGTTAATTGTTAAACTAGATGTCATCACTAATACACAGGATATAGCATTCTGGTTAATTGTTAATTTAGCTGTCATCAATAATACACATGGTATAATATTCCAGTTAATTGATAAATTAGATGTCATAACTAATACACAGGTGATATTATTCCAGTTAATTGTTAAATTAGATGTCATCACTAATACAAAGGTGATAATATTCCAGTTAATGGTTAAATTAGATGTCATCACTAATACACAGGGGATAATATTCCAGTAAATTGTTAAATTAGATGTCATCACTAATACACAGGTGATAATATTCCAGTTAATGGTTAAATTAGATGTCATCACTAATACACAGGGGATAATATTCCAGTTAATTGTTGAATTAGATGTCATCACTAATACACAGGGGATAATATTCCAGTTAATTGTTAAATTAGATGTCATCACGAATACACAGGGGATAATATTCCAGTAAATTGTTAAATTAGATGTCATCACGAATACACAGGGGATAATATTCCAGTAAATTGTTAAATTAGATGTCATCACTAATACACG
This sequence comes from Heterodontus francisci, assembly GCF_036365525.1. Classification (NCBI taxonomy): domain Eukaryota; kingdom Metazoa; phylum Chordata; class Chondrichthyes; order Heterodontiformes; family Heterodontidae; genus Heterodontus; species Heterodontus francisci. The sequence continues at coordinate 41,373,436 of NC_090391.1, forward strand.
GGATAATATTCCAGTTAATTGTTAAATTAGATGTCATCACTAATACACAGGGGATAATATTCCAGTAAATAGTTAAATTAGATGTCATCACTAATACACGGGATAATATTCCAGTTAATAGTTAAATTAGATGTCATCACTAATACACGGGATAATATTCCAGTTAATAGTTAAATTAGATGTCATCACTAATACACAGGGGATAATATTCCCGTTAATTGTTAAATTAGATGTCATCACTAATGCAAAGGTGATAATATTCCAGTTAATTATTAAATTAGATGTCATCACTAATACATAGGTGATAATATTCCAGTTAATTGTTAAATTTGATGTCATCACTAATACACAGGGGATAATATTCCAGTTAATTGTTAAATTAGATATCATCACTAATACACAGGTGATAATATTCCTTTTAATTGTTATATTAGATGTCATCATTATACACAGGGGATAATATTCCAGTGAATTGTTAAATTAGATGTCATCACTAATACACAGGGGATAATATTCCAGTTAATTGTTCGACTAGATGCCATCACTGATACACAGGGGATAACATTCCAGTTAATTGTTAAATTAGATGTCATCACTAATACACAGGGGATAATATTCCAGTTAATTGTTCAACAAGATGTCATCACTAATACACAGGGGATAATATTCCAGTGAATTGTTCAATTAGATGTCATCACTAATACACAGGGGATAATATTCCAGTTAATTGTTCAATTAGATGTCATCACTAATACACAGGGGATAATATTCCAGTTAATTGTTCAATTAGATGTCATCACTAGTACACAGGGGATAATATTCCAGTTAATTCTTCAAAAAGATGTCATCATTAATACACGGGATAATATTCCAATTAATTGTTAAATTAGATGTCATCACTAATACACAGGGGATAATATTCCAGTTAATTGTTCAATTAGATGTCATCACTAATGCACAGGTGATAATATTCCAGTTAATTGTTCAATTAGATGTCATCACTAATACACAGGGGATAATATTCCAGTTAATTGTTAAATTAGATGTCATCACTAATACACAGGTGATAATATTCAAGTTAATTGTTAAATTAGATTTCATCACTAATACACAGGGGATAATATTCCAGTTAATTGTTAAATTAGATGTCATCACTAATACACAGGTGATAATATTCCAGTTAATTGTTAAATTAGATATCATCACTAATACACAGGTGATAATATTCCAGTTAATTGTTAAATTAGATGTCATCACTAATACACAGGTGATAATATTCAAGTTAATTGTTAAATTAGATGTCATCACTAATACACAGGTGATAATATTCCAGGTAATTGTTAAATTAGATGTCATCACTAATACACAGGGGATAATATTCCAGTTAATTGTCAAATTAGATGTCATCACTAATACACAGGTGATGATATTCCAGTTAATTGTTAAATTAGATTTCATCACTAATACACAGGTGATAATATTCCGGGTAATTGTTCAATTAGATGTCATCAATAATACACAGTGGATAATATTCCAGTTAATTGTTAAATTAGAAGTCATCGCTCATGCACTGGTGATAATATTCCAGTTAATTGTTAAATTAGATGCCATCACTAATACACAGGGGATAATATTCCAGTTAATTGTTCAATTAGATGTCATCACTAATACACAGGGGATAGTATTCCGGTTAATTGTTAAATTAGATGTCATCACTAGTACGCAGAGGGTAATATTCCAGTTAATTCTTCAGCTATATGGCATCACTAATGCACAGGGAATAGTATTCCAGTTAATTGTTAAATTAGATGTCATCACTAATACACAGGTGATAATATTCCAGTTAATTGTTAAATTAGATGTCATCACGAATACAAAGGGGATAACATTCCGGTTAATTGTTAAATTAGTTGTCATCACTAATACACAGGTGATAATATTCCAGTTAATTGTTAAATTAGATGTCATCACTAATACACAGGTGATAATATTCCAGTTTATTGTTAAATTAGATGTCATCACTAATACACAGGTGATAATATTCCAGTTAATTGTTAAATTAGATGTCATCACGAATTCAAAGGGGATAATATTCCAGTTAATTGTTAAATTAAAAGTCATCACGAATACACAGGGGATGATATCCCAGTTAATTGTTCAATTCGATGTCATCACTAATACACCGAGAATAATATTCCAGTTAATTGTTAAATTAGATGTCATCACTAATACACAGGGGATAATATTCCAGTTAATTGTTAAATTAGATGTCATCACTAATACACAGGGGATGATTTACCAGTTAATTGTTAAATTAGATGTCATCGCTTATGCACAGATGATAATAGTCCAGTTAATTGTTCAATTAGATGTCATCACGAATACACAGGTGATAATATTCCGGTTAATTGTTAAATTAGATGTCATCACTAATACACAGGTGATAATCTTCCAGTTAATTGTTAAATTCGATGTCATCGCTAATACACAGGGGATAATATTCCAGTTAATTGTTAAATTAAAAGTCATCACGAATACACAGGGGATGATATCCCAGTTAATTGTTCAATTCGATGTCATCACTAATACACCGAGAATAATATTCCAGTTAATTGTTAAATTAGATGTCATCACTAATACACAGGGGATAATATTCCAGTTAATTGTTAAATTAGATGTCATCACTAATACACAGGGGATGATTTACCAGTTAATTGTTAAATTAGATGTCATCGCTTATGCACAGATGATAATATTCCTGTTAATTGTTCAATTAGATGTCATCACGAATGCACAGGTGATAATATTCCGGTTAATTGTTAAATTAGATGTCATCACTAATACACAGGTGATAATATTCCAGTTAATTGTTAAATTAGATGTCATCACTAAAACACATGTGATAATATTCCAGTTAATTGTTAAATTAGATGTCATCACGAATTCAAAGGGGATAATATTCCAGTTAATTGTTAAATTAGATGTCATCACTAATACACGGGATAATATTCCAGTTAATTGTTAAATTAAAAGTCATCACGAATACACAGGGGATGATATCCGAGTTAATTGTTCAATTCGATGTCATCACTAATACACAGAGAATAATATTCCAGTTAATTGTTAAATTAGATGTCATCACTAATACACAGGTGATAATATTCCAGTTAATTGTTAAATTAGTTGTCATCACGAATCCAAAGGGATAATATTCCGGTTAATTGTTAAATTAAATGTCATCACTAATACACAGGTGATAATATTCCAGTTAATTGTTAAATTAGATGTCATCACTAAAACACAGGTGATAATATTCCAGTTAATTGTTAAATTAGATGTCATCAATAATACAAAGGTGATAATATTCCAGTTAATTGTTAAATTAGATGTCATCACTAATACACAGGTGATAATATTCCAGTTTATTGTTAAATTAGATGTCATCACTAATACACAGGTGATAATATTCCAGTTAATTGATAAATTAGATGTCATCACGAATTCAAAGGGGATAATATTCCAGTTAATTGTTAAATTAGATGTCATCACTAATACACAGGGGATGTTTTCCAGTTAATTGTTAAATTAGATGTCATCGCTTATGCACAGATGATAATATTCCAGTTAATTGTTCAATTAGATGTCATCACGAATACACAAGTGATAATATTCCGGTTAATTGTTAAATTAGATTCATCACTAATACACAGGTGATAATCTTCCAGTTAATTGTTAAATTCGATGTCATCGCTAATACACGGGATAATATTCCAGTTAATTGTTAAATTAGATGTCATCACTAATACACGGGATAATATTCCAGTTAATTGTTAAATTAAAAGTCATCACGAATACACAGGGGATGATATCCCAGTTAATTGTTCAATTCGATGTCATCACTAATACAACGAGAATAATATTCCAGTTAATTGTTAAATTAGATGTCATCACTAATACACAGGGGATAATATTCCAGTTAATTGTTAAACTAGATGTCATCACTAATACACAGGATATAGCATTCTGGTTAATTGTTAATTTAGCTGTCATCAATAATACACATGGTATAATATTCCAGTTAATTGATAAATTAGATGTCATAACTAATACACAGGTGATATTATTCCAGTTAATTGTTAAATTAGATGTCATCACTAATACAAAGGTGATAATATTCCAGTTAATGGTTAAATTAGATGTCATCACTAATACACAGGGGATAATATTCCAGTAAATTGTTAAATTAGATGTCATCACTAATACACAGGTGATAATATTCCAGTTAATGGTTAAATTAGATGTCATCACTAATACACAGGGGATAATATTCCAGTTAATTGTTGAATTAGATGTCATCACTAATACACAGGGGATAATATTCCAGTTAATTGTTAAATTAGATGTCATCACGAATACACAGGGGATAATATTCCAGTAAATTGTTAAATTAGATGTCATCACGAATACACAGGGGATAATATTCCAGTAAATTGTTAAATTAGATGTCATCACTAATACACGGGATAATATTCCAGTTAATTGTTAAATTAGATGTCATCACTAATACACAGGGGATAATATTCCAGTAAATAGTTAAATTAGATGTCATCACTAATACACAGGTGATAATATTCCAGTTAATTGTTAAATTAGATGTCATCACTAATACACGGGATAATATTCCAGTTAATGGTTAAATTAGATGTCATCACTAATACACAGGGGATAATATTCCCGTTAATTGTTAAATTAGATGTCATCACTAATGCAAAGGTGATAATATTCCAGTTAATTATTAAATTAGATGTCATCACTAATACATAGGTGATAATATTACAGTTAATTGTTAAATTTGATGTCATCACTAATACACAGGGGATAATATTCCAGTTAATTGTTAAATTAGATATCATCACTAATACACAGGTGATAATATTCCTTTTAATTGTTATATTAGATGTCATCACTAATACACAGGGGATAATATTCCAGTGAATTGTTAAATTAGATGTCATCACTAATACACAGGGGATAATATTCCAGTTAATTGTTCGACCAGATGCCATCACTGATACACAGGGGATAACATTCCAGTTAATTGTTAAATTAGATGTCATCGCTAATACACAGGGGATAATATTCCAGTTAATTGTTCAACAAGATGTCATCACTAATACACAGGGGATAATATTCCAGTTAATTGTTCAATTAGATGTCATCACTAATACACAGGGGATAATATTCCAGTGAATTGTTAAATTAGATGTCATCACTAATACACAAGGGATAATATTCCATTTAATTGTTCAATTAGATGTCATCACTAATACACAGGGGATAGTATTCCGGTTAATTGTTAAATTAGATGTCATCACTAGTACGCAGAGGGTAATATTCCAGTTAATTCTTCAGCTATATGGCATCACTAATGCACAGGGAATAGTATTCCAGTTAATTGTTAAATTAGATGTCATCACTAATACACAGGTGATAATATTCCAGTTAATTGTTAAATTAGATGTCATCACGAATACAAAGGGGATAACATTCCGGTTAATTGTTAAATTAGTTGTCATCACTAATACACAGGTGATAATAATCCAGTTAATTGTTAAATTAGATGTCATCACTAATACACAGGTGATAATATTCCAGTTTATTGTTAAATTAGATGTCATCACTAATACACAGGTGATAATATTCCAGTTAATTGTTAAATTAGATGTCATCACGAATTCAAAGGGGATAATATTCCAGTTAATTGTTAAATTAAAAGTCATCACGAATACACAGGGGATGATATCCCAGTTAATTGTTCAATTCGATGTCATCACTAATACACCGAGAATAATATTCCAGTTAATTGTTAAATTAGATGTCATCACTAATACACAGGGGATAATATTCCAGTTAATTGTTAAATTAGATGTCATCACTAATACACAGGGGATGATTTACCAGTTAATTGTTAAATTAGATGTCATCGCTTATGCACAGATGATAATAGTCCAGTTAATTGTTCAATTAGATGTCATCACGAATACACAGGTGATAATATTCCGGTTAATTGTTAAATTAGATGTCATCACTAATACACAGGTGATAATCTTCCAGTTAATTGTTAAATTCGATGTCATCGCTAATACACAGGGGATAATATTCCAGTTAATTGTTAAATTAAAAGTCATCACGAATACACAGGGGATGATATCCCAGTTAATTGTTCAATTCGATGTCATCACTAATACACCGAGAATAATATTCCAGTTAATTGTTAAATTAGATGTCATCACTAATACACAGGGGATAATATTCCAGTTAATTGTTAAATTAGATGTCATCACTAATACACAGGGGATGATTTACCAGTTAATTGTTAAATTAGATGTCATCGCTTATGCACAGATGATAATATTCCTGTTAATTGTTCAATTAGATGTCATCACGAATGCACAGGTGATAATATTCCGGTTAATTGTTAAATTAGATGTCATCACTAATACACAGGTGATAATATTCCAGTTAATTGTTAAATTAGATGTCATCACTAAAACACATGTGATAATATTCCAGTTAATTGTTAAATTAGATGTCATCACGAATTCAAAGGGGATAATATTCCAGTTAATTGTTAAATTAGATGTCATCACTAATACACAGGGGATAATATTCCAGTTAATTGTTAAATTAGATGTCATCACTAATACACGGGATAATATTCCAGTTAATTGTTAAATTAAAAGTCATCACGAATACACAGGGGATGATATCCGAGTTAATTGTTCAATTCGATGTCATCACTAATACACAGAGAATAATATTCCAGTTAATTGTTAAATTAGATGTCATCACTAATACACAGGTGATAATATTCCAGTTAATTGTTAAATTAGTTGTCATCACGAATCCAAAGGGATAATATTCCGGTTAATTGTTAAATTAAATGTCATCACTAATACACAGGTGATAATATTCCAGTTAATTGTTAAATTAGATGTCATCACTAAAACACAGGTGATAATATTCCAGTTAATTGTTAAATTAGATGTCATCACGAATTCAAAGGGGATAATATTCCAGTTAATTGTTAAATTAGATGTCATCAATAATACAAAGGTGATAATATTCCAGTTAATTGTTAAATTAGATGTCATCACTAATACACAGGTGATAATATTCCAGTTTATTGTTAAATTAGATGTCATCACTAATACACAGGTGATAATATTCCAGTTAATTGATAAATTAGATGTCATCACGAATTCAAAGGGGATAATATTCCAGTTAATTGTTAAATTAGATGTCATCACTAATACACAGGGGATGTTTTCCAGTTAATTGTTAAATTAGATGTCATCGCTTATGCACAGATGATAATATTCCAGTTAATTGTTCAATTAGATGTCATCACGAATACACAAGTGATAATATTCCGGTTAATTGTTAAATTAGATTCATCACTAATACACAGGTGATAATCTTCCAGTTAATTGTTAAATTCGATGTCATCGCTAATACACAGGGGATAATATTCCAGTTAATTGTTAAATTAGATGTCATCACTAATACACGGGATAATATTCCAGTTAATTGTTAAATTAAAAGTCATCACGAATACACAGGGGATGATATCCCAGTTAATTGTTCAATTCGATGTCATCACTAATACACCGAGAATAATATTCCAGTTAATTGTTAAATTAGATGTCATCACTAATACACAGGGGATAATATTCCAGTTAATTGTTAAATTAGATATCATCACTAATACACAGGTGATACTATTCCAGTTAATTGTTAAACTAGATGTCATCACTAATACACAGGATATAGCATTCTGGTTAATTGTTAATTTAGCTGTCATCAATAATACACATGGTATAATATTCCAGTTAATTGATAAATTAGATGTCATAACTAATACACAGGTGATATTATTCCAGTTAATTGTTAAATTAGATGTCATCACTAATACAAAGGTGATAATATTCCAGTTAATGGTTAAATTAGATGTCATCACTAATACACAGGGGATAATATTCCAGTAAATTGTTAAATTAGATGTCATCACTAATACACAGGTGATAATATTCCAGTTAATGGTTAAATTAGATGTCATCACTAATACACGGGATAATATTCCAGTTAATTGTTAAATTAGATGTCATCACTAATACAAAGGGGATAATATTCCAGTAAATAGTTAAATTAGATGTCATCACTAATACACAGGTGATAATATTCCAGTTAATTGTTAAATTAGATGTCATCACTAATACACGGGATAATATTCCAGTTAATGGTTAAATTAGATGTCATCACTAATACACAGGGGATAATATTCCCGTTAATTGTTAAATTAGATGTCATCACTAATGCAAAGGTGATAATATTCCAGTTAATTATTAAATTAGATGTCATCACTAATACATAGGTGATAATATTACAGTTAATTGTTAAATTTGATGTCATCACTAATACACAGGGGATAATATTCCAGTTAATTGTTAAATTAGATATCATCACTAATACACAGGTGATAATATTCCTTTTAATTGTTATATTAGATGTCATCACTAATACACAGGGGATAATATTCCAGTGAATTGTTAAATTAGATGTCATCACTAATACACAGGGGATAATATTCCAGTTAATTGTTCGACCAGATGCCATCACTGATACACAGGGGATAACATTCCAGTTAATTGTTAAATTGGATGTCATCGCTAATACACAGGGGATAATATTCCAGTTAATTGTTCAACAAGATGTCTTCACTAATACACAGGGGATAATATTCCAGTTAATTGTTCAATTAGATGTCATCACTAATACACAGGGGATAATATTCCAGTGAATTGTTAAATTAGATGTCATCACTAATACACAGGGGATAATATTCCAGTTAATTGTTCAATTAGATGTCATCACTAATACACAGGGGATAATATTCCAGTTAATTGTTCAATTAGATGTCATCACTAGTACACAGGGGATAATATTCCAGTTAATTCTTCAAAAAGATGTCATCATTAATACACGGGATAATATTCCAATTAATTGTTAAATTAGATGTCATCACTAATACACAGGGGATAATATTCCAGTTAATTGTTCAATTAGATGTCATCACTAATGCACAGGTGATAATATTCCAGTTAATTGTTCATTTAGATGTCATCACTAATACACAGGGGATAATATTCCAGTTAATTGTTAAATTAGATGTCATCACTAATACACAGGTGATAATATTCAAGTTAATTGTTAAATTAGATTTCATCACTAATACACAGGGGATAATATTCCAGTTAATTGTTAAATTAGATGTCATCACTAATACACAGGTGATAATATTCCAGTTAATTGTTAAATTAGATATCATCACTAATACACAGGTGACAATATTCCAGTTAATTGTTAAATTAGATGTCATCACTAATACACAGGTGATAATATTCAAGTTAATTGTTAAATTAGATGTCATCACTAATACACAGGTGATAATATTCCAGTTAATTGTTACATTAGATGTCATCACTAATACACAGGGGATAATATTCCAGTTAATTGTCAAATTAGATGTCATCACTAATACACAGGTGATGATATTCCAGTTAATTGTTAAATTAGATGTCATCACTAATACACAGGTGATAATATTCAAGTTAATTGTTAAATTAGATTTCATCACTTATACACAGGTGATAATATTCCGGGTAATTGTTCAATTAGATGTCATCAATAATACACAGTGGATAATATTCCAGTTAATTGTTAAATTAGAAGTCATCGCTCATGCACTGGTGATAATATTCCAGTTAATTGTTAAATTAGATGCCATCACTAATACACAGGGGATAATATTCCAGTTAATTGTTCAATTAGATGTCATCACTAATACACAAGGGATAATATTCCATTTAATTGTTCAATTAGATGTCATCACTAATACACAGGGGATAGTATTCCGGTTAATTGTTAAATTAGATGTCATCACTAGTACGCAGAGGGTAATATTCCAGTTAATTCTTCAGCTATATGGCATCACTAATGCACAGGGAATAGTATTCCAGTTAATTGTTAAATTAGATGTCATCACTAATACACAGGTGATAATATTCCAGTTAATTGTTAAATTAGATGTCATCACGAATACAAAGGGGATAACATTCCGGTTAATTGTTAAATTAGATGTCATCACTAATACACAGGTGATAATATTCCAGTTAATTGTTAAATTAGATGTCATCACTAATACACAGGTGATAATATTCCAGTTTATTGTTAAATTAGATGTCATCACTAATACACAGGTGATAATATTCCAGTTAATTGTTAAATTAGATGTCATCACGAATTCAAAGGGGATAATATTCCAGTTAATTGTTAAATTAAAAGTCATCACGATTACACAGGGGATGATATCCCAGTTAATTGTTCAATTCGATGTCATCACTAATACACCGAGAATAATATTCCAGTTAATTGTTAAATTAGATGTCATCACTAATACACAGGGGATAATATTCCAGTTAATTGTTAAATTAGATGTCATCACTAATACACAGGGGATGATTTACCAGTTAATTGTTAAATTAGATGTCATCGCTTATGCACAGATGATAATAGTCCAGTTAATTGTTCAATTAGATGTCATCACGAATACACAGGTGATAATATTCCGGTTAATTGTTAAATTAGATGTCATCACTAATACACAGGTGATAATCTTCCAGTTAATTGTTAAATTCGATGTCATCGCTAATACACAGGGGATAATATTCCAGTTAATTGTTAAATTAAAAGTCATCACGAATACACAGGGGATGATATCCCAGTTAATTGTTCAATTCGATGTCATCACTAATACACCGAGAATAATATTCCAGTTAATTGTTAAATTAGATGTCATCACTAATACACAGGGGATAATATTCCAGTTAATTGTTAAATTAGATGTCATCACTAATACACAGGGGATGATTTACCAGTTAATTGTTAAATTAGATGTCATCGCTTATGCACAGATGATAATATTCCTGTTAATTGTTCAATTAGATGTCATCACGAATGCACAGGTGATAATATTCCGGTTAATTGTTAAATTAGATGTCATCACTAATACACAGGTGATAATATTCCAGTTAATTGTTAAATTAGATGTCATCACTAAAACACATGTGATAATATTCCAGTTAATTGTTAAATTAGATGTCATCACGAATTCAAAGGGGATAATATTCCAGTTAATTGTTAAATTAGATGTCATCACTAATACAAAGGTGATAATATTCCAGTTAATTGTTAAATTAGATGTCATCACTAATACACAGGGGATAATATTCCGGTTAATTGTTAAATTAGATGTCATCACTAATACACAGGGGATGATTTACCAGTTAATTGTTAAATTAGATGTCATCACTAATACAAAGGTGATAATATTCCAGTTAATTGTTACATTAGATGTCATCACTAATACACAGGTGATAATATTCCAGTTTATTGTTAAATTAGATGTCATCACTAATACACAGGTGATAATATTCCAGTTAATTGTTAAATTAGATGTCATCACGAATTCAAAGGGGATAATATTCCAGTTAATTGTTAAATTAGATGTCATCACTAAGACACAGGGGATGATTTACCAGTTAATTGTTAAATTAGATGTCATCGCTTATGGACAGATGATAATATTCCAGTTAATTGTTCAATTAGATGTCATCACTAATACACAGGTGATAATCTTCCAGTTAATTGTTAAATTCGATGTCATCGCTAATACACAGGGGATAATATTCCAGTTAATTGTTAAATTAGATGTCATCACTAATACACGGGTAATATTCCAGTTAATTGTTAAATTAAAAGTCATCACGAATACACAGGGGATGATATCCCAGTTAATTGTTCAATTCGATGTCATCACTAATACACAGGGGATAATATTCCAGTTAATTGGTAAATTAGATGTCATCACTAATACACAGGTGATAATATTCCAGTTAATTGTTAAATTAGTTGTCATCACGAATCCAAAGGCATAATATTCCGGTTAATTGTTAAATTAAATGTCATCACTAATACACAGGTGATAATATTCCAGTTAATTGTTAAATTAGATGTCATCACTAAAACACAGGTGATAATATTCCAGTTAATTGTTAAATTAGATGTCATCACGAATTCAAAGGGGATAATATTCCAGTTAATTGTTAAATTAGATGTCATCAATAATACAAAGGTGATAATATTCCAGTTAATTGTTAAATTAGATGTCATCACTAATGCACAGGTGATAATATTCCAGTTTATTGTTAAATTAGATGTCATCACTAATACACAGGTGATAATATTCCAGTTAATTGTTAAATTAGATGTCATCACGAATTCAAAGGGGATAATATTCCAGTTAATTGTTAAATTAGATGTCATCACTAATACACAGGGGATGTTTTCCAGTTAATTGTTAAATTAGATGTCATCGCTTATGCACAGATGATAATATTCCAGTTAATTGTTCAATTAGATGTCATCACGAATACACAGGTGATAATATTCCGGTTAATTGTTAAATTAGATGTCATCACTAATACACAGGTGATAATCTTCCAGTTAATTGTTAAATTCGATGTCATCGCTAATACACAGGGGATAATATTCCAGTTAATTGTTAAATTAGATGTCATCACTAATACACGGGATAATATTCCAGTTAATTGTTAAATTAAAAGTCATCACGAATACACAGGTGATAATATTCCAGTTAATTGTTAAATTAGATGCCATCACTAATACACGGGATAATATTCCAGTTAATGGTTAAATTAGATGTCATAACTAATACACAGGGGATAATATTCCAGTAAATTGTTAAATTAGATGTCATCACTAATACACAGGTGATAATATTCCAGTTAATGGTTAAATTAGATGTCATCACTAATACACAGGGGATAATATTCCAGTTAATTGTTGAATTAGATGTCATCACTAATACACAGGGGATAATATTCCAGTTAATTGTTAAATTAGATGTCATCACGAATATACAGGGGATAATATTCCAGTAAATTGTTAAATTAGATGTCATCACGAATACACAGGGGATAATATTCCAGTAAATTTTTAAATTAGATGTCATCACTAATACACGGGATAATATTCCAGTTAATTGTTAAATTAGATGTCATCACTAATACACAGGGGATAATATTCCAGTAAATAGTTAAATTAGATGTCATCACTAATACACAGGTGATAATATTCCAGTTAATTGTTAAATTAGATGTCATCACTAATACACGGGATACTATTCCAGTTAATGGTTAAATTAGATGTCATCACTAATGCACAGGGGATAATATTCCAGTTAATTGTTAAATTAGATGTCATCACTAATGCAAAGGTGATAATATTCCAGTTAATTGTTAAATTAGATGTCATCACTAATACATAGGTGATAATATTCCAGTTAATTGTTAAATTTGATGTCATCACTAATACACAGGGGATAATATTCCAGTTAATTGTTAAATTAGATATCATCACTAATACACAGGTGATAATATTCCTTTTAATTGTTATATTAGATGTCATCACTAATACACAGGGGATAATATTCCAGTGAATTGGTAAATTAGATGTCATCACTAATACACAGGGGATAATATTCCAGTTAATTGTTCGACTAGATGCCATCACTGATACACAGGGGATAACATTCCAGTTAATTGTTAAATTAGATGTCATCACTAATACACAGGGGATAATATTCCAGTTAATTGTTCAACAAGATGTCATCACTAATACACAGGGGATAATATTCCAGTTAATTGTTCAACAAGATGTCATCACTAATACACAGGGGATAATATTCCAGTTAATTGTTCAACAAGATGTCATCACTAATACACAGGGGATAATATTCCAGTTAATTGTTCAATTAGATGTCATCACTAATACACAGGGGATAATATTCCAGTGAATTGTTAAATTAGATGTCATCACTAATACACAGGGGATAATATTCCAGTTAATTGTTCGACTAGATGCCATCACTGATACACAGGGGATAACATTCCAGTTAATTGTTAAATTAGATGTCATCACTAATACACAGGGGATAATATTCCAGTTAATTGTTCAACAAGATGTCATCACTAATACACAGGGGATAATATTCCAGTGAATTGTTCAATTAGATGTCATCACTAATACACAGGGGATAATATTCCAGTTAATTGTTCAATTAGATGTCATCACTAATACACAGGGGATAATATTCCAGTTAATTGTTCAATTAGATGTCATCACTAGTACACAGGGGATAATATTCCAGTTAATTGTTCAAAAAGATGTCATCATTAATACACGGGATAATATTCCAATTAATTGTTAAATTAGATGTCATCACTAATACACAGGGGATAATATTCCAGTTAATTGTTCAATTAGATGTCATCACTAATGCACAGGTGATAATATTCCAGTCAATTGTTCAATTAGATGTCATCACTAATACACAGGGGATAATATTCCAGTTAATTGTTAAATTAGATGTCATCACTAATACACAGGTGATAATATTCAAGTTAAATGTTAAATTAGATTTCATCACTAATACACAGGGGATAATATTCCAGTTAATTGTTAAATTAGATGTCATCACTAATACACAGGTGATAATATTCCAGTTAATTGTTCAATGAGATGTCATCACTAATACACAGGGGATAATATTCCAGTTAATTGTCAAATTAGATGTCATCACTAATACACAGGTGATAATATTCCAGTTAATTGTTAAATTAGATGTCATCACTAATACACAGGTGATAATATTCAAGTTAATTGTTAAATTAGATTTCATCACTAATACACAGGTGATAATATTCCAGGTAATTGTTCAATTAGATGTCATCACTAATACACAGGGGATAATATTCCAGTTAATTGTTAAATTAGAAGTCATCGCTCATGCACTGGTGATAATATTCCAGTTAATTGTTAAATTAGATGCCATCACTAATACACAGGGGATAATATTCCAGTTAATTGTTCAATTAGATGTCATCACTAATACACAAGGGATAATATTCCATTTAATTGTTCAATTAGATGTCATCACTAATACACAGGGGATAGTATTCCGGTTAATTGTTAAATTAGATGTCATCACTAGTACGCAGAGGGTAATATTCCAGTTAATTCTTCAGCTATATGGCATCACTAATGCACAGGGAATAGTATTCCAGTTAATTGTTAAATTAGATGTCATCACTAATACACAGGTGATAATATTCCAGTTAATTGTTAAATTAGATGTCATCACGAATACAAAGGGGATAACATTCCGGTTAATTGTTAAATTAGATGTCATCACGAATACACAGGTGATAATATTCCAGTTAATTGTTAAATTAGATGTCATCACTAATACACAGGTGATAATATTCCAGTTAATTGTTAAATTAGATGTCATCACTAATACACAGGTGATAATATTCCAGTTAATTGTTAAATTAGATGTCATCACGAATACACAGGTGATACTATTCCAGTTAATTGTTAAATTAGATGTCATCACTAATACACAGGTGACAATATTCCAGTTAATTGTTAAATTAGATGTCATCACTAAAACACAGGAGATAATATTCCAGTTAATTGTTAAATTAGATGTCATCACGAATTCAAAGGGGATAATATTCCAGTTAATTGTTAAATTAGATGTCATCACTAATGCAAAGGTGATAATATTCCAGTTAATTGTTAAATTAAATGTCATCACTAATACATAGGTGATAATATTCCAGTTTATTGTTAAATTAGATGTCATCACTAATACACAGGTGATAATATTCCAGTTAATTGTTAAAGTAGATGTCATCACTAATGCAAAGGTGATAATATTCCAGTTAATTGTTAAATTTGATGTCATCACTAATACACAGGGGATAATATTCCAGTTAATTGTTAAATTAGATATCATCACTAATACACAGGTGATAATATTCCTTTTAATTGTTATATTAGATGTCATCACTAATACACAGGGGATAATATTCCAGTTAATTGTTCGACTAGATGCCATCACTGATACACAGGGGATAACATTCCATTTAATTGTTAAATTAGATGTCATCACTCGTACGCAGAGGGTAATATTCCAGTTAATTCTTCAGCTATATGGCATCACTAATGCACAGGGAATAGTATTCCAGTTAATTGTTAAATTAGATGTCATCACTAATACACAGGTGATAATATTCCAGTTAGTTGTTAAATTAGATGTCATCACTAATACACAGGTGATAATATTCCAGTTAATTGTTAAATTAGATGTCATCACTAATACACAGGTGATAATATTCCAGTTAACTGTTAAATTAGATGTCATCACTAATACACAGGTGATAATATTCCAGATAATTGTTAAATTAGATGTCATCACTAATACACAGGTGATAATATTCCAGTTAATTGTTAAATTAGATGTCATCACGAATACACAGGTGATAATATTCCAGTTAATTGTTAAATTAGATGTCATCACTAATACACAGGTGATAATATTCCAGTTAATTGTTAAATTAGTTGTCATCACGAATCCAAAGGGATAATATTCCAGTTAATTGTTAAATTAGATGTCATCACTAAAACACAGGAGATAATATTCCAGTTAATTGTTAAATTCGATGTCATCACGAATACACAGGTGATAATATTCCAGTTAATTGTTAAATTAGATGTCATCACTAATACACAGGTGATAATATTCCAGTTAATTGTTAAATTAGTTGTCATCACGAATCCAAAGGGATAATATTCCAGTTAATTGTTAAATTAGATGTCATCACTAAAACACAGGAGATAATATTCCAGTTAATTGTTAAATTCGATGTCATCACGAATTCAAAGGGGATAATATTCCAGTTAATTATTAAATTAGATGTCATCACTCATGCAAAGGTGATAATATTCCAGTTAATTGTTAAATTAGATGTCATCACTAATACATAGGTGATAATATTCCAGTTTATTGTTAAATTAGATGTCATCACTAATACACAGGTGATAATATTCCAGTTAATTGTTAAATTAGATGTCATCACGAATTCAAAGGGGATAATATTCCAGTTAATTGTTAAATTAGATGTCATCACTAATACACAGGGGATGATTTACCAGTTAATTGTTAAATTAGATGTCATCGCTTATGCACAGATGATAATATTCCAGTTAATTGTTCAATTAGATGTCATCACTAATACACAGGTGATAATATTCCAGTTAATTGTTAAATTAGATGTCATCACTAAAACACATGTGATAATATTCCAGTTAATTGTTAAATTAGATGTCATCTCGAATTCAGAGGGGATAATATTCCAGTTAATTGTTAAATTAGATGTCATCACTAATACAAAGGTGATAATATTCCAGTTAATTGTTAAATTAGATGTCATCACTAATACACAGGTGATAATATTCCAGTTTATTGTTAAATTAGATGTCATCACTAATACACAGGTGATAATATTCCAGTTTATTGTTAAATTAGATGTCATCACTAATACACAGGTGATAATATTCCAGTTAATTGTTAAATTAGATGTCATCACGAATTCAAAGGGGATAATATTCCAGTTAATTGTTAAATTAGATGTCATCACTAATACACAGGGGATGATTTACCAGTTAATTGTTAAATTAGATGTCATCGCTTATGCACAGATGATAATATTCCAGTTAATTGTTCAATTAGATGTCATCACGAATACACAGGTGATAATATTCCGGTAAATTGTTAAATTAGATGTCATCACTAATACACGGGATAATTTTTAGATTAGAGATACAGCACTGAAACAGGCCCTTCCGCCCACCGAGTCTTTGCCGAACATCAACCACCCATTCATACTAATCCTACACTAATCCCATATTCCTACCACATCCCCACCTGTCCCTATATTTCTCTACCACCTACCTATGCTAGTGACAATTTATAATGGCCAATTTACCTATCAACCTGCAAGTCTTTTGGCTTGTGGGAGGAAACCGGAGCCCCCGGAGAAAACCCACGCAGACACAGGGAGAACTTGCAAACTCCACACAGGCAGTACCCCGAATCGAACCCGGGTCCCTGGAGCTGTGAGGCTGCGGTGCTAACCACTGCGCCGCTGTGCCGCCCTTCCAGTTAATTGTTAAATTAGATATCATCACTAATACACGGGATAATATTCCAGTTAATGGTTCAATTAGATGTCATCACTAATACACAGGGGACAATATTCCAGTAAATTGTTAAATTAGATGTCATCACTAATACACGGGATAATATTCCAGTTAATTGTTAAATTAGATGTCATCACTAATACACGGGATAATATTCCAGTAAATTGTTAAATTAGATGTCATCACTAATACACGGGATAATTTTTAGATTAGAGATACAGCACTGAAACAGGCCATTCGGCCCACCGAGTCTTTGCCGAACATGAACCACCCATTTATACTAATCCTATATTCCTACCACATCCCCACCTGTCCCTATATTTCTCTACCACCTACCTATGCTAGTGACAATTTATAATGGCCAATTTACCTATCAACCTGCAAGTCTTTTGGCTTGTGGGAGGAAACCGGAGCACCCGGAGAAAACCCACGCAGACACAGGGAGAACTTGCAAACTCCACACAGGCAGTACCCGGAATCGAACCCGGGACCCTGGAGCTGTGAGGCTGCGGTGCTAACCACTGCGCCACTGTGCCACCCTTCCAGTTAATTGTTAAATTAGATATCATCACTAATACACGGGATAATATTCCAGTTAATTGTTAAATTAGATGTCATCACTAATACACAGGGGATAATATTCCAGTAAATTGTTAAATTAGATGTCATCACTAATACACGGGATAATATTCCAGTTAATGGTTAAATTAGATGTCATCACTAATACACAGGTGATAATATTCCAGTTAATTGTTAAATTAGATATCATCACTAATGCACAGGGGATAATATTCCAGTTAATTGTTAAATTTGATGTCATCACTAATACACGGGATAATATTCCAGTTAATTGTTAAATTAGATGTCATCACTAATACACAGGTGATAATATTCTGGTTAATTGTTAAATTAGATGTCATCACTAATACACGGGATAATTTTTAGATTAGAGACATAGCACTGAAACAGGCCCTTCGGACCACCGAGTCTGTGCCGAACATCAACCACCCATTTATACTAATCCTACACTAATCCCATATTCCTACCACATCCCCACCTGTCCCTATATTTCTCTACCACCTACCTATACTAGTGACAATTTATAATGGCCAATTTACCTATCAACCTGCAAGTCTTTTGGCTTGTGGGAGGAAACCGGAGCACCCGGAGAAAACCCACGCAGACACAGGGAGAACTTGCAAACTCCACACAGGCAGTACCCGGTATCGAACCCGGGTCCCTGGAGCTGTGAGGCTGCGGTGCTAACCACTGCGCCACTGTGCCACCCTTCCAGTTAATTGTTAAATTAGATATCAACACTAATACACGGGATAATATTCCAGTTAATTGTTAAATTAGATGTCATCACTAATACACAGGGGATAATATTCCAGTAAATTGTTAAATTAGATGTCATCACTAATACACGGGATAATATTCCAGTTAATGGTTAAATTAGATGTCATCACTAATACACAGGTGATAATATTCCAGTTAATTGTTAAATTAGATATCATCACTAATACACAGGTGATAATATTCCAGTTAATTGTTAAATTAGATATCATCACTAATACACAGGTGATAATATTCCAGTTAATTGTTAAATTTGATGTCATCACTAATACACGGGATAATATTCCAGTTAATTGTTAAATTAGATGTCATCACTAATACACAGGTGATAATATTTCAGTTAATTGTTAAATTAGATATCATCACTAATACACAGGTGATAATATTCCAGTTAATTGTTAAATTAGATGTCATCACTAATACACAGGGGATAATATTCCAGTAAATTGTTAAATTAGATGTCATCACTAATACACAGGGGATAATATTCCAGTTAATGGTTAAATTAGATATCATCACTAATACACAGGTGATAATATTCCAGTTAATTGTTAAATTAGATGTCATCACTAATACACAGGGGATAATATTCCAGTAAATTGTTAAATTAGATGTCATCACTAATACACGGGATAATATTCCAGATAATGGTTAAATTAGATGTCATCACTAATACACAGGGGATAATACTCCAGTTAATTGTTAAATTAGATGTCATCACTAATACACAGTGGATAATATTCCAGTAAATTGTTAAATTAGATGTCATCACAAATACACGGGATAATATTCCAGATAATGGTTAAATTAGATGTCATCACTAATACTCAGGGGATAATATTCCAGTTAATTGTTAAATTAGATGTCATCACTAATACACAGGTGAAAATATTCCAGTTAATTGTTAAATTAGATGTCATCACTAATACACAGGGGATAATATTCCAGTTAATTGTTAAATTAGATGTCATCACCAATACACAGGGGATAATATTCCAGTTAATTGTTAAATTAGATGTCATCACTAATACACAGGGGATAATATTCCAGTTAATTGTTAAATTAGATATCATCACTAATACACGGGATAATATTCCAGTTAATTGTTAAATTAGATGTCATCACTAATACACAGGTGATAATATTCCAGTTAGTTGTTAAATTAGATATCATCACTAATACACAGGTGATAATATTCCAGTTAATTGATAAATTAGATGTCATCACTAATAAACGGGATAATATTCCAGTTAATTGCTAAATTAGATGTCATCACTAATACACAGGGGATAATATTCTGGTTAATTGTTAAATTAGATGTCATCACTAATACACAGGGGATAATATTCCAGTTAATTGTTAAATTAGATGTCATCACTAATACACGGGATAATATTCCAGTTAATTGTTAAATTAGATGTCATCACTAATACACAGGGGATAATATTCCAGTAAATTGTTAAATTAGATGCCATCACTAAGACACGGGATAATATTCCAGTTAATTGTTAAATTAGATGTCATCACTAATACACAGGGGATAATATTCTGGTTAATTGTTAAATTAGATGTCATCACTAATACACAGGTGATAATATTCCAGTTAATTGTTAAATTAGATATCATCACTAATACACAGGTGATAATATTCCAGTTAATTGTTAAATTAGATGTCATCACTAATACACGGGATAATATTCCAGTTAATTGTTAAATTAGATGTCATCACTAATACACAGGGGATAATATTCCAGTAAATTGTTAAATTAGATGTCATCACTAATACACAGAGAATAATATTCCAGTTAATTGTTAAATTAGATGTCATCAATAATACACAGGGGATAATATTCCAGTAAATTGTTAAATTAGATGTCATCACTAATGCACAGAGAATAATATTCCAGTTAATTGTTAAATTAGATGTCATCACTAATACACAGGTGATAATATTCTGGTTAATTGTTAAATTAGATGTCATCACTAATACACGGGATAATTTTTAGATTAGAGACATAGCACTGAAACAGGCCCTTCGGACCACCGAGTCTGTGCCGAACATCAACCACCCATTTATACTAATCCTACACTAATCCCATATTCCTACCACATCCCCACCTGTCCCTATATTTCTCTACCACCTACCTATACTAGTGACAATTTATAATGGCCAATTTACCTATCAACCTGCAAGTCTTTTGGCTTGTGGGAGGAAACCGGAGCACCCGGAGAAAACCCACGCAGACACAGGGAGAACATGCAAACTCCACACAGGCAGTACCCGGAATCGAACCCGGGACCCTGGAGCTGTGAGGCTGCGGTGCTAACCACTGCGCCACTGTGCCACCCTTCCAGTTAATTGTTAAATTAGATATCATCACTAATACACGGGATAATATTCCAGTTAATTGTTAAATTAGATGTCATCACTAATACACAGGGGATAATATTCCAGTAAATTGTTAAATTAGATGTCATCACTAATACACGGGATAATATTCCAGTTAACGGTTGAATTAGATGTCATCACTAATACACAGGTGATAATATTCCAGTTAATTGTTAAATTAGATATCATCACTAATACACAGGTGATAATATTCCAGTTAATTGTTAAATTAGATGTCATCACTAATACACGGGATAATATTCCAGTTAATTGTTAAATTAGATGTCATCACTAATACACAGGGGATAATATTCCAGTAAATTGTTAAATTAGATGTCATCACTAATACACGGGATAATATTCCAGTTAATGGTTAAATTAGATGTCATCACTAATACACAGGTGATAATATTCCAGTTAATTGTTAAATTAGATATCATCACTAATACACAGGTGATAATATTCCAGTTAATTGTTAAATTAGATATCATCACTAATACACAGGTGATAATATTCCAGTTAATTGTTAAATTTGATGTCATCACTAATACACGGGATAATATTCCAGTTAATTGTTAAATTAGATGTCATCACTAATACACAGGTGATAATATTTCAGTTAATTGTTAAATTAGATATCATCACTAATACACAGGTGATAATATTCCAGTTAATTGTTAAATTAGATGTCATCACTAATACACAGGGGATAATATTCCAGTAAATTGTTAAATTAGATGTCATCACTAATACACAGGGGATAATATTCCAGTTAATGGTTAAATTAGATATCATCACTAATACACAGGTGATAATATTCCAGTTAATTGTTAAATTAGATGTCATCACTAATACACAGGGGATAATATTCCAGTAAATTGTTAAATTAGATGTCATCACTAATACACGGGATAATATTCCAGATAATGGTTAAATTAGATGTCATCACTAATACACAGGGGATAATATTCCAGTTAATTGTTAAATTAGATGTCATCACTAATACACAGTGGATAATATTCCAGTAAATTGTTAAATTAGATGTCATCACTAATACACGGGATAATATTCCAGATAATGGTTAAATTAGATGTCATCACTAATACTCAGGGGATAATATTCCAGTTAATTGTTAAATTAGATGTCATCACTAATACACAGGTGAAAATATTCCAGTTAATTGTTAAATTAGATGTCATCACTAATACACAGGGGATAATATTCCAGTTAATTGTTAAATTAGATGTCATCACCAATACACAGGGGATAATATTCCAGTTAATTGTTAAATTAGATGTCATCACTAATACACAGGGGATAATATTCCAGATAATGGTTAAATTAGATGTCATCACTAATACACGGGATAATATTCCAGTTAATTGTTAAATTAGATGTCATCACTAATACACAGTGGATAATATTCCAGTAAATTGTTAAATTAGATGTCATCACTAATACACGGGATAATATTCCAGATAATGGTTAAATTAGATGTCATCACTAATACTCAGGGGATAATATTCCAGTTAATTGTTAAATTAGATGTCATCACTAATACACAGGTGAAAATATTCCAGTTAATTGTTAAATTAGATGTCATCACTAATACACAGGGGATAATATTCCAGTTAATTGTTAAATTAGATGTCATCACCAATACACAGGGGATAATATTCCAGTTAATTGTTAAATTAGATATCATCACTAATACACAGGGGATAATATTCCAGTTAATTGTTAAATTAGATGTCATCACTAATACACGGGATAATATTCCAGTTAATTGTTAAATTAGATATCATCACTAATACACCGGATAATATTCCAGTTAATTGTTAAATTAGATGTCATCACTAATACACAGGTGATAATATTCCAGTTAATTGTTAAATTAGATATCATCACTAATACACAGGTGATAATATTCCAGTTAATTGATAAATTAGATGTCATCACTAATAAACGGGATAATATTCCAGTTAATTGCTAAATTAGATGTCATCACTAATACACAGGGGATAATATTCTGGTTAATTGTTAAATTAGATGTCATCACTAATACACAGGTGATAATATTCCAGTTAATTGTTAAATTAGATATCATCACTAATACACAGGGGATAATATTCCAGTTAATTGTTAAATTAGATGTCATCACTAATACACGGGATAATATTCCAGTTAATTGTTAAATTAGATGTCATCACTAATACACAGGGGATAATATTCCAGTAAATTGTTAAATTAGATGTCATCACTAATACACGGGATAATATTCCAGTTAACGGTTGAATTAGATGTCATCACTAATACACAGGTGATAATATTCCAGTTAATTGTTAAATTAGATATCATCACTAATACACAGGTGATAATATTCCAGTTAATTGTTAAATTAGATGTCATCACTAATACACGGGATAATATTCCAGTTAATTGTTAAATTAGATGTCATCACTAATACACAGGGGATAATATTCCAGTAAATTGTTAAATTAGATGTCATCACTAATACACGGGATAATATTCCAGTTAATGGTTAAATTAGATGTCATCACTAATACACAGGTGATAATATTCCAGTTAATTGTTAAATTAGATATCATCACTAATACACAGGTGATAATATTCCAGTTAATTGTTAAATTAGATATCATCACTAATACACAGGTGATAATATTCCAGTTAATTGTTAAATTAGATGTCATCACGAATACAAAGGGGATAACATTCCGGTTAATTGTTAAATTAGATGTCATCACGAATACACAGGTGATAATATTCCAGTTAATTGTTAAATTAGATGTCATCACTAATACACAGGTGATAATATTCCAGTTAATTGTTAAATTAGATGTCATCACTAATACACAGGGGATAATATTCCAGTAAATTGTTAAATTAGATGCCATCACTAATACACGGGATAATATTCCAGTTAATTGTTAAATTAGATGTCATCACTAATACACAGGGGATAATATTCTGGTTAATTGTTAAATTAGATGTCATCACTAATACACAGGTGATAATATTCCAGTTAATTGTTAAATTAGATATCATCACTAATACACAGGGGATAATATTCCAGTTAATTGTTAAATTAGATGTCATCACTAATACACGGGATAATATTCCAGTTAATTGTTAAATTGGATGTCATCACTAATACACAGGGGATAATATTCCAGTAAATTGTTAAATTAGATGTCATCACTAATACACAGAGAATAATATTCCAGTTAATTGTTAAATTAGATGTCATCACTAATACACAGGGCATAATATTCCAGTAAATTGTTAAATTAGATGTCATCACTAATACACAGAGAATAATATTCCAGTTAATTGTTAAATTAGATGTCATCACTAATACACAGGTGATAATATTCTGGTTAATTGTTAAATTAGATGTCATCACTAATACACGGGATAATTTTTAGATTAGAGACATAGCACTGAAACAGGCCCTTCGGACCACCGAGTCTGTGCCGAACATCAACCACCCATTTATACTAATCCTACACTAATCCCATATTCCTACCACATCCCCACCTGTCCCTATATTTCTCTACCACCTACCTATACTAGTGACAATTTATAATGGCCAATTTACCTATCAACCTGCAAGTCTTTTGGCTTGTGGGAGGAAACCAGAGCACCCGGAGAAAACCCACGCAGACACAGGGAGAACTTGCAAACTCCACACAGGCAGTACCCGGAATCGAACCCGGGACCCTGGAGCTGTGAGGCTGCGGTGCTAACCACTGCGCCACTGTGCCACCCTTCCAGTTAATTGTTAAATTAGATATCATCACTAATACACGGGATAATATTCCAGTTAATTGTTAAATTAGATGTCATCACTAATACACAGGGGATAATATTCCAGTAAATTGTTAAATTAGATGTCATCACTAATACACGGGATAATATTCCAGTTAATGGTTAAATTAGATGTCATCACTAATACACAGGTGATAATATTCCAGTTAATTGTTAAATTAGATATCATCACCAATACACAGGTGATAATATTCCAGTTAATTGTTAAATTTGATGTCATCACTAATGCACGGGATAATATTACAGTTAATTGTTAAATTAGATGTCATCACTAATACACAGGGGATAATATTCTGGTTAATTGTTAAATTAGATGTCATCACTAATACACAGGTGATAATATTCCAGTTAATTGTTAAATTAGATATCATCACTAATACACAGGTGATAATATTCCAGTTAATTGTTAAATTAGATGTCATCACTAATACACGGGATAATATTCCAGTTAATTGTTAAATTAGATGTCATCACTAATACACAGGGGATAATATTCCAGTAAATTGTTAAATTAGATGTCATCACTAATACACAGAGAATAATATTCCAGTTAATTGTTAAATTAGATGTCATCACTAATACACAGGGGATAATATTCCAGTAAATTGTTAAATTAGATGTCATCACTAATACACAGAGAATAATATTCCAGTTAATTGTTAAATTAGATGTCATCACGAATACACAGGTGATAATATTCTGGTTAATTGTTAAATTAGATGTCATCACTAATACACGGGATAATTTTTAGATTAGAGACATTGCACTGAAACAGGCCCTTCGGACCACCGAGTCTGTGCCGAACATCAACCACCCATTTATACTAATCCTACACTAATCCCATATTCCTACCACATCCCCACCTGTCCCTATATTTCTCTACCATCTACATATACTAGTGACAATTTATAATGGCCAATTTACCTATCAACCTGCAAGTCTTTTGGCTTGTGGGAGGAAACCGGAGCACCCGGAGAAAACCCACGCAGACACAGGGAGAACTTGCAAACTCCACACAGGCAGTACCCGGAATCGAACCCGGGTCCCTGGAGCTGAGAGGCTGCGGTGCTAACCACTGCGCCACTGTGCCACCCTTCCAGTTAATTGTTAAATTAGATGTCATCACTAATACACAGGGGATAATATTCCAGTAAATTGTTAAATTAGATGTCATCACTAATACACGGGATAATATTCCAGTTAACGGTTAAATTAGATGTCATCACTAATACACAGGTGATAATATTCCAGTTAATTGTTAAATTAGATATCATCACTAATACACAGGTGATAATATTCCAGTTAATTGTTAAATTAGATGTCATCACTAATACACGGTATAATATTCCAGTTAATTGTTAAATTAGATGTCATCACTAATACACAGGGGATAATATTCCAGTAAATTGTTAAATTAGATGTCATCACTAATACACGGGATAATATTCCAGTTAATGGTTAAATTAGATGTCATCACTAATACACAGGTGATAATATTCCAGTTAATTGTTAAATTAGATGTCATCACTAATACACAGGGGATAATATTCCAGTAAATTGTTAAATTAGATGTCATCACTAATACACAGGGGATAATATTCCAGTTAATGGTTAAATTAGATATCATCACTAATACACAGGTGATAATATTCCAGTTAATTGTTAAATTAGATGTCATCACTAATACACAGGGGATAATATTCCAGTAAATTGTTAAATTAGATGTCATCACTAATACACGGGATAATATTCCAGATAATGGTTAAATTAGATGTCATCACTAATACACAGGGGATAATATTCCAGTTAATTGTTAAATTAGATGTCATCACTAATACACAGTGGATAATATTCCAGTAAATTGTTAAATTAGATGTCATCACTAATACACGGGATAATATTTCAGATAATGGTTAAATTAGATGTCATCACTAATACTCAGGGGATAATATTCCAGTTAATTGTTAAATTAGATGTCATCACTAATACACAGGTGAAAATATTCCAGTTAATTGTTAAATTAGATGTCATCACTAATACACAGGGGATAATATTCCAGTTAATTGTTAAATTAGATGTCATCACCAATACACAGGGGGTAATATTCCAGTTAATTGTTAAATTAGATGTCATCACTAATACACAGGGGATAATATTCCAGTTAATTGTTAAATTAGATGTCATCACTAATACACGGGATAATATTCCAGTTAATTGTTAAATTAGATGTCATCACTAATACACGGGATAATATTCCAGTTAATGGTTAAATTAGATGTCATCACTAATACACAGGTGATAATATTCCAGTTAATTGTTAAATTTGATGTCATCACTAATACACGGGATAATATTCCAGTTAATTGTTAAATTAGATGTCATCACTAATACACAGGGGATAATATTCTGGTTAATTGTTAAATTAGATGTCATCACTAATACACAGGGGATAATATTCCAGTAAATTGTTAAATTAGATGTCATCACTAATACACAGAGAATAATATTCCAGTTAATTGTTAAATTAGATGTCATCACTAATACACAGGGGATAATATTCCAGTAAATTGTTAAATTAGATGTCATCACTAATACACAGAGAATAATATTCCAGTTAATTGTTAAATTAGATGTCATCACGAATACACAGGTGATAATATTCTGGTTAATTGTTAAATTAGATGTCACCACTAATACACGGGATAATTTTTAGATTAGAGACATAGCACTGAAACAGGCCCTTCGGACCACCGAGTCTGTGCCGAACATCAACCACCCATTTATACTAATCCTACACTAATCCCATATTCCTACCACATCCCCACCTGTCCCTATATTTCTCTACCACCTACATATACTAGTGACAATTTATAATGGCCAATTTACCTATCAACCTGCAAGTCTTTTGGCTTGTGGGAGGAAACCGGAGCACCCGGAGAAAACCCACGCAGACACAGGGAGAACTTGCAAACTCCACACAGGCAGTACCCGGAATCGAACCCGGGTCCCTGGAGCTGAGAGGCTGCGGTGCTAACCACTGCGCCACTGTGCCACCCTTCCAGTTAATTGTTAAATTAGATATCATCACTAATACACGGGATAATATTCCAGTTAATTGTTAAATTAGATGTCATCACTAATACACAGGGGATAATATTCCAGTAAATTGTTAAATTAGATGTCATCACTAATACACGGGATAATATTCCAGTTAACGGTTAAATTAGATGTCATCACTAATACACAGGTGATAATATTCCAGTTAATTGTTAAATTAGATATCATCACTAATACACAGGTGATAATATTCCAGTTAATTGTTAAATTAGATGTCATCACTAATACACGGTATAATATTCCAGTTAATTGTTAAATTAGATGTCATCACTAATACACAGGGGATAATATTCCAGTAAATTGTTAAATTAGATGTCATCACTAATACACGGGATAATATTCCAGTTAATGGTTAAATTAGGTGTCATCACTAATACACAGGTGATAATATTCCAGTTAATTGTTAAATTAGATATCATCACTAATACACAGGTGATAATATTCCAGTTAATTGTTAAATTAGATATCATCACTAATACACAGGTGATAATATTCCAGTTAATTGTTAAATTTGATGTCATCACTAATACACGGGATAATATTCCAGTTAATTGTTAAATTAGATGTCATCACTAATACACAGGTGATAATATTTCAGTTAATTGTTAAATTAGATATCATCACTAATACACAGGTGATAATATTCCAGTTAATTGTTAAATTAGATGTCATCACTAATACACGGGATAATATTCCAGTTAATTGTTAAATTAGATGTCATCACTAATACACAGGGGATAATATTCCAGTAAATTGTTAAATTAGATGTCATCACTAATACACAGGGGATAATATTCCAGTTAATGGTTAAATTAGATATCATCACTAATACACAGGTGATAATATTCCAGTTAATTGTTAAATTAGATGTCATCACTAATACACAGGGGATAATATTCCAGTAAATTGTTAAATTAGATGTCATCACTAATACACGGGATAATATTCCAGATAATGGTTAAATTAGATGTCATCACTAATACACAGGGGATAATATTCCAGTTAATTGTTAAATTAGATGTCATCACTAATACACAGTGGATAATATTCCAGTAAATTGTTAAATTAGATGTCATCACTAATACACGGGATAATATTCCAGATAATGGTTAAATTAGATGTCATCACTAATACTCAGGGGATAATATTCCAGTTAATTGTTAAATTAGATGTCATCACTAATACACAGGTGAAAATATTCCAGTTAATTGTTAAATTAGATGTCATCACTAATACACAGGGGATAATATTCCAGTTAATTGTTAAATTAGATGTCATCACCAATACACAGGGGATAATATTCCAGTTAATTGTTAAATTAGATGTCATCACTAATACACAGGGGATAATATTCCAGTTAATTGTTAAATTAGATGTCATCACTAATACACGGGATAATATTCCAGTTAATTGTTAAATTAGATATCATCACTAATACACGGGATAATATTCCAGTTAATTGTTAAATTAGATGTCATCACTAATACACAGGTGATAATATTCCAGTTAATTGTTAAATTAGATATCATCACTAATACACAGGTGATAATATTCCAGTTAATTGATAAATTAGATGTCATCACTAATACACGGGATAATATTCCAGTTAATTGCTAAATTAGATGTCATCACTAATACACAGGGGATAATATTCTGGTTAATTGTTAAATTAGATGTCATCACTAATACACAGGTGATAATATTCCTGTTAATTGTTTAATTAGATATCATCACTAATACACAGGGGATAATATTCCAGTTAATTGTTAAATTAGATGTCATCACTAATACACGGGATAATATTCCAGTTAATTGTTAAATTAGATGTCATCACTAATACACAGGGGATAATATTCCAGTAAATTGTTAAATTAGATGCCATCACTAATACACGGGATAATATTCCAGTTAATGGTTAAATTAGATGTCATCACTAATACACAGGTGATAATATTCCAGTTAATTGTTAAATTAGATATCATCACTAATACACAGGTGATAATATTCCAGTTAATTGTTAAATTAGATATCATCACTAATACACAGGTGATAATATTCCAGTTAATTGTTAAATTTGATGTCATCACTAATACACGGGATAATATTCCAGTTAATTGTTAAATTAGATGTCATCACTAATACAGAGGTGATAATATTCCAGTTATTTGTTAAATTAGATATCATCACTAATACACAGGTGACAATATTCCAGTTAATTGTTAAATTAGATGTCATCACTAATACACGGGACAATATTCCAGTTAATTGTTAAATTAGATGTCATCACTAATACACAGGGGATAATATTCCAGTTAATTGTTAAATTAGATGTCATCACTAATACACAGGGGATAATATTCCAGTTAATGGTTAACTTAGATATCATCACAAATACACAGGTGATAATATTCCAGTTAATTGTTAAATTAGATGTCATCACTAATACACAGGGGATAATATTCCAGTAAATTGTTAAATTAGATGTCATCACGAATACACGGGATAATATTCCAGATAATGGTTAAATTAGATGTCATCACTAATACACAAAGGGAGTAAACCCTAACAGAAAATCCGGAGCGGAACCCCGTAGGCGGTCATGTGTCACCTTTGGCATGTTTCCGGCAGTTGTCTGCAGCCATACTGGTGCCAAACGTCGTGTCCTGCACTCCTTTGGACCCCACCAGAAAGGCCGAGAGGGGGGTTTTGACGACTGGGCAACTCTCAACCTCCATAAATTTGCCCAGGCATGCGCCATGGAGAGGTCACTCCATAGTTGCCTCACAGCGACTGAAACTAATACACAGGGGATAATATTCCAGTTAATTGTTAAGTTAGATGTCATCACTAATACACAGGGGATAATATTCCAGTAAATTGTTAAATTAGATGTCATCACTAATACAAGGGATAATATTCCAGATAATGGTTAAATTAGATGTCATCACTAATACACAGGTGAAAATATTCCAGTTAATTGTTAAATTAGCTGTCATCACTAATACACAGGGGATAATATTCCAGTTAATTGTTAAATTAGATGTCATCACCAATACACAGGGGATAATATTCCAGTTAATTGTTAAATTAGATGTCATCACTAATACACAGGGGATAATATTCCAGTTAATTGTTAAATTAGATGTCATCACTAATACAGGGGATAATATTCCAGTTAATTGTTAAATTAGATATCATCACTAATACACGGGATAATATTCCAGTTAATTGTTAAATTAGATATCATCACTAATACACGGGATAATATTCCAGTTAATTGTTAAATTAGATGTCATCACTAATACACAGGTGATAATATTCCAGTTAATTGTTAAATTAGATATCATCACTAATACACAGGTGATAATATTCCAGTTAATTGTTAAATTAGATGTCATCACTAATACACGGGACAATATTCCAGTTAATTGCTAAATTAGATGTCATCACTAATACACAGGGGATAATATTCTGGTTAATTGTTAAATTAGATGTCATCACTAATACACAGGTGATAATATTCCATTTAATTGTTAAATTAGATATCATCACTAATACACAGGGGATAATATTCCAGTTAATTGTTAAATTAGATGTCATCACTAATACACGGGATAATATTCCAGTTAATTGTTAAATTAGATGTCATCACTAATACACAGGGGATAATATTCCAGTAAATTGTTAAATTAGATGCCATCACTAATACACGGGATAATATTCCAGTTAATGGTTAAATTAGATGTCATCACTAACACACAGGTGATAATATTCCAGTTAATTGTTAAATTAGATATCATCACTAATACACAGGTGATAATATTCCAGTTAATTGTTAAATTAGATGTCATCACTAATGCACGGGATAATATTCCAGTTAATTGTTAAATTAGCTGTCATCACTAATACACAGGGGATAATATTCCAGTTAATTGTTAAATTAGATGTCATCACCAATACACAGGGGATAATATTCCAGTTAATTGTTAAATTAGATGTCATCACTAATACACAGGGGATAATATTCCAGTTAATTGTTAAATTAGATGTCATCACTAATACACGGGATAATATTCCAGTTAATTGTTAAATTAGATATCATCACTAATACACGGGATAATATTCCAGTTAATTGTTAAATTAGATATCATCACTAATACACGGGATAATATTCCAGTTAATTGTTAAATTAGATGTCATCACTAATACACAGGTGATAATATTCCAGTTAATTGTTAAATTAGATATCATCACTAATACACAGGTGATAATATTCCAGTTAATTGTTAAATTAGATGTCATCACTAATACACAGGGGATAATATTCCAGTTAATTGTTAAATTAGATGTCATCACTAATACACAGGTGATAATATTCCAGTTAATTGTTAAATTAGATATCATCACTAATACACGGGATAATATTCCAGTTAATTGCTAAATTAGATGTCATCACTAATACACAGGGGATAATATTCTGGTTAATTGTTAAATTAGATGTCATCACTAATACACAGGTGATAATATTCCAGTTAATTGTTAAATTAGATATCATCACTAATACACAGGGGATAATATTCCAGTTAATTGTTAAATTAGATGTCATCACTAATACACGGGATAATATTCCAGTTAATTGTTAAATTAGATGTCATCACTAATACACAGGGGATAATATTCCAGTAAATTGTTAAATTAGATGCCATCACTAATACACGGGATAATATTCCAGTTAATGGTTAAATTAGATGTCATCACTAACACACAGGTGATAATATTCCAGTTAATTGTTAAATTAGATATCATCACTAATACACAGGTGATAATATTCCAGTTAATTGTTAAATTAGATGTCATCACTAATACACAGGGGATAATATTCCGGTTAATTGTTAAATTAGATGTCATCACTAATACACAGGTGATAATATTCCAGTTAATTGTTAAATTAGATATCATCACTAATACACAGGTGATAATATTCCAGTTAATTGTTAAATTAGATGTCATCACTAATACACGGGATAATATTCCGGTTAATTGTTAAATTAGAAGTCATCACTAATACACAGGTGATAATATTCCAGTAAATTGTTAAATTAGATGTCATCACTAATACACGGGATAATATTCCAGTTAATTGTTAAATTAGAAGTCATCACTAATACACAGGGGATAATATTCCAGTAAATTGTTAAATTAGATGTCATCACTAATACACGGGATAATATTCCAGTTCATGGTTAAATTAGATGTCATCACTAATACACAGGTGATAATATTCCAGTTAATTGTTAAATTAGATATCATCACTAATACACAGGTGATAATATTCCAGTTAATTGTTAAATTAGATGTCATCACTAATACACGGGATAATATTCCAGTTAATTGTTAAATTAGATGTCATCACTAATACACAGGGGATAATATTCTGGTTAATTGTTAAATTAGATGTCATCACTAATACACAGGTGATAATATTCCAGTTAATTGTTAAATTAGATGTCATCACTAATACACGGGATAATATTCCAGTTAATTGTTAAATTGGAAGTCATCACTAATACACAGGGGATAATATTCCAGTAAATTGTTAAATTAGATGTCATCACTAATACACGGGATAATATTCCAGTTCATGGTTAAATTAGATGTCATCACTAATACACAGGTGATAATATTCCAGTTAATTGTTAAATTAGATATCATCACTAATACACAGGTGATAATATTCCAGTTAATTGTTAAATTAGATGTCATCACTAATACACGGGATAATATTCCAGTTAATTGTTAAATTAGATGTCATCACTAATACACAGGGGATAATATTCTGGTTAATTGTTAAATTAGATGTCATCACTAATACACAGGTGATAATATTCCAGTTAATTGTTAAATTAGATGTCATCACTAATACACGGGATAATATTCCAGTTAATTGTTAAATTGGAAGTCATCACTAATACACAGGGGATAATATTCCAGTAAATTGTTAAATTAGATGTCATCACTAATACACGGGATAATATTCCAGTTAATTGTTAAATTAGATGTCATCACTAATACACAGGGGATAATATTCTGGTTAATTGTTAAATTGGATGTCATCACTAATACACAGGTGATAATATTCCAGTTAATTGTTAAATTAGATATCATCACTAATACACAGGTGATAATATTCCAGTTAATTGTTAAATTAGATGTCATCACTAATACACGGGATAATATTCCAGTTAATTGTTAAATTAGATGTCATCACTAATACACAGGGGATAATATTCTGGTTAATTGTTAAATTAGATGTCATCACTAATACACAGGTGATAATATTCCAGTTAATTGTTAAATTAGATATCAGCACTAATACACAGGTGATAATATTCCAGTTAATTGTTAAATTAGATGTCATCACTAATACACGGGATAATATTCCAGTTAATTGTTAAATTAGATGTCATCACTAATACACAGGGGATAATATTCCAGTAAATTGTTAAATTAGATGTCATCACTAATACACAGGTGATAATATTCCAGTTAATTGTTAAATTAGATGTCATCACTAATACACGGGATAATATTCCTGTTAATGGTTAAATTAGATGTCATCACTAATACACAGGGGACAATATACCAGTAAATTGTTAAATTAGATGTCATCACTAATACACGGGATAATATTCCAGTGAATTGTTAAATTAGCTGTCATCAATAATACACATGGGATAATATTCCAGTTAATTGTTAAATTAGATGTCATCACTAATACACAGGGGATAATATTCCAGTTAATTGTTAAATTAGATGTCATCACTAATACACAGGGGATTATATTCCAGTTAATTGTTAAATTAGATGTCATCGCTAATACACAGGGGATAATATTCTGGTTAATTGTTAAATTAGATGTCATCACTAATAGACAGGTGATAATATTCCAGTTAATTGTTAAATTAGATGTCATCACTAATACACGGGATAATATTCCAGTTAATTGTTAAATTGGAAGTCATCACTAATACACAGGGGATAATATTCCAGTAAATTGTTAAATTAGATGTCATCACTAATACACGGGATAATATTCCAGTTCATGGTTAAATTAGATGTCATCACTAATACACAGGTGATAATATTCCAGTTAATTGTTAAATTAGATATCATCACTAATACACAGGTGATAATATTCCAGTTAATTGTTAAATTAGATGTCATCACTAATACACGGGATAATATTCCAGTTAATTGTTAAATTAGATGTCATCACTAATACACAGGGGATAATATTCTGGTTAATTGTTAAATTGGATGTCATCACTAATACACAGGTGATAATATTCCAGTTAATTGTTAAATTAGATATCATCACT
Organism: Heterodontus francisci; assembly: GCF_036365525.1. Classification (NCBI taxonomy): domain Eukaryota; kingdom Metazoa; phylum Chordata; class Chondrichthyes; order Heterodontiformes; family Heterodontidae; genus Heterodontus; species Heterodontus francisci. Next base: position 41,409,775 of record NC_090391.1, read on the forward strand.
AATACACAGGTGATAATATTCCAGTTAATTGTTAAATTAGATGTCATCACTAATACACGGGATAATATTCCAGATAATGGTTAAATTAGATGTCATCACTAATACACAGGGGATAATAGTCCAGTTAATTGTTAAATTAGATGTCATCACTAATTCACAGGGGATAATATTCCAGTAAATTGTTAAATTAGATGTCATCACTAATACACGGGATAGTATTCCAGATAATGGTTAAATTAGATGTCATCACTAATATTCAGGGGATAATATTCCAGTTAATTGTTAAATTAGATGTCATCACTAATACACAGGTGAAAATATTCCAGTTAATTGTTAAATTAGCTGTCATCACTAATACACAGGGGATAATATTCCAGTTAATTGTAAAATTAGATGTCATCACTAATACACAGGGGATAATATTCCAGTTAATTGTTAAATTAGATGTCATCACTAATACACGGGATAATATTCCAGTTAATTGTTAAATTAGATATCATCACTAATACACGGGATAATATTCCAGTTAATTGTTAAATTAGATGTCATCACTAATACACAGGTGATAATATTCCAGTTAATTGTTAAATTAGATATCATCACTAATACACAGGTGATAATATTCCAGTTAATTGTTAAATTAGATGTCATCACTAATACACGGGATAATATTCCAGTTAATTGCTAAATTAGATGTCATCACTAATACACAGGGGATAATATTCCAGTTAATTGTTAAATTCGATGTCATCACTAATACACGGGATAATATTCCAGTTAATTGTTAAATTAGATGTCATCACTAATACACAGGGGATAATATTCCAGTAAATTGTTAAATTAGATGCCATCACTAATACACGGGATAATATTCCAGTTAATGGTTAAATTAGATGTCATCACTAACACACAGGTGATAATATTCCAGTTAATTGTTAAATTAGATATCATCACTAATACACAGGTGATAATATTCCAGTTAATTGTTAAATTAGATGTCATCACTAATACACGGGATAATATTCCAGTTAATTGTCAAATTTGATGTCATCACTAATACACAGGTGATAATATTCCAGTTAATTGTTAAATTAGATATCATCACTAATACACAGGTGATAATATTCCAGTTAATTGTTAAATTAGATGTCATCACTAATACACGGTATAATATTCCAGTTAATTGTTAAATTAGATGTCATCACTAATACACAGGGGATAATATTCCAGTTAATTGTTAAATTAGATGTCATCACTAATACACAGGGGATAATATTCCAGTAAATTGTTAAATTAGATGCCATCACTAATACACGGGATAATATTCCAGTTAATGGTTAAATTAGATGTCATCACTAACACACAGGTGATAATATTCCAGTTAATTGTTAAATTAGATATCATCACTAATACACAGGTGATAATATTCCAGTTAATTGTTAAATTAGATGTCATCACTAATACACGGGATAATATTCCAGTTAATTGTTAAATTAGATGTCATCACTAATACACAGGTGATAATATTCCAGTTAATTGTTAAATTAGATATCATCACTAATGCACAGGTGATAATATTCCAGTTAATTGTTAAATTAGATGTCATCACTAATACACGGGATAATATTCCAGTTAATTGTTAAATTAGATGTCATCACTAATACACAGGGGATAATATTCCAGTTAATTGTTAAATTAGATGTCATCACTAATACACAGGGGATAATATTCCAGTTAATTGTTAAATTAGATATCATCACTAATGCACAGGTGATAATATTCCAGTTAATTGTTAAATTAGATGTCATCACTAATACACAGGTGATAATATTCCAGTTAATTGTTAAATTAGATATCATCACTAATGCACAGGTGATAATATTCCAGTTAATTGTTAAATTAGATGTCATCACTAATACACGGGATAATATTCCAGTTAATTGTTAAATTAGATGTCATCACTAATACACAGGGGATAATATTCCAGTTAATGGTTAAATTAGATGTCATCTCTAATACACAGGTGATAATATTCCAGTTAATTGTTAAATTAGATGTCATCACTAATACACACGGGATAATATTCCAGTAAATTGTTAAATTAGATGTCATCACTAATGCACGAGATAATATTCCAGATAATGGTTAAATCAGATGTCATCACTAATACACAGGGGATAATATTCCAGTTAATTGTTAAATTAGATGTCATCACTAATACACAGGGGATAATATTCCAGTAAATTGTTAAATTAGATGTCATCACTAATACACGGGATAATATACCAGATAATGGTTAAATTAGATGTCATCACTAATACTCAGGGGATACTATTCCAGTTAATTGTTAAATTAGATGTCATCACTAATACACAGGTGAAAATATTCCAGTTAATTGTTAAATTAGATGTCATCACGAATACACAGGGGATAATATTCCAGTTAATTGTTAAATTAGATGTCATCACTAATACACAGGGGATAATATTCCAGGTAATTGTTAAATTAGATGTCATCACTAATACACAGGGGATAATATTCCAGTTAATTGTTAAATTAGATGTAATCACTAATACACAGGGGATAATATTCCAGTTAATTGTTAAATTAGATGTCATCACTAATACACAGGGGATAATATCCCAGTTAATTGTTAAATTAGATGTCATCACTAATACACAGGGGATAATATTCCAGTTAATTGTTAAATTAGATGTCATCACTAATACACGGGATAGTATTCCAGTTAATTGTTAAATTAGATGTCATCACTAATACACAGGGGATAATATTCCAGATAATTGTTCAACAAGATGTTATCACTAATACACAGGGGATAATATTCCAGTTAATTGTTCAATAAGATGTCATCACTAATACACAGGGGATAATATTCCAGTTAATTGTTCGACTAGATGTCATCACTAATACACAGGGGATAATATTCCAGTTAATTGTTCGACTAGATGTCATCGCTAATACACAGGGGATAATATTCCAGTAAATTTTTAAATTTGATGTCATCACTCATACACGTGATATTATTCCAGTAAATTGTTAAATTAGATGTCATCACTAATACACAGGGGACAATATTCCGCATAATTGTTCAATTAGATGTCATCACTAATACACAGGATATAGTATTCTGGTTAATTGTTAAATTAGCTGCCATCAATAATACACAGGGAATAATATTCTGGTTAATTGTTTAATTAGATGTCATCACTCATGCACAGAGAATAATATTCTGGTTAATTGTTCAATTAGATGTCATCACTAATGCACAGGGGATAATATTCCAGTAAATTGTTCAATTAGATATCATCACTAATACACAGGGGATAATACTCCAGTAAATTGTTGAATTAGATGTCATCACTAATACACGGGATAATATTCCATTAAATTGTTCAATTAGATGTCATCACTAATACACAGGGGATGATATTCCAGTTAATTGTTAAATTATATGTCATCGCTAATACACAGGGGATAATATTCCAGTTAATTGTTCAATTAGATGTCATCACTCATACACAGGTGATAATATTCCAGTTAATTGTTAAATTAGATGTCATCACTAATACACAGGTGATAATATTCTGGTTAATTGTTAAATTAGATGTCATCACTTATACACAGGTGATAATATTCCAGTTAATTGTTAAATTAGATATCATCACTAATACACAGGTGATAATATTCCAGTAAATTGTTAACTTAGATGTCATCACTAATACACAGGTGATAATATTCCAGTTAATTGTTAAATTAGATGTCATCACTAATACACAGGGGATAATATTCCAGTTAATTGTTAAATTAGATATGATCACTAGTGCACAGGTGATAATATTCTGGTTAATTGTTAAATTAGATGTCATCACTTATACACAGGTGATAATATTCCAGTAAATTGTTAAATTAGATGTCATCACTAATACACAGGTGATAATATTCTGGTTAATTGTTGAATTAGTTGTCATCACTAATAAACGGGATAATATTCCAGTTAATTGTTAAATTAGATGTCATCACTAATACACGGGATAATATTCCAGTTAATTGTTAAATTAGATGTCATCACTAATACACAGGTGATAATATTCCAGTTAATTGTTAAATTAGATGTCATCACGAATACACAAGGGATAATATTCCATTTAATTGTTCAATTAGATGTCAGCACTAATACACAGGGGATAATATTCAGTAAATTGTTAAATTAGATGTCATCACTAATACACGGGATAGTATTCCAGTTAATTGTTAAATTAGATGTCATCACTAATACACAGGGGATAATATTCCAGATAATTGTTCAACAAGATGTCATCACTAATACACAGGGGATAATATTCCAGTTAATTGTTCGACTAGATGTCATCGCTAATACACAGGGGATAATATTCCAGTAAATTTTAAAATTAGATGTCATGACTAATACACAGGGGATAATATTCCGCATAATTGTTCAATTAGATGTCATCACTAATACACAGGATATAGTATTCTGGTTAATTGTTAAATTAGCTGCCATCAATAATACACAGGGAATAATATTCTGGTTAATTGTTTAATTAGATGTCATCACTCATGCACAGCGAATAATATTCTGGTCAATTGTTCAATTAGATGTCATCACTAATACACAAGGGATTATATTCCAGTAAATTGTTCAATTAGATGTCATCACTAATACACAGGGGATAATATTCCAGTAAATTGTTAAATTAGATGTCATCACTAATACACGGGATAATATTCCAGTAAATTGTTCAATTAGATGTCATCACTAATACACAGGGGATGATATTCCAGTTAATTGTTAAATTATATGTCATCGCTAATACACAGGGGATAATATTCCAGTTAATTGTTAAATTAGATGTCATCACTAATACACAGGGGATTATATTCGAGTTAATTGTTAACTTAGATGTCATCACTAATACACAGGGGATAATATTCCAGTTAATTGTTAAATTAGATGTCATCACTAATACACAGGTGATAATATTCCAGTTAATTGTTAAATTAGATGTCATCACTAATACACAGGTGATAATATTCTGGTTAATTGTTAAATTAGATGTCATCACTTATACACAGGTGATAATATTCCAGTTAATTGTTAAATTAGATATCATCACTAATACACAGGTGATAATATTCCAGTAAATTGTTAACTTAGATGTCATCACTAATACACAGGTGATAATATTCCAGTTAATTGTTAAATTAGATGTCATCACTAATACACAGGGGATAATATTCCAGTTAATAGTTAAATTAGATATCATCACTAGTGCACAAGTGATAATATTCTGGTTAATTGTTAAATTAGATGTCATCACTTCTACACAGGTGATAATATTCCAGTAAATTGTTAAATTAGATGTCATCACTAATACACAGGTGATAATATTCTGGTTAATTGTTGAATTAGATGTCATCACTAATACACGGGATAATATTCCAGTTAATTGTTAAATTAGATGTCATCACTAATACACAGGGGATAATATTCCAGTTAATTGTTAAATTAGATGTCATCACTAATACACAGGTGATAATATTCCAGTTAATTGTTAAATTAGATGTCATCACTAATACACAGGGGATAATCTTCCAGTTAATTGTTAAATTAGATGTCATCACGAATACACAAGGGATAATATTGCATTTAATTGTTCAATTAGATGTCAGCACTAATACACAGGGGATAATATTCCAGTAAATTGTTAAATTAGATGTCATCACTAATACACGGGATAGTATTCCAGTTAATTGTTAAATTAGATGTCATCACTAATACACTGGGGACAATATTCCAGATAACTGTTCAACATGATGTCATCACTAATACACAGGGGATAATATTCCAGTTAATTGTTCAATAAGATGTCATGACTAATACACAGGGGATAATATTCCAGTTAATTGTTCGACTAGATGTCATCACTAATACACAGGGGATAATATTCCAGTTAATTGTTCGACTAGATGTCATCGCTAATACACAGGGGATAATATTCCAGTAAATTTTTAAATTAGATGTCATCACTCATACACGTGATATTATTCCAGTAAATTGTTAAATTAGATGTCATCACTAATACACAGGGGATAATATTTCGCATAATTGGTCAATTAGATGTCATCACTAATACACAGGATATAGTATTCTGGTTAATTGTTAAATTAGCTGCCATCAATAATACACAGGGAATAATATTCTGGTTAATTGTTTAATTAGATGTCATCACTCATGCACAGAGAATAATATTCTGGTTAATTGTTCAATTAGATGTCATCACTATTACACAGGGATAATATTCCAGTTAATTGTTCGACTAGATGTCATCGCTAATACACAGGGGATAATATTCCAGTAAATTTTTAAATTAGATGTCATCACTCATACACGTGATATTATTCCAGTAAATTGTTAAATTAGATGTCATCACTAATACACAGGGGATAATATTTCGCATAATTGTTCAATTAGATGTCATCACTAATACACAGGGAATAATATTCTGGTTAATTGTTTAATTAGATGTCATCACTCATGCACAGAGAATAATATTCTGGTTAATTGTTCAATTAGATGTCATCACTAATACACAGGGGATAATATTCCAGTAAATTGTTCAATTAGATATCAACACTAATACACAGGTGATAATATTCCAGTAAATTGTTGAATTAGATGTCATCACTAATACACGGGATAATATTCCATTAAATTGTTCAATTAGATGTCATCACGAATACACAGGGCATGATATTCCAGTTAATTGTTAAATTATATGTCATCGCTAATACACAGGGGATAATATTCCAGTTAATTGTTCAATTAGATGTCATCACTGATGCACAGTTGATAATATTCCGCATAATTGTTAAATTAGATGTCATCACTAATACACAGGGGATAATATTCCAGTAAATTGTTAACTTAGATGTCATCACTAATACACAGGGGATAATATTCCAGTTAATTGTTAAATTAGATGTCATCACTAATACACAGGTGATAATATTCCAGTTAATTGTTAAATTAGATATCATCACTAGTGCACAAGTGATAATATTCTGGTTAATTGTTAAATTAGATGTCATCACTTATACACAGGTGATAATATTCCAGTAAATTGTTAAATTAGATGTCATCACTAATACACAGGTGATAATATTCTGGTTAATTGTTGAATTAGACGTCATCACTAATACACGGGATAATATTCCAGTTAATTGTTAAATTAGATGTCATCACTAATACACAGGGGATAATATTCCAGTTAATTGTTAAATTAGATGTCATCACTAATACACAGGTGATAATATTCCAGTTAATTGTTAAATTAGATGTCATCACTAATACACAGGGGATAATCTTCCAGTTAATTGTTAAATTAGATGTCATCACGAATACACAAGGGATAATATTGCATTTAATTGTTCAATTAGATGTCAGCACTAATACACAGGGGATAATATTCCAGTAAATTGTTAAATTAGATGTCATCACTAATACACGGGATAGTATTCCAGTTAATTGTTAAATTAGATGTCAACACTAATACACTGGGGATAATATTCCAGATAACTGTTCAACATGATGTCATCACTAATACACAGGGGATAATATTCCAGTTAATTGTTCAATAAGATATCATGACTAATACACAGGGGATAATATTCCAGTTAATTGTTCGACTAGATGTCATCACTAATACACAGGGGATAATATTCCAGTTAATTGTTCGACTAGATGTCATCGCTAATACACAGGGGATAATATTCCAGTAAATTTTTAAATTAGATGTCATCACTCATACACGTGATATTATTCCAGTAAATTGTTAAATTAGATGTCATCACTAATACACAGGGGATAATATTTCGCATAATTGGTCAATTAGATGTCATCACTAATACACAGGATATAGTATTCTGGTTAATTGTTAAATTAGCTGCCATCAATAATACACAGGGAATAATATTCTGGTTAATTGTTTAATTAGATGTCATCACTCATGCACAGAGAATAATATTCTGGTTAATTGTTCAATTAGATGTCATCACTATTACACAGGGGATAATATTCCAGTTAATTGTTCGACTAGATGTCATCGCTAATACACAGGGGATAATATTCCAGTAAATTTTTAAATTAGATGTCATCACTCATACACGTGATATTATTCCAGTAAATTGTTAAATTAGATGTCATCACTAATACACAGGGGATAATATTTCGCATAATTGTTCAATTCGATGTCATCACTAATACACAGGGAATAATATTCTGGTTAATTGTTTAATTAGATGTCATCACTCATGCACAGAGAATAATATTCTGGTTAATTGTTCAATTAGATGTCATCACTAATACACAGGGGATAATATTCCAGTAAATTGTTCAATTAGATATCATCACTAATACACAGGTGATAATATTCCAGTAAATTGTTCAATTAGATGTCATCACTAATACACAGGGGATGATATTCCAGTTAATTGTTAAATTATATGTCATCGCTAATACACAGGGGATAATATTCCAGTTAATTGTTCAATTAGATGCCATCACTGATGCACAGTTGATAATATTCCGCATAATTGTTAAATTAGATGTCATCACTAATACACAGGGGATTATATTCGAGTTAATTGTTAACTTAGATGTAATCACTAATACACAGGGGATAATATTCCAGTTAATTGTTAAATTAGATGTCATCACTAATACACAGGTGATAATATTCCAGTTAATTGTTAAATTAGATGTCATCACGAATACACAGATGATAATATTCTGGTTAATTGTTAAATTAGATGTCATCACTCATGCACAGAGAATAATATTCTGGTTAATTGTTCAATTAGATGTCATCACTAATACACAGGGGATAATATTCCAGTAAATTGTTCAATTAGATATCAACACTAATACACAGGTGATAATATTCCAGTAAATTGTTGAATTAGATGTCATCACTAATACACGGGATAAAATCCATTAAATTGTTCAATTAGATGTCATCACGAATACACAGGGCATGATATTCCAGTTAATTGTTAAATTATATGTCATCGCTAATACACAGGGGATAATATTCCAGTTAATTGTTCAATTAGATGTCATCACTGATGCACAGTTGATAATATTCCGCATAATTGTTAAATTAGATGTCATCACTAATACACAGGGGATAATATTCCAGTAAATTGTTAACTTAGATGTCATCACTAATACACAGGGGATAATATTCCAGTTAATTGTTAAATTAGATGTCATCACTAATACACAGGTGATAATATTCCAGTTAATTGTTAAATTAGATATCATCACTAGTGCACAAGTGATAATATTCTGGTTAATTGTTAAATTAGATGTCATCACTTATACACAGGTGATAATATTCCAGTAAATTGTTAAATTAGATGTCATCACTAATACACAGGTGATAATATTCTGGTTAATTGTTGAATTAGATGTCATCACTAATACACGGGATAATATTCCAGTTAATTGTTAAATTAGATGTCATCACTAATACACAGGGGATAATATTCCAGTTAATTGTTAAATTAGATGTCATCACTAATACACAGGTGATAATATTCCAGTTAATTGTTAAATTAGATGTCATCACTAATACACAGGGGATAATCTTCCAGTTAATTGTTAAATTAGATGTCATCACGAATACACAAGGGATAATATTGCATTTAATTGTTCAATTAGATGTCAGCACTAATACACAGGGGATAATATTCCAGTAAATTGTTAAATTAGATGTCATCACTAATACACGGGATAGTATTCCAGTTAATTGTTAAATTAGATGTCAACACTAATACACTGGGGATAATATTCCAGATAACTGTTCAACATGATGTCATCACTAATACACAGGGGATAATATTCCAGTTAATTGTTCAATAAGATGTCATGACTAATACACAGGGGATAATATTCCAGTTAATTGTTCGACTAGATGTCATCACTAATACACAGGGGATAATATTCCAGTTAATTGTTCGACTAGATGTCATCGCTAATACACAGGGGATAATATTCCAGTAAATTTTTAAATTAGATGTCATCACTCATACACGTGATATTATTCCAGTAAATTGTTAAATTAGATGTCATCACTAATACACAGGGGATAATATTTCGCATAATTGGTCAATTAGATGTCATCACTAATACACAGGATATAGTATTCTGGTTAATTGTTAAATTAGCTGCCATCAATAATACACAGGGAATAATATTCTGGTTAATTGTTTAATTAGATGTCATCACTCATGCACAGAGAATAATATTCTGGTTAATTGTTCAATTAGATGTCATCACTATTACACAGGGGATAATATTCCAGTTAATTGTTCGACTAGATGTCATCGCTAATACACAGGGGATAATATTCCAGTAAATTTTTAAATTAGATGTCATCACTCATACACGTGATATTATTCCAGTAAATTGTTAAATTAGATGTCATCACTAATACACAGGGGATAATATTTCGCATAATTGTTCAATTAGATGTCATCACTAATACACAGGGAATAATATTCTGGTTAATTGTTTAATTAGATGTCATCACTCATGCACAGAGAATAATATTCTGGTTAATTGTTCAATTAGATGTCATCACTAATACACAGGGGATAATATTCCAGTAAATTGTTCAATTAGATATCATCACTAATACACAGGTGATAATATTCCAGTAAATTGTTCAATTAGATGTCATCACTAATACACAGGGGATGATATTCCAGTTAATTGTTAAATTATATGTCATCGCTAATACACAGGGGATAATATTCCAGTTAATTGTTCAATTAGATGCCATCACTGATGCACAGTTGATAATATTCCGCATAATTGTTAAATTAGATGTCATCACTAATACACAGGGGATTATATTCGAGTTAATTGTTAACTTAGATGTAATCACTAATACACAGGGGATAATATTCCAGTTAATTGTTAAATTAGATGTCATCACTAATACACAGGTGATAATATTCCAGTTAATTGTTAAATTAGATGTCATCACGAATACACAGATGATAATATTCTGGTTAATTGTTAAATTAGATGTCATCACTTATACACAGGTGATAATATTCCAGTTAATTGTTAAATTAGATATCATTACTAATACACAGGTGATAATATTCCAGTAAATGGTTAACTTAGATGTCATCACTAATACACAGGTGATAATATTCCAGTTAATTGTTAAATTAGATGTCATCACTAATACACAGGGGATAATATTCCAGTTAATAGTTAAATTAGATATCATCACTAGTGCACAGGTGATAATATTCTGGTTAATTGTTAAATTAGATGTCATCACTTATACACAGGTGATAATATTCCAGTAAATTGTTAAATTAGATGTCATCACTAATACACAGGTGATAATATTCTGGTTAATTGTTGAATTAGATGTCATCACTAATACACGGGATAATATTCCAGTTAATTGTTAAATTAGATGTCATCACTAATACACGGGATAATATTCCAGTTAATTGTTAAATTAGATGTCATCACTAATACACAGGTGATAATATTCCAGTTAATTGTTAAATTAGATGTCATCACTAATACACAGGGGATAATATTCAAGTGAATTGTTAAATTAGATGTCATCACGAATACACAAGGGATAATATTCCATTTAATTGTTCAATTAGATGTCAGCACTAATACACAGGGGATAATATTCCAGTAAATTGTTAAATTAGATGTCATCAGTAATACACGGGATAGTATTCCAGTTAATTGTTAAATTAGATGTCATCACTAATACACAGGGGATAATATTCCAGATAATTGTTCAACAAGATGTCATCACTAATACACAGGGGATAATATTCCAGTTAATTGTTCGACTAGATGTCATCGCTAATATACAGGGGATAATATTCCAGTAAATTTTAAAATTAGTTGTCATCACTAATACACAGGGGATAATATTCCGCATAATTGTTCAATTAGATGTCATCACTAATACACAGGATATAGTATTCTGGTTAATTGTTAAATTAGCTGCCATCAATAATACACAGGGAATAATATTCTGGTTAATTGTTTAATTAGATGTCATCACTCATGCACAGAGAATAATATTCTGGTTAATTGTTCAATTAGATGTCATCACTAATACACAGGGGATAATATTCCAGTAAATTGTTCAATTAGATATCATCACTAATACACAGGTGATAATATTCCAGTAAATTGTTCAATTAGATGTCATCACTAATACACAGGGGATGATATTCCAGTTAATTGTTAAATTATATGTCATCGCTAATACACAGGGGATAATATTCCAGTTAATTGTTCAATTAGATGCCATCACTGATGCACAGTTGATAATATTCCGCATAATTGTTAAATTAGATGTCATCACTAATACACAGGGGATTATATTCGAGTTAATTGTTAACTTAGATGTAATCACTAATACACAGGGGATAATATTCCAGTTAATTGTTAAATTAGATGTCATCACTAATACACAGGTGATAATATTCCAGTTAATTGTTAAATTAGATGTCATCACGAATACACAGATGATAATATTCTGGTTAATTGTTAAATTAGATGTCATCACTTATACACAGGTGATAATATTCCAGTTAATTGTTAAATTAGATATCATTACTAATACACAGGTGATAATATTCCAGTAAATGGTTAACTTAGATGTCATCACTAATACACAGGTGATAATATTCCAGTTAATTGTTAAATTAGATGTCATCACTAATACACAGGGGATAATATTCCAGTTAATAGTTAAATTAGATATCATCACTAGTGCACAGGTGATAATATTCTGGTTAATTGTTAAATTAGATGTCATCACTTATACACAGGTGATAATATTCCAGTAAATTGTTAAATTAGATGTCATCACTAATACACAGGTGATAATATTCTGGTTAATTGTTGAATTAGATGTCATCACTAATACACGGGATAATATTCCAGTTAATTGTTAAATTAGATGTCATCACTAATACACGGGATAATATTCCAGTTAATTGTTAAATTAGATGTCATCACTAATACACAGGTGATAATATTCCAGTTAATTGTTAAATTAGATGTCATCACTAATACACAGGGGATAATATTCCAGTGAATTGTTAAATTAGATGTCATCACGAATACACAAGGGATAATATTCCATTTAATTGTTCAATTAGATGTCAGCACTAATACACAGGGGATAATATTCCAGTAAATTGTTAAATTAGATGTCATCAGTAATACACGGGATAGTATTCCAGTTAATTGTTAAATTAGATGTCATCACTAATACACAGGGGATAATATTCCAGATAATTGTTCAACAAGATGTCATCACTAATACACAGGGGATAATATTCCAGTTAATTGTTCGACTAGATGTCATCGCTAATATACAGGGGATAATATTCCAGTAAATTTTAAAATTAGTTGTCATCACTAATACACAGGGGATAATATTCCGCATAATTGTTCAATTAGATGTCATCACTAATACACAGGATATAGTATTCTGGTTAATTGTTAAATTAGCTGCCATCAATAATACACAGGGAATAATATTCTGGTTAATTGTTTAATTAGATGTCATCACTCATGCACAGCGAATAATATTCTGGTTAACTGTTCAATTAGATGTCATCACTAATACACAGGGGATTATATTCCAGTAAATTGTTCAATTAGATGTCATCACTAATACACAGGGGATAATATTCCAGTAAATTGTTAAATTAGATGTCATCACTAATACACGGGATAATATTCCAGTAAATTGTTCAATTAGATGTCATCACTAATACACAGGGGATGATATTCCAGTTAATTGTTAAATTATATGTCATCGCTAATACACAGGGGATAATATTCCAGTTAATTGTTAAATTAGATGTCATCACTAATACACAGGGGATGATATTCCAGTTAATTGTTAACTTAGATGTCATCACTAATACACAGGGGATAATATTCCAGTTAATTGTTCAATTAGATGTCATCACTGATACACAGGCGATAATATTCCAGTTAATTGTTAAATTAGATGTCATCACTAATACACAGGTGATAATATTCCAGTTAATTGTTAAATTATATGTCATCGCTAATACACAGGGGATATTATTCCAGTTAATTGTTCAATTAGATGTCATCACTAATACACAGGGGATAATATTCCGCATAATTGTTAAATTAGATGTCATCACTAATACACAGTAGAATATATTCGAGTTAATTGTTAACTTAGATGTCATCACTAAGACACAGGAATTAGTATTCTGGTTAATTTTTCAATTAGATGTCATCACTAATACACAGGGGATAATATTCCGCATAATTGTTAAATTAGATGTCATCACTAATACACAGGGGATTATATTCGAGTTAATTGTTAACTTAGATGTCATCACTAAGACACAGGAATTAGTATTCTGGTTAATTTTTCAATTAGATGTCATCACTAATAGACAGGGAATAAGATTCTGGTTAAAAGTTCAATTAGATGTCGTCATTAATACACAGGGGATAATATTCCAGTTAATGGTTAAATTAGATGTCATCACTAATACACAGGTGATAATATTCCAGTTAATTGTTAAATTAGATTTCATCACTAATACACAGAGGATAATATTCTGGTTAATTGTTAAATTAGATGTCATCACTAATACACAGGTGATAATATTCCAGTTAATTGTTAAATTAGATGTCATCACTAATACACAGGGGACAATATTCCAGTAAATTGTTAAATTAGATGTCATCACTAATACACGGGATAATATTCCTGTTAATGGTTAAATTAGATGTCATCACTAATACACAGGGGACAATATTCCAGTTAATTGTTAAATTAGATGTCATCATTATACACGGGATAATATTCCAGTGAATTGTTAAATTAGCTGTCATCAATAATACACAGAGGATAATATTCCAGTTAATTGTTAAATTAGATGTCATCACTAATACACAGGGGATAATATTCCAGTTACTTGTTAAATTAGATGTCATCACCAATACACAGGGGATTATATTCCAGTTAATTGTTAAATTAGATGTCATCACTAATACACAGGGGATAACATTCTGGTTAATTGTTAAATTAGATGTCATCACTAATACACAGGTGATAATATTCCAGTTTATTGTTAAATTAGATGTCATCACTAATACACAGGTGATAATATTCCAGTTAATTGTTAAATTAGATATAATCACTAATACACAGGTGATAATATTCCAGTTAATTGTTCAATTAGATATCATCACTAATACACAGGTGATAATATTCCAGTTAATTGTTAAATTAGATATCATCACTAATACACGGGATAATATTCCAGTTAATTGTTAAATTAGATGTCATCACTAATACACAGGGGATAATATTCTGGTTAATTGTTAAATTAGATGTCATCACTAATACACGGGTTAATATTCCAGTTAATTGTTAAATTGGATGTCATCACTAATACACAGGGGATAATATTCCAGTAAATTGTTAAATTAGATGTCATCACTAATACACGGGATAATATTCCAGTAAATTGTTAAATTAGATGTCATCACTAATACACAGGGGATGATATTCCAGTTAATTGTTAAATTATATGTCATCGCTAATACACAGGGGATAATATTCCAGTTAATTGTTAAATTAGATGTCATCACTAATACACAGGGGATGATATTCCAGTTAATTGTTAACTTAGATGTCATCACTAATACACAGGGGATAATATTCCAGTTAATTGTTCAATTAGATGTCATCACTGATACACAGGCGATAATATTCCAGTTAATTGTTAAATTAGATGTCATCACTAATACACAGGTGATAATATTCCAGTTAATTGTTAAATTATATGTCATCGCTAATACACAGGGGATATTATTCCAGTTAATTGTTCAATTAGATGTCATCACTAATACACAGGGGATAATATTCCGCATAATTGTTAAATTAGATGTCATCACTAATACACAGTAGATTATATTCGAGTTAATTGTTAACTTAGATGTCATCACTAAGACACAGGAATTAGTATTCTGGTTAATTTTTCAATTAGATGTCATCACTAATACACAGGGGATAATATTCCGCATAATTGTTAAATTAGATGTCATCACTAATACACAGGGGATTATATTCGAGTTAATTGTTAACTTAGATGTCATCACTAAGAGACAGGAATTAGTATTCTGGTTAATTTTTCAATTAGATGTCATCACTAATAGACAGGGAATAAGATTCTGGTTAAAAGTTCAATTAGATGTCGTCATTAATACACAGGGGATAATATTCCAGTTAATGGTTAAATTAGATGTCATCACTAATACACAGGTGATAATATTCCAATTAATTGTTAAATTAGATTTCATCACTAATACACAGGGGATAATATTCTGGTTAATTGTTAAATTAGATGTCATCACTAATACACAGGTGATAATATTCCAGTTAATTGTTAAATTAGATGTCATCACTAATACACAGGGGACAATATTCCAGTAAATTGTTAAATTAGATGTCATCACTAATACACGGGATAATATTCCTGTTAATGGTTAAATTAGATGTCATCACTAATACACAGGGGACAATATTCCAGTTAATTGTTAAATTAGATGTCATCACTAATACACGGGATAATATTCCAGTGAATTGTTAAAATAGCTGTCATCAATAATACACAGGGGATAATATTCCAGTTAATTGTTAAATTAGATGTCATCACTAATACACAGGGGATAATATTCCAGTTAATTGTTAAATTAGATGTCATCACCAATACACAGGGGATTATATTCCAGTTAATTGTTAAACTAGATGTCATCACTAATACACAGGGGATAATATTCTGGTTAATTGTTAAATTAGATGTCATCACTAATACACAGGTGATAATATTCCAGTTTATTGTTAAATTAGATGTCATCACTAATACACAGGTGATAATATTCCAGTTAATTGTTAAATTAGATATAATCACTAATACACAGGTGATAATATTCCAGTTAATTGTTAAATTAGATATCATCACTAATACACAGGTGATAATATTCCAGTTAATTGTTAAATTAGATATCATCACTAATACACGGGATAATATTCCAGTTAATTGTTAAATTAGATGTCATCACTAATCCACAGGGGATAATATTCTGGTTAATGGTTAAATTAGATGTCATCACCAATACACGGGATAATATTCCAGTTAATTGTTAAATTGGATGTCATCACTAATACACAGGGGATAATATTCCAGTAAATTGTTAAATTAGATGTCATCACTAATACACAGGTGATAATATTCCAGTTAATTGTTAAATTAGATATCATCACTAATACACAGGTGATAATATTCCAGTTAATTGTTAAATTAGATGTCATCACTAATACACGGGATAATATTCCAGTTAATTGTTAAATTAGATGTCATCACTAATAAAAAGGGGATAATATTCTGGTTAATTGTTAAATTAGATGTCATCACTAATACACAGGTGATATTATTCCAGTTAATTGTTAAATTAGATGTCATCACTAATACACGGGATAATATTCCAGTTAATTGTTAAATTAGATGTCATCACTAATACACAGGGGATAATATTCCAGTAAATTGTTAAATTAGATGTCATCACTAATACACAGGGGATAATATTCCAGTTAATGGTTAAATTAGATGTCATCACTAATACACAGGTGATAATATTCCAGTTAATTGTTAAATTAGATGTCATCACTAATACACAGGGGATTATATTCGAGTTAATTGTTAACTTAGATGTCATCACTAAGACACAGGAATTAGTATTCTGGTTAATTTTTCAATTAGATGTCATCACTAATAGACAGGGAATAAGATTCTGGTTAAAAGTTCAATTAGATGTCGTCATTAATATACAGGGGATAATATTCCAGTTAATGGTTAAATTAGATGTCATCACTAATACACAGGTGATAATATTCCAATTAATTGTTAAATTAGATTTCATCACTAATACACAGGGGATAATATTCTGGATAATTGTTAAATTAGATGTCATCACTAATACACAGGTGATAATATTCCAGTTAATTGTTAAATTAGATGTCATCACTAATACACAGGGGACAATATTCCAGTAAATTGTTAAATTAGATGTCATCACTAATACACGGGATAATATTCCTGTTAATGGTTAAATTAGATGTCATCACTAATACACAGGGGACAATATTCCAGTTAATTGTTAAATTAGATGTCATCACTAATACACGGGATAATATTCCAGTGAATTGTTAAATTAGCTGTCATCAATAATACACAGGGGATAATATTCCAGTTAATTGTTAAATTAGATGTCATCACTAATACACAGGGGATAATATTCCAGTTAATTGTTAAATTAGATGTCATCACAAATACACAGGGGATTATATTCCAGTTAATTGATAAATTAGATGTCATCACTAATACACAGGGGATAATATTCTGGTTAGTTGTTAAATTAGATGTTATCACTAATACACAGGTGAAAATATTCCAGTTAATTGTTAAATTAGATGTCATCACTAATACACAGGTGATAATATTCCAGTTAATTGTTAAATTAGATATAATCACTAATACACAGGTGATAATATTCCAGTTAATTGTTAAATTAGATATCATCACTAATACACAGGTGATAATATTCCAGTTAATTGTTAAATTAGATATCATCACTAATACACAGGGGATAATATTCCAGTTAATTGTTAAATTAGATGTCATCACTAATACACAGGGGATAATATTCTGGTTAATTGTTAAATTAGATGTCATCACTAATACACGGGATAATATTCCAGTTAATTGTTAAATTGGATGTCATCACTAATACACAGGGGATAATATTCCAGTAAATTGTTAAATTAGATGTCATCACTAATACACGGGATAATATTCCAGTTAATGGTTAAATTAGATGTCATCACTAATACACAGGTGATAATATTCCAGTTAATTGTTAAATTAGATATCATCACTAACACACAGGTGATAATATTCCAGTTAATTGTTAAATTAGATGTCATCACTAATACACGGGATAATATTCCAGTTAATTGTTAAATTAGATGTCATCACTAATACACAGGGGATAATATTCCAGTAAATTGTTAAATTAGATGTCATCACTAATACACGGGATAATATTCCAGTTAATGGTTAAATTAGATGTCATCACTAATACACAGGTGATAATATTCCAGTTAATTGTTAATTTAGATGTCATCACTAATACACAGGGGATAATATTCCGCATAATTGTTAAATTAGATGTCATCACTAATACACAGGGGATTATATTCGAGTTAATTGTTAACTTAGATGTCATCACTAAGACACAGGAATTAGTATTCTGGTTAATTTTTCAATTAGATGTCATCACTAAAACACAGGGGATAATATTCCGCATAATTGTTAAATTAGATGTCATCACTAATACACAGAGGATTATATTCGAGTTAATTGTTAACTTAGATGTCATCACTAAGACACAGGAATTAGTATTCTGGTTAATTTTTCATTTAGATGTCATCAGTAATAGACAGGGAATAAGATTCTGGTTCAAAGTTCAATTAGATGTCGTCATTAATACACAGGGGATAATATTCCAGTTAATGGTTAAATTAGATGTCATCACTAATACACAGGTGATAATATTCCAGTTAATTGTTCAATTAGATTTCATCACTAATACACAGGGGATAATATTCTGGTTAATTGTTAAATTAGATGTCATCACTAATACACAGGTGATAATATTCCAGTTAATTGTTAAATTAGATGTCATCACTAATACACAGGGGACAATATTCCAGTAAATTGTTAAATTAGATGTCATTACTAATACACGGGATAATATTCCTATTAATGGTTAAATTAGATGTCATCACTAATACACAGGGGACAATATTCCAGTTAATTGTTAAATTAGATGTCATCACTAATACACGGGATAATATTCCAGTGAATTGTTAAATTAGCTGTCATCAATAATACACAGGGGATAATATTCCAGTTAATTGTTATATTAGATGTCATCACTAATACACAGGGGATAATATTCCAGTTAATTGTTAAATTAGATGTCATCACCAATACACAGGGGATTATATTCCCGCTAATTGTTAAATTAGATGTCATCACTAATACTCAGGGGATAATATTCTGGTTAATTGTTAAATTAGATGTCATCACTAATACACAGGTGATAATATTCCAGTTAATTGTTAAATTAGATGTCATCACTAATACACAGGTGATAATATTCCAATTAATTGTTAAATTAGATATAATCACTAATACACAGGTGATAATATTCCAGTTAATTGTTAAATTAGATATCATCACAAATACACAGGTGATAATATTCCGGTTAATTGTTAAATTAGATATCATCACTAATACACGGGATAACATTCCAGTTTATTGTTAAATTAGATGTCATCACTAATACACAGGGGATAATATTCTGGTTAATTGTTAAATTAGATGTCATCACTAATACACGGGATAATATTCCAGTTAATTGTTAAATTGGATGTCATCACTAATACACAGGGGATAATATTCCAGTAAATTGTTAAATTAGATGTCATCACTAATACACGGGATAATATTCCAGTTAATGGTTAAATTAGATGTCATCACTAATACACAGGTGATAATATTCCAGTTAATTGTTAAATTAGATATCATCACTAATACACAGGTGATAATATTCCAGTTAATTGTTAAATTAGATGTCATCACTAATACACGGGATAATATTCCAGTTAATTGTTAAATTAGATGTCATCACTAATACACAGGGGATAATATTCTGGTTAATTGTTCAATTAGATGTCATCACTAATACACAGGTGATAATATTCCAGTTAATTGTTAAATTAGATATCATCACTAACACACAGGTGATAATATTCCAGTTAATTGTTAAATTAGATGTCATCACTAATACACGGGATAATATTCCAGTTAATTGTTAAATTAGATGTCATCACTAATACACAGGGGATAATATTCCAGTAAATTGTTAAATTAGATGTCATCACTAATACACGGGATAATATTCCAGTTAATGGTTAAATTAGATGTCATCACTAATACACAGGTGATAATATTCCAGTTAATTGTTAAATTAGATGTCATCACTAATACACGGGATAATATTCCAGATAATGGTTAAAGTAGATGTCATCACTAATACACAGGGGATAATAATCCAGTTAATTGTTAAATTAGATGTCATCACTAATACACAGGGGATAATATTCCAGTAAATTGTTAAATTAGATGTCATCACTAATACACGGCATAATATTCCAGATAATGGTTAAATTAGATGTCATCACTAATACTCAGGGGATAATATTCCAGTTAATAGTTAAATTAGATGTCATCACTAATACACAGGTGATAATATTACAGTTAATTGGTAAATTAGATGTCATCACTAATACACAGGGGATAATATTCCATTTAATTGTTAAATTAGATGTCATCACTAATACACAGGGGATAATATTCCAGTTAATTGTTAAATTAGATGTGATCACTAATACACAGAGGATAATATTCCAGTTAATTGTTAAATTAGATGTCATCACTAATACACAGGGGATAATATTCCAGTTAATTGTTAAATAAGATGTCATCACTAATACACAGGGGATAATATTCCAGTTAATTGTTAAATTAGATGTCATCACTAATACACAGGGGATAATATTCCAGTTAATTGTTAAATTAGATGTCATCACTAATACACAGGGGATAATATTCCAGTTAATTGTTAAATTAGATGTCATCACTAATACACAGGGGATAATATTCCAGTTAATTGTTAAATTAGATGTCATCACTAATACACAGGGGATTATATTCCAGTTAATTGTTAAATTAGATGTCATCACTAATACACAGGGGATAATATTCTGGTTAATTGTTAAATTAGATGTCATCACTAATACACAGGTGATAATATTCCAGTTAATTGTTAAATTAGATGTCATCACTAATACACAGGTGATAATATTCCAGTTAATTGTTAAATTAGATTTCATCACTGATACACAGGTGATAATATTCCAGTTAATTGTTAAATTAGATATCATCACTAATACACGGGATAATATTCCAGTTAATTGTTAAATTAGATGTCATCACTAATACACAGGGGATAATATTCTGGTGAATTGTTAAATTAGATGTCATCACTAATACACGGGATAATATTCCAGTTAATTGTTAAATTGGATGTCATCACGAATACACAGGGGATAATATTCCAGTAAATTGTTAAATTAGATGTCATCACTAATACACGGGATAATATTCCAGTTAATGGTTAAATTAGATGTCATCATTAATACACAGGTGATAATACTCCAGTTAATTGTTAAATTAGATATCATCACTAATACACAGGTGATAATATTCCAGTTAATTGTTAAATTAGATGTCATCACTAATACACGGGATAATATTCCAGTTAATTGTTAAATTAGATGTCATCACTAATACACGGGATAATATTCCAGTTAATTGTTAAATTAGATGTCATCACCAATACACAGGGGATAATATTCTGGTTAATTGTTAAATTAGATGTCATCACTAATACACAGGTGATAATATTCCAGTTAATTGTTAAATTAGATATCATCACTAATACACAGGTGATAATATTCCAGTTAATTGTTAAATTAGATGTCATCACTAATACACGGGATAATATTCCAGTTAATTGTTAAATTAGATGTCATCACTAATACACAGGGGATAATATTCCAGTAAATTGTTAAATTAGATGTCATCACTAATACACAGGGGATAATATTCCAGTAAATTGTTAAATTAGATGTCATCACTAATACACGGGATAATATTCCAGTTAATGGCTAAAATAGATGTCATCACTAATACACAGGGGATAATATTCCAGTTAATTGTTAAATTAGATGTCATCACTAAAACACAGGGGATAATATTCCAGTTAATTGTGAAATTAGATGTCATCACTAATACACAGGGGATAATATTCCAGTTAATTGGTAAATTAGATGTCATCACTAATACACAGGGGATAATATTCCAGTTAATTGTTAAATTAGATGTCATCACTAATACACAGGGTATAATATTCCAGTTAAATGTTAAATTAGATGTCACACTAATACACAGGTGATAATATTCCAGTTAATTGTTAAATTAGATGTCATCACTAATACACAGGTGATAATATTCCAGTTAATTGTTAAATTAGATATCATCACTAATACACAGGTGATAATATTCCAGTTAATTGTTAAATTAGATATCATCACTAATACACGGGATAATATTCCAGTAAATTGTTAAATTAGATGTCATCACTAATACACAGGGGATAATATTCTTGTTAATTGTTAAATTAGATGTCATCACTAATACACAGGATAATATTCCAGTTAATTGTTAAATTGGTTGTCATCACTAATACACCGGGGATAATATTCCAGTAAATTGTTAAATTAGATGTCATCACTAATACACGGGATAATATTCCAGTTAATGGTTAAATTAGATGTCATCACTAATACACAGGTGATAATATTCCAGTTAATTGTTAAATTAGATATCATCACTAATACAAAGGTGATAATATTCCAGTTAATTGTTAAATTAGATGTCATCACTAATACACGGGATAATATTCCAGTTAATTGTTAAATTAGATGTCATCACTAATACACAGGGGATAATATTCTGGTTAATTGTTAAATTAGATGTCATCACTAATACACAGGTGATAATATTCCAGTTAATTGTTAAATTAGATATCATCACTAATACACAGGTGTTAATATTCCAGTTAATTGTTAAATTAGATGTCATCCCTAATACACGGGATAATATTCCAGTTAATTGTTAAATTAGATGTCATCACTAATACACAGGGGATAATATTCCAGTAAATTGTTAAATTAGATGTCATCACGAATACACGGGATAATATTCCAGTTAATTGTTAAATTAGATGTCATCACTAATACACAGGGATAATATTCTGGTTAATTGTTAAATTAGATGTCATCACTAATACACAGGTGATAATATTCCAGTTAATTGTTAAATTAGATATCATCACTAATACACAGGTGTTTATATTCCAGTTAATTGTTAAATTAGACGTCATCACTAATACACGGGATAATATTCCAGTTAATTGTTAAATTAGATATCAACACTAATACACGGGATAATATTCCAGTCAATTGTTAAATTAGATGTCATCACTAATACACAGGGGATAATATTCTTGTTAATTGTTAAATTAGATGTCATCACTAATACACAGGGGATAATATTCTGGTTAATTGCTAAATTAGATGTCATCACTAATACACGGGATAATATTCCAGTTAATTGTTAAATTGGATGTCATCACTAATACACAGCGGATAATATTCCAGTAAATTGTTAAATTAGATGTCATCACTAATACACGGGATAATATTCCAGTTAATGGTTAAATTAGATGTCATCACTAATACACAGGTGATAATACTCCAGTAAATTGTTAAATTAGATATCATCACTAATACACAGGTGATAATATTCCAGCTAATTGTTAAATTAGATGTCATCACTAATACACGGGATAATATTCCAGTTAATTGTTAAATTAGATGTCATCACTAATACACGGGATAATATTCCAATTAATTGTTAAATTAGATGTCATCACTAATACACAGGGGATAATATTCTGGTTAATTGTTAAATTAGATGTCATCACTAATACACAGGGGATAATATTCCAGTTAATTGTTAAATTAGATGTGATCACAAATTCACAGAGGATAATATTCCAGTTAATTGTTAAATTGGATGTCATCACTAATACACAGGGGATAATATTCCCGTTAATTGTTAAATAAGATGTCATCAATAATACACAGGGGATAATATTCCAGTTAATTGTTAAATTAGATGTCATCACTAATACACAGGGGATAATATTCCAGTTAATTGTTAAATTAGATGTCATCACTAATACACAGGGGATAATATTCCAGTTAATTGTTAAATTAGATGTCATCACTAATACACAGGGGATAATATTCCAGTTAATTGTTAAATTAGATGTCATCACTAATACACAGGGGATTATATTCCAGTTAATTGTTAAATTAGATGTCATCACTAATACACAGGGGATAATATTCTGGTTAATTGTTAAATTAGATGTCATCACTAATACACAGGTGATAATATTCCAGTTAATTGTTAAATTAGATGTCATCACTAATACACGGGATAATATTCCAGTTAATTGTTAAATTGGATGTCATCACTAATACACAGCGGATAATATTCCAGTAAATTGTTAAATTAGATGTCATCACTAATACACGGGATAATATTCCAGTTAATGGTTAAATTAGATGTCATCACTAATACACAGGTGATAATACTCCAGTAAATTGTTAAATTAGATATCATCACTAATACACAGGTGATAATATTCCAGCTAATTGTTAAATTAGATGTCATCACTAATACACGGGATAATATTCCAGTTAATTGTTAAATTAGATGTCATCACTAATACACGGGATAATATTCCAATTAATTGTTAAATTAGATGTCATCACTAATACACAGGGGATAATATTCTGGTTAATTGTTAAATTAGATGTCATCACTAATACACAGGGGATAATATTCCAGTTAATTGTTAAATTAGATGTGATCACAAATTCACAGAGGATAATATTCCAGTTAATTGTTAAATTAGATGTCATCACTAATACACAGGGGATAATATTCCCGTTAATTGTTAAATAAGATGTCATCAATAATACACAGGGGATAATATTCCAGTTAATTGTTAAATTAGATGTCATCACTAATACACAGGGGATAATATTCTGGTTAATTGCTAAATTAGATGTCATCACTAATACACGGGATAATATTCCAGTTAATTGTTAAATTGGATGTCATCACTAATACACAGCGGATAATATTCCAGTAAATTGTTAAATTAGATGTCATCACTAATACACGGGATAATATTCCAGTTAATGGTTAAATTAGATGTCATCACTAATACACAGGTGATAATACTCCAGTAAATTGTTAAATTAGATATCATCACTAATACACAGGTGATAATATTCCAGCTAATTGTTAAATTAGATGTCATCACTAATACACGGGATAATATTCCAGTTAATTGTTAAATTAGATGTCATCACTAATACACGGGATAATATTCCAATTAATTGTTAAATTAGATGTCATCACTAATACACAGGGGATAATATTCTGGTTAATTGTTAAATTAGATGTCATCACTAATACACAGGGGATAATATTCCAGTTAATTGTTAAATTAGATGTGATCACAAATTCACAGAGGATAATATTCCAGTTAATTGTTAAATTGGATGTCATCACTAATACACAGGGGATAATATTCCCGTTAATTGTTAAATAAGATGTCATCAATAATACACAGGGGATAATATTCCAGTTAATTGTTAAATTAGATGTCATCACTAATACACAGGGGATAATATTCCAGTTAATTGTTAAATTAGATGTCATCACTAATACACAGGGGATAATATTCCAGTTAATTGTTAAATTAGATGTCATCACTAATACACAGGGGATAATATTCCAGTTAATTGTTAAATTAGATGTCATCACTAATACACAGGGGATTATATTCCAGTTAATTGTTAAATTAGATGTCATCACTAATACACAGGGGATAATATTCTGGTTAATTGTTAAATTAGATGTCATCACTAATACACAGGTGATAATATTCCAGTTAATTGTTAAATTAGATGTCATCACTAATACACGGGATAATATTCCAGTTAATTGTTAAATTGGATGTCATCACTAATACACAGCGGATAATATTCCAGTAAATTGTTAAATTAGATGTCATCACTAATACACGGGATAATATTCCAGTTAATGGTTAAATTAGATGTCATCACTAATACACAGGTGATAATACTCCAGTAAATTGTTAAATTAGATATCATCACTAATACACAGGTGATAATATTCCAGCTAATTGTTAAATTAGATGTCATCACTAATACACGGGATAATATTCCAGTTAATTGTTAAATTAGATGTCATCACTAATACACGGGATAATATTCCAATTAATTGTTAAATTAGATGTCATCACTAATACACAGGGGATAATATTCTGGTTAATTGTTAAATTAGATGTCATCACTAATACACAGGGGATAATATTCCAGTTAATTGTTAAATTAGATGTGATCACAAATTCACAGAGGATAATATTCCAGTTAATTGTTAAATTAGATGTCATCACTAATACACAGGGGATAATATTCCCGTTAATTGTTAAATAAGATGTCATCAATAATACACAGGGGATAATATTCCAGTTAATTGTTAAATTAGATGTCATCACTAATACACAGGGGATAATATTCCAGTTAATTGTTAAATTAGATGTCATCACTAATACACAGGGGATAATATTCCAGTTAATTGTTAAATTAGATGTCATCACTAATACACAGGGGATAATATTCCAGTTAATTGTTAAATTAGATGTCATCACTAATACACAGGGGATTATATTCCAGTTAATTGTTAAATTAGATGTCATCACTAATACACAGGGGATAATATTCTGGTTAATTGTTAAATTAGATGTCATCACTAATACACAGGTGATAATATTCCAGTTAATTGTTAAATTAGATGTCATCACTAATACACGGGATAATATTCCAGTTAATTGTTAAATTGGATGTCATCACTAATACACAGCGGATAATATTCCAGTAAATTGTTAAATTAGATGTCATCACTAATACACGGGATAATATTCCAGTTAATGGTTAAATTAGATGTCATCACTAATACACAGGTGATAATACTCCAGTAAATTGTTAAATTAGATATCATCACTAATACACAGGTGATAATATTCCAGCTAATTGTTAAATTAGATGTCATCACTAATACACGGGATAATATTCCAGTTAATTGTTAAATTAGATGTCATCACTAATACACGGGATAATATTCCAATTAATTGTTAAATTAGATGTCATCACTAATACACAGGGGATAATATTCTGGTTAATTGTTAAATTAGATGTCATCACTAATACACAGGGGATAATATTCCAGTTAATTGTTAAATTAGATGTGATCACAAATTCACAGAGGATAATATTCCAGTTAATTGTTAAATTAGATGTCATCACTAATACACAGGGGATAATATTCCCGTTAATTGTTAAATAAGATGTCATCAATAATACACAGGGGATAATATTCCAGTTAATTGTTAAATTAGATGTCATCACTAATACACAGGGGATAATATTCCAGTTAATTGTTAAATTAGATGTCATCACTAATACACAGGGGATAATATTCCAGTTAATTGTTAAATTAGATGTCATCACTAATACACAGGGGATAATATTCCAGTTAATTGTTAAATTAGATGTCATCACTAATACACAGGGGATTATATTCCAGTTAATTGTTAAATTAGATGTCATCACTAATACACAGGGGATAATATTCTGGTTAATTGTTAAATTAGATGTCATCACTAATACACAGGTGATAATATTCCAGTTAATTGTTAAATTAGATGTCATCACTAATACACAGGTGATAATATTCCAGTTAATTGTTAAATTAGATTTCATCACTGATACACAGGTGATAATATTCCAGTTAATTGTTAAATTAGATATCATCACTAATACACGGGATAATATTCCAGTTAATTGTTAAATTAGATGTCATCACTAATACACAGGGGATAATATTCTGGTTCATTGTTAAATTAGATGTCATCACTAATACACGGGATAATCTTCCAGTTAATTGTTAAATTGGATGTCATCACTAATACACAGGGGATAATATTCCAGTAAATTGTTAAATTAGATGTCATCACTAATACACGGGATAATATTCCAGTTAATGGTTAAATTAGATGTCATCATTAATACACAGGTGATAATACTCCAGTTAATTGTTAAATTAGATATCATCACTAATACACAGGTGATAATATTCCAGTTAATTGTTAAATTAGATGTCATCACTAATACACGGGATAATATTCCAGTTAATTGTTAAATTAGATGTCATCACCAATACACAGGGGATAATATTCTGGTTAATTGTTAAATTAGATGTCATCACTAATACACAGGTGATAATATTCCAGTTAATTGTTAAATTAGATATCATCACTAATACACAGGTGATAATTTTCCAGTTAATTGTTAAATTAGATGTCATCACTAATACACGGGATAATATTCCAGTTAATTGTTAAATTAGATGTCATCACTCATACACAGGGGATAATATTCCAGTAAATTGTTAAATTAGATGTCATCACTAATACACGGGATAATATTCCAGTTAAAGGTTAAATTAGATGTCATCACTAATACACAGGTGATAATATTCCAGTTAATTGTTAAGTTAGATGTCATCACTAATACAAAGGGGATAATATTCCAGTAAATTGTTAAATTAGATGTCATCACTAATACACGGGATAATATTCCAGATAATGGCTAAAATAGATGTCATCACTAATACACAGGGGATAATATTCCAGTTAATTGTTAAATTAGATGCCATCACTAATACACAGGGGATAATATTCCAGTAAATTGTTAAATTAGATGTCATCACTAATACACGGGATAATATTCCTGATAATGGTTAAATTAGATGTCATCACTAATACTCAGGGGATAATATTCCAGTTAATTGTTAAATTAGATGTCATCACTAATACACAGGGGATAATATTCCAGTTAATTGTTAAATTAGATGTCATCACTAATACACAGGGGATAATATTCCAGTTAATTGTTAAATGAGATGTCATCACTAATACACAGGGGATAATATTCCAGTTAATTGTTAAATTAGATGTCATCACTAATACACAGGGGATAATATTCCAGTTAATTGTTAAATTAGATGTCATCACTAATACACAGGGGATTATATTCCAGTTAATTGTTAAATTAGATGTCATCACTAATACACCGGGGATAATATTCTGGTTAATTGTTAAATTAGATGTCATCACTAATACACAGGTGATAATATTCCAGTTAATTGTTAAATTAGATGTCATCACTAATACACAGGTGATAATATTCCAGTTAATTGTTAAATTAGATATCATCACGAATACACAGGTGATAATATTCCAGTTAATTGTTAAATTAGATATCATCACTAATACACGGGATAATATTCCAGTTAATTGTTAAATTAGATGTCATCACTAATACACAGGGGATAATATTCTGGTTAATTGTTAAATTAGATGTCATCACTAATACACAGGATAATCTTCCAGTTAATTGTTAAATTGGTTGTCATCACTAATACACAGGGGATAATATTCCAGTAAATTGTTAAATTAGATGTCATCACTAATACACGGGATAATATTCCAGTTAATGGTTAAATTAGATGTCATCACTAATACACAGGTGATAATATTCCAGTTAATTGTGAAATTAGATATCATCACTAATACAAAGGTGATAATATTCCAGTTAATTGTTAAATTAGATGTCATCACTAATACACGGGATAATATTCCAGTTAATTGTTAAATTAGATGTCATCACTAATACACAGGGGATAATATTCCAGTTAATTGTTAAATTAGATGCCATCACTAATACACAGGGTATAATATTCCAGTAAATTGTTAAATTAGATGTCATCACTAATACACGGGATAATATTCCTGATAATGGTTAAATTAGATGTCATCACTAATACTCAGGGGATAATATTCCAGTTAATTGTTAAATTAGATGTCATCACTAATACACAGGGGATAATATTCCAGTTAATTGTTAAATTAGATGTCATCACTAATACACAGGGGATAATATTCCAGTTAATTGTTAAATTAGATGTCATCACTAATACACAGGGGATAATATTCCAGTTAATTGTTAAATTAGATGTCATCACTAATACAAAGGGGACAATATTCCAGTTAATTGTTAAATTAGATGTCATCACTAATACACAGGGGATAATATTCCAGTCAATTGTTAAATTAGATGTCATCACTAATACACAGGGGATAATATTCCAGTTAATTGTTAAATTAGATGTCATCACTAATACACAGGGGATAATATTCCAGTTAATTGTTAAATTAGATGTCATCACTAATACACAGGGGATAATATTCCAGTTAATTGTTAAATTAGATGTCATCACTAATACACAGGGGATAATATTCCAGTTAATTGTTAAATTAGATGTCATCACTAATGCACAGGGGATTATATTCCAGTTAATTGTTAAATTAGATGTCATCACTAATACACAGGGGATAATATTCTGGTTAATTGTTAAATTAGATGTCATCACTAATACACAGGTGATAATATTCCAGTTAATTGTTAAATTAGATGTCATCACTAATACACAGGTGATAATATTCCAGTTAATTGTTAAATTAGATATCATCACTAATACACAGGTGATAATATTCCAGTTAATTGTTAAATTAGATATCATCACTAATACACGGGATAATATTCCAGTTAATTGTTAAATTAGATGTCATCACTAATACACAGGGGATAATATTCTGGTTAATTGTTAAATTAGATGTCATCACTAATACACAGGATAATATTCCAATTAATTGTTAAATTGGTTGTCATCACTAATACATAGGGGATAATATTCCAGTAAATTGTTAAATTAGATGTCATCACTAATACACGGGATAATATACCAGTTAATGGTTAAATTAGATGTCATCACTAATACACAGGTGATAATATTCCAGTTAATTGTTAAATTAGATATCATCACTACTACAAAGGTGATAATATTCCAGTTAATTGTTAAATTAGATGTCATCACTAATACACGGGATAATATTCCAGTTAATTGTTAAATTAGATGTCGTCACTAATACACAGGTGATAATATTCTGGTTAATTGTTAAATTAGATGTCATCACTAATACACAGGTGATAATATTCCAGTTAATTGTTAAATTAGATATCATCACTAATACACAGGTGTTAATATTCCAGTTAATTGTTAAATTAGATGTCATCACTAATACACGGGATAATATTCCAGTTAATTGTTAAATTAGATGTCATCACTAATACACGGGATAATATTCCAGTTAATGGTTAAATTAGATGTCATCACTAATACACAGGGATAATATTCTGGTTAATTGTTAAATTAGATGTCATCACTAATACACAGGTGATAATATTCCAGTTAATTGTTAAATTAGATGTCATCACTAATACACAGGTGATAATATTCCAGTTAATTGTTAAATTAGATTTCATCACTGATACACAGGTGATAATATTCCAGTTAATTGTTAAATTAGATATCATCACTAATACACGGGATAATATTCCAGTTAATTGTTAAATTAGATGTCATCACTAATACACAGGGGATAATATTCTGGTTAATTGTTAAATTAGATGTCATCACTAATACACGGGATAATATTCCAGTTAATTGTTAAATTGGATGTCATCACTAATACACAGGGGATAATATTCCAGTAAATTGTTAAATTAGATGTCATCACTAATACACGGGATAATATTCCAGTTAATGGTTAAATTAGATGTCATCATTAATACACAGGTGATAATACTCCAGTTAATTGTTAAATTAGATATCATCACTAATACACAGGTGATAATATTCCAGTTAATTGTTAAATTAGATGTCATCACTAATACACGGGATAATATTCCAGTTAATTGTTAAATTAGATGTCATCACCAATACACAGGGGATAATATTCTGGTTAATTGTTAAATTAGATGTCATCACTAATACACAGGTGATAATATTCCAGTTAATTGTTAAATTAGATATCATCACTAATACACAGGTGATAATTTTCCAGTTAATTGTTAAATTAGATGTCATCACTAATACACGGGATAATATTCCAGTTAATTGTTAAATTAGATGTCATCACTCATACACAGGGGATAATATTCCAGTAAATTGTTAAATTAGATGTCATCACTAATACACGGGATAATATTCCAGTTAAAGGTTAAATTAGATGTCATCACTAATACACAGGTGATAATATTCCAGTTAATTGTTAAGTTAGATGTCATCACTAATACACAGGGGATAATATTCCAGTAAATTGTTAAATTAGATGTCATCACTAATACACGGGATAATATTCCAGATAATGGCTAAAATAGATGTCATCACTAATACACAGGGGATAATATTCCAGTTAATTGTTAAATTAGATGCCATCACTAATACACAGGGGATAATATTCCAGTAAATTGTTAAATTAGATGTCATCACTAATACACGGGATAATATTCCTGATAATGGTTAAATTAGATGTCATCACTAATACTCAGGGGATAATATTCCAGTTAATTGTTAAATTAGATGTCATCACTAATACACAGGGGATAATATTCCAGTTAATTGTTAAATTAGATGTCATCACTAATACACAGGGGATAATATTCCAGTTAATTGTTAAATGAGATGTCATCACTAATACACAGGGGATAATATTCCAGTTAATTGTTAAATTAGATGTCATCACTAATACACAGGGGCTAATATTCCAGTTAATTGTTAAATTAGATGTCATCACTAATACACAGGGGATTATATTCCAGTTAATTGTTAAATTAGATGTCATCACTAATACACAGGGGATAATATTCTGGTTAATTGTTAAATTAGATGTCATCACTAATACACGGGATAATATTCCAGTTAATTGTTAAATTGGATGTCATCACTAATACACATGGGATAATATTCCAGTAAATTGTTAAATTAGATGTCATCACTAATACACGGGATAATATTCCAGTTAATGGTTAAATTAGATGTCATCACTAATACACAGGTGATAATATTCCAGTTAATTGTTAAATTAGATATCATCACTAACACACAGGTGATAATATTCCAGTTAATTGTTAAATTAGATGTCATCACTAATACACGGGATAATATTCCAGTTAATTGTTAAATTAGATGTCATCACTAATACACAGGGGATAATATTCCAGTAAATTGTTAAATTAGATGTCATCACTAATACACGGGATAATATTCCAGTTAATGGTTAAATTAGATGTCATCACTAATACACAGGTGATAATATTCCAGTTAATTGTTAATTTAGATGTCATCACTAATACACAGGGGATAATATTCCGCATAATTGTTAAATTAGATGTCATCACTAATACACAGGGGATTATATTCGAGTTAATTGTTAACTTAGATGTCATCACTAAGACACAGGAATTAGTATTCTGGTTAATTTTTCAATTAGATGTCATCACTAAAACACAGGGGATAATATTCCGCATAATTGTTAAATTAGATGTCATCACTAATACACAGAGGATTATATTCGAGTTAATTGTTAACTTAGATGTCATCACTAAGACACAGGAATTAGTATTCTGGTTAATTTTTCATTTAGATGTCATCAGTAATAGACAGGGAATAAGATTCTGGTTCAAAGTTCAATTAGATGTCGTCATTAATACACAGGGGATAATATTCCAGTTAATGGTTAAATTAGATGTCATCACTAATACACAGGTGATAATATTCCAGTTAATTGTTCAATTAGATTTCATCACTAATACACAGGGGATAATATTCTGGTTAATTGTTAAATTAGATGTCATCACTAATACACAGGTGATAATATTCCAGTTAATTGTTAAATTAGATGTCATCACTAATACACAGGGGACAATATTCCAGTAAATTGTTAAATTAGATGTCATTACTAATACACGGGATAATATTCCTATTAATGGTTAAATTAGATGTCATCACTAATACACAGGGGACAATATTCCAGTTAATTGTTAAATTAGATGTCATCACTAATACACGGGATAATATTCCAGTGAATTGTTAAATTAGCTGTCATCAATAATACACAGGGGATAATATTCCAGTTAATTGTTATATTAGATGTCATCACTAATACACAGGGGATAATATTCCAGTTAATTGTTAAATTAGATGTCATCACCAATACACAGGGGATTATATTCCCGCTAATTGTTAAATTAGATGTCATCACTAATACTCAGGGGATAATATTCTGGTTAATTGTTAAATTAGATGTCATCACTAATACACAGGTGATAATATTCCAGTTAATTGTTAAATTAGATGTCATCACTAATACACAGGTGATAATATTCCAATTAATTGTTAAATTAGATATAATCACTAATACACAGGTGATAATATTCCAGTTAATTGTTAAATTAGATATCATCACAAATACACAGGTGATAATATTCCGGTTAATTGTTAAATTAGATATCATCACTAATACACGGGATAACATTCCAGTTTATTGTTAAATAAGATGTCATCACTAATACACAGGGGATAATATTCTGGTTAATTGTTAAATTAGATGTCATCACTAATACACGGGATAATATTCCAGTTAATTGTTAAATTGGATGTCATCACTAATACACAGGGGATAATATTCCAGTAAATTGTTAAATTAGATGTCATCACTAATACACGGGATAATATTCCAGTTAATGGTTAAATTAGATGTCATCACTAATACACAGGTGATAATATTCCAGTTAATTGTTAAATTAGATATCATCACTAATACACAGGTGATAATATTCCAGTTAATTGTTAAATTAGATGTCATCACTAATACACGGGATAATATTCCAGTTAATTGTTAAATTAGATGTCATCACTAATACACAGGGGATAATATTCTGGTTAATTGTTCAATTAGATGTCATCACTAATACACAGGTGATAATATTCCAGTTAATTGTTAAATTAGATATCATCACTAACACACAGGTGATAATATTCCAGTTAATTGTTAAATTAGATGTCATCACTAATACACGGGATAATATTCCAGTTAATTGTTAAATTAGATGTCATCACTAATACACAGGGGATAATATTCCAGTAAATTGTTAAATTAGATGTCATCACTAATACACGGGATAATATTCCAGTTAATGGTTAAATTAGATGTCATCACTAATACACAGGTGATAATATTCCAGTTAATTGTTAAATTAGATGTCATCACTAATACACAGGGGATAATATTCCAGTAAATTGATAAATTAGATGTCATCACTAATACACGGGATAATATTCCAGATAATGGTTAAAGTAGATGTCATCACTAATACACAGGGGATAATAATCCAGTTAATTGTTAAATTAGATGTCATCACTAATACACAGGGGATAATATTCCAGTAAATTGTTAAATTAGATGTCATCACTAATACACGGCATAATATTCCAGATAATGGTTAAATTAGATGTCATCACTAATACTCAGGGGATAATATTCCAGTTAATAGTTAAATTAGATGTCATCACTAATACACAGGTGATAATATTACAGTTAATTGGTAAATTAGATGTCATCACTAATACACAGGGGATAATATTCCATTTAATTGTTAAATTAGATGTCATCACTAATACACAGGGGATAATATTCCAGTTAATTGTTAAATTAGATGTGATCACTAATACACAGAGGATAATATTCCAGTTAATTGTTAAATTAGATGTCATCACTAATACACAGGGGATAATATTCCAGTTAATTGTTAAATAAGATGTCATCACTAATACACAGGGGATAATATTCCAGTTAATTGTTAAATTAGATGTCATCACTAATACACAGGGGATAATATTCCAGTTAATTGTTAAATTAGATGTCATCACTAATACACAGGGGATAATATTCCAGTTAATTGTTAAATTAGATGTCATCACTAATACACAGGGGATAATATTCCAGTTAATTGTTAAATTAGATGTCATCACTAATACACAGGGGATTATATTCCAGTTAATTGTTAAATTAGATGTCATCACTAATACACAGGGGATAATATTCTGGTTAATTGTTAAATTAGATGTCATCACTAATACACAGGTGATAATATTCCAGTTAATTGTTAAATTAGATGTCATCACTAATACACAGGTGATAATATTCCAGTTAATTGTTAAATTAGATTTCATCACTGATACACAGGTGATAATATTCCAGTTAATTGTTAAATTAGATATCATCACTAATACACGGGATAATATTCCAGTTAATTGTTAAATTAGATGTCATCACTAATACACAGGGGATAATATTCTGGTGAATTGTTAAATTAGATGTCATCACTAATACACGGGATAATATTCCAGTTAATTGTTAAATTGGATGTCATCACGAATACACAGGGGATAATATTCCAGTAAATTGTTAAATTAGATGTCATCACTAATACACGGGATAATATTCCAGTTAATGGTTAAATTAGATGTCATCATTAATACACAGGTGATAATACTCCAGTTAATTGTTAAATTAGATGTCATCACTAATACACGGGATAATATTCCAGTTAATTGTTAAATTAGATGTCATCACTAATACACGGGATAATATTCCAGTTAATTGTTAAATTAGATGTCATCACTAATACACAGGGGATAATATTCCAGTTAATTGTTAAATTAGATGTCATCACTAATACACAGGTGATAATATTCCAGTTAATTGTTAAATTAGATATCATCACTAATACACAGGTGATAATATTCCAGTTAATTGTTAAATTAGATGTCATCACTAATACACGGGATAATATTCCAGTTAATTGTTAAATTAGATGTCATCACTAATACACAGGGGATAATATTCCAGTAAATTGTTAAATTAGATGTCATCACTAATACACAGGGGATAATATTCCAGTAAATTGTTAAATTAGATGTCATCACTAATACACGGGATAATATTCCAGTTAATGGCTAAAATAGATGTCATCACTAATACACAGGGGATAATATTCCAGTTAATTGTTAAATTAGATGTCATCACTAAAACACAGGGGATAATATTCCAGTTAATTGTGAAATTAGATGTCATCACTAATACACAGGGGATAATATTCCAGTTAATTGGTAAATTAGATGTCATCACTAATACACAGGGGATAATATTCCAGTTAATTGTTAAATTAGATGTCATCACTAATACACAGGGTATAATATTCCAGTTAATTGTTAAATGAGATGCCATCACTAATACACAGGGGATAATATTCCAGTAAATTGTTAAATTAGATGTCATCACTAATACACGGGATAATATTCCTGATAATGGTTAAATTAGATGTCATCACTAATACTCAGGGGATAATATTCCAGTTAATTGTTAAATTAGATGTCATCACTAAAACACAGGGGATAATATTCCAGTTAATTGTTAAATTAGATGTCATCACTAATACACAGGGGATAATATTCCAGTTAATTGTTAAATTAGATGTCATCACTAATACACAGGGGATATTATTCCAGTTAATTGTTAAATTAGATGTCATCACTAATACACAGGGGATAATATTCCAGTTAATTGTTAAATTAGATGTCATCACTAATACACAGGGGATAATATTCCAGTTAATTGTTAAATTAGATGTCATCACTAATACACAGGGGATAATATTCCAGTTAATTGTTAAATTAGATGTCATCACTAATACACAGGGGATAATATTCCAGTTAATTGTTAAATTAGATGTCATCACTAATACACAGGGGATAATATTCCAGTTAATTGTTAAATTAGATGTCATCACTAATACACAGGGGATAATATTCCAGTTAA
Organism: Heterodontus francisci; assembly: GCF_036365525.1. NCBI lineage: Eukaryota > Metazoa > Chordata > Chondrichthyes > Heterodontiformes > Heterodontidae > Heterodontus > Heterodontus francisci. Next base: position 41,448,707 of record NC_090391.1, read on the forward strand.
TTGTTAAATTAGATGTCATCACTAATACACAGGGGATTATATTCCAGTTAATTGTTAAATTAGATGTCATCACTAATACACAGGGGATAATATTCTGGTTAAATGTTAAATTAGATGTCACACTAATACACAGGTGATAATATTCCAGTTAATTGTTAAATTAGATGTCATCACTAATACACAGGTGATAATATTCCAGTTAATTGTTAAATTAGATATCATCACTAATACACAGGTGATAATATTCCAGTTAATTGTTAAATTAGATATCATCACTAATACACTGGATAATATTCCAGTAAATTGTTAAATTAGATGTCATCACTAATACACAGGGGATAATATTCTTGTTAATTGTTAAATTAGATGTCATCACTAATACACAGGATAATATTCCAGTTAATTGTTAAATTGGTTGTCATCACTAATACACCGGGGATAATATTCCAGTAAATTGTTAAATTAGATGTCATCACTAATACACGGGATAATATTCCAGTTAATGGTTAAATTAGATGTCATCACTAATACACAGGTGATAATATTCCAGTTAATTGTTAAATTAGATATCATCACTAATACAAAGGTGATAATATTCCAGTTAATTGTTAAATTAGATGTCATCACTAATACACGGGATAATATTCCAGTTAATTGTTAAATTAGATGTCATCACTAATACACAGGGGATAATATTCTGGTTAATTGTTAAATTAGATGTCATCACTAATACACAGGTGATAATATTCCAGTTAATTGTTAAATTAGATATCATCACTAATACACAGGTGTTAATATTCCAGTTAATTGTTAAATTAGATGTCATCCCTAATACACGGGATAATATTCCAGTTAATTGTTAAATTAGATGTCATCACTAATACACAGGGGATAATATTCCAGTAAATTGTTAAATTAGATGTCATCACGAATACACGGGATAATATTCCAGTTAATTGTTAAATTAGATGTCATCACTAATACACAGGGATAATATTCTGGTTAATTGTTAAATTAGATGTCATCACTAATACACAGGTGATAATATTCCAGTTAATTGTTAAATTAGATATCATCACTAATACACAGGTGTTTATATTCCAGTTAATTGTTAAATTAGACGTCATCACTAATACACGGGATAATATTCCAGTTAATTGTTAAATTAGATATCAACACTAATACACGGGATAATATTCCAGTCAATTGTTAAATTAGATGTCATCACTAATACACAGGGGATAATATTCTTGTTAATTGTTAAATTAGATGTCATCACTAATACACAGGGGATAATATTCTGGTTAATTGCTAAATTAGATGTCATCACTAATACACGGGATAATATTCCAGTTAATTGTTAAATTGGATGTCATCACTAATACACAGCGGATAATATTCCAGTAAATTGTTAAATTAGATGTCATCACTAATACACGGGATAATATTCCAGTTAATGGTTAAATTAGATGTCATCACTAATACACAGGTGATAATACTCCAGTAAATTGTTAAATTAGATATCATCACTAATACACAGGTGATAATATTCCAGCTAATTGTTAAATTAGATGTCATCACTAATACACGGGATAATATTCCAGTTAATTGTTAAATTAGATGTCATCACTAATACACGGGATAATATTCCAATTAATTGTTAAATTAGATGTCATCACTAATACACAGGGGATAATATTCTGGTTAATTGTTAAATTAGATGTCATCACTAATACACAGGGGATAATATTCCAGTTAATTGTTAAATTAGATGTGATCACAAATTCACAGAGGATAATATTCCAGTTAATTGTTAAATTAGATGTCATCACTAATACACAGGGGATAATATTCCCGTTAATTGTTAAATAAGATGTCATCAATAATACACAGGGGATAATATTCCAGTTAATTGTTAAATTAGATGTCATCACTAATACACAGGGGATAATATTCCAGTTAATTGTTAAATTAGATGTCATCACTAATACACAGGGGATAATATTCCAGTTAATTGTTAAATTAGATGTCATCACTAATACACAGGGGATAATATTCCAGTTAATTGTTAAATTAGATGTCATCACTAATACACAGGGGATTATATTCCAGTTAATTGTTAAATTAGATGTCATCACTAATACACAGGGGATAATATTCTGGTTAATTGTTAAATTAGATGTCATCACTAATACACAGGTGATAATATTCCAGTTAATTGTTAAATTAGATGTCATCACTAATACACGGGATAATATTCCAGTTAATTGTTAAATTGGATGTCATCACTAATACACAGCGGATAATATTCCAGTAAATTGTTAAATTAGATGTCATCACTAATACACGGGATAATATTCCAGTTAATGGTTAAATTAGATGTCATCACTAATACACAGGTGATAATACTCCAGTAAATTGTTAAATTAGATATCATCACTAATACACAGGTGATAATATTCCAGCTAATTGTTAAATTAGATGTCATCACTAATACACGGGATAATATTCCAGTTAATTGTTAAATTAGATGTCATCACTAATACACGGGATAATATTCCAATTAATTGTTAAATTAGATGTCATCACTAATACACAGGGGATAATATTCTGGTTAATTGTTAAATTAGATGTCATCACTAATACACAGGGGATAATATTCCAGTTAATTGTTAAATTAGATGTGATCACAAATTCACAGAGGATAATATTCCAGTTAATTGTTAAATTAGATGTCATCACTAATACACAGGGGATAATATTCCCGTTAATTGTTAAATAAGATGTCATCAATAATACACAGGGGATAATATTCCAGTTAATTGTTAAATTAGATGTCATCACTAATACACAGGGGATAATATTCCAGTTAATTGTTAAATTAGATGTCATCACTAATACACAGGGGATAATATTCCAGTTAATTGTTAAATTAGATGTCATCACTAATACACAGGGGATAATATTCCAGTTAATTGTTAAATTAGATGTCATCACTAATACACAGGGGATTATATTCCAGTTAATTGTTAAATTAGATGTCATCACTAATACACAGGGGATAATATTCTGGTTAATTGTTAAATTAGATGTCATCACTAATACACAGGTGATAATATTCCAGTTAATTGTTAAATTAGATGTCATCACTAATACACAGGTGATAATATTCCAGTTAATTGTTAAATTAGATTTCATCACTGATACACAGGTGATAATATTCCAGTTAATTGTTAAATTAGATATCATCACTAATACACGGGATAATATTCCAGTTAATTGTTAAATTAGATGTCATCACTAATACACAGGGGATAATATTCTGGTTCATTGTTAAATTAGATGTCATCACTAATACACGGGATAATCTTCCAGTTAATTGTTAAATTGGATGTCATCACTAATACACAGGGGATAATATTCCAGTAAATTGTTAAATTAGATGTCATCACTAATACACGGGATAATATTCCAGTTAATGGTTAAATTAGATGTCATCATTAATACACAGGTGATAATACTCCAGTTAATTGTTAAATTAGATATCATCACTAATACACAGGTGATAATATTCCAGTTAATTGTTAAATTAGATGTCATCACTAATACACGGGATAATATTCCAGTTAATTGTTAAATTAGATGTCATCACTCATACACAGGGGATAATATTCCAGTAAATTGTTAAATTAGATGTCATCACTAATACACGGGATAATATTCCAGTTAAAGGTTAAATTAGATGTCATCACTAATACACAGGTGATAATATTCCAGTTAATTGTTAAGTTAGATGTCATCACTAATACAAAGGGGATAATATTCCAGTAAATTGTTAAATTAGATGTCATCACTAATACACGGGATAATATTCCAGATAATGGCTAAAATAGATGTCATCACTAATACACAGGGGATAATATTCCAGTTAATTGTTAAATTAGATGCCATCACTAATACACAGGGGATAATATTCCAGTAAATTGTTAAATTAGATGTCATCACTAATACACGGGATAATATTCCTGATAATGGTTAAATTAGATGTCATCACTAATACTCAGGGGATAATATTCCAGTTAATTGTTAAATTAGATGTCATCACTAATACACAGGGGATAATATTCCAGTTAATTGTTAAATTAGATGTCATCACTAATACACAGGGGATAATATTCCAGTTAATTGTTAAATGAGATGTCATCACTAATACACAGGGGATAATATTCCAGTTAATTGTTAAATTAGATGTCATCACTAATACACAGGGGATAATATTCCAGTTAATTGTTAAATTAGATGTCATCACTAATACACAGGGGATTATATTCCAGTTAATTGTTAAATTAGATGTCATCACTAATACACCGGGGATAATATTCTGGTTAATTGTTAAATTAGATGTCATCACTAATACACAGGTGATAATATTCCAGTTAATTGTTAAATTAGATGTCATCACTAATACACAGGTGATAATATTCCAGTTAATTGTTAAATTAGATATCATCACGAATACACAGGTGATAATATTCCAGTTAATTGTTAAATTAGATATCATCACTAATACACGGGATAATATTCCAGTTAATTGTTAAATTAGATGTCATCACTAATACACAGGGGATAATATTCTGGTTAATTGTTAAATTAGATGTCATCACTAATACACAGGATAATCTTCCAGTTAATTGTTAAATTGGTTGTCATCACTAATACACAGGGGATAATATTCCAGTAAATTGTTAAATTAGATGTCATCACTAATACACGGGATAATATTCCAGTTAATGGTTAAATTAGATGTCATCACTAATACACAGGTGATAATATTCCAGTTAATTGTGAAATTAGATATCATCACTAATACAAAGGTGATAATATTCCAGTTAATTGTTAAATTAGATGTCATCACTAATACACGGGATAATATTCCAGTTAATTGTTAAATTAGATGTCATCACTAATACACAGGGGATAATATTCCAGTTAATTGTTAAATTAGATGCCATCACTAATACACAGGGTATAATATTCCAGTAAATTGTTAAATTAGATGTCATCACTAATACACGGGATAATATTCCTGATAATGGTTAAATTAGATGTCATCACTAATACTCAGGGGATAATATTCCAGTTAATTGTTAAATTAGATGTCATCACTAATACACAGGGGATAATATTCCAGTTAATTGTTAAATTAGATGTCATCACTAATACACAGGGGATAATATTCCAGTTAATTGTTAAATTAGATGTCATCACTAATACACAGGGGATAATATTCCAGTTAATTGTTAAATTAGATGTCATCACTAATACAAAGGGGACAATATTCCAGTTAATTGTTAAATTAGATGTCATCACTAATACACAGGGGATAATATTCCAGTCAATTGTTAAATTAGATGTCATCACTAATACACAGGGGATAATATTCCAGTTAATTGTTAAATTAGATGTCATCACTAATACACAGGGGATAATATTCCAGTTAATTGTTAAATTAGATGTCATCACTAATACACAGGGGATAATATTCCAGTTAATTGTTAAATTAGATGTCATCACTAATACACAGGGGATAATATTCCAGTTAATTGTTAAATTAGATGTCATCACTAATGCACAGGGGATTATATTCCAGTTAATTGTTAAATTAGATGTCATCACTAATACACAGGGGATAATATTCTGGTTAATTGTTAAATTAGATGTCATCACTAATACACAGGTGATAATATTCCAGTTAATTGTTAAATTAGATGTCATCACTAATACACAGGTGATAATATTCCAGTTAATTGTTAAATTAGATATCATCACTAATACACAGGTGATAATATTCCAGTTAATTGTTAAATTAGATATCATCACTAATACACGGGATAATATTCCAGTTAATTGTTAAATTAGATGTCATCACTAATACACAGGGGATAATATTCTGGTTAATTGTTAAATTAGATGTCATCACTAATACACAGGATAATATTCCAATTAATTGTTAAATTGGTTGTCATCACTAATACATAGGGGATAATATTCCAGTAAATTGTTAAATTAGATGTCATCACTAATACACGGGATAATATACCAGTTAATGGTTAAATTAGATGTCATCACTAATACACAGGTGATAATATTCCAGTTAATTGTTAAATTAGATATCATCACTACTACAAAGGTGATAATATTCCAGTTAATTGTTAAATTAGATGTCATCACTAATACACGGGATAATATTCCAGTTAATTGTTAAATTAGATGTCGTCACTAATACACAGGGGATAATATTCTGGTTAATTGTTAAATTAGATGTCATCACTAATACACAGGTGATAATATTCCAGTTAATTGTTAAATTAGATATCATCACTAATACACAGGTGTTAATATTCCAGTTAATTGTTAAATTAGATGTCATCACTAATACACGGGATAATATTCCAGTTAATTGTTAAATTAGATGTCATCACTAATACACGGGATAATATTCCAGTTAATGGTTAAATTAGATGTCATCACTAATACACAGGGATAATATTCTGGTTAATTGTTAAATTAGATGTCATCACTAATACACAGGTGATAATATTCCAGTTAATTGTTAAATTAGATGTCATCACTAATACACAGGTGATAATATTCCAGTTAATTGTTAAATTAGATTTCATCACTGATACACAGGTGATAATATTCCAGTTAATTGTTAAATTAGATATCATCACTAATACACGGGATAATATTCCAGTTAATTGTTAAATTAGATGTCATCACTAATACACAGGGGATAATATTCTGGTTAATTGTTAAATTAGATGTCATCACTAATACACGGGATAATATTCCAGTTAATTGTTAAATTGGATGTCATCACTAATACACAGGGGATAATATTCCAGTAAATTGTTAAATTAGATGTCATCACTAATACACGGGATAATATTCCAGTTAATGGTTAAATTAGATGTCATCATTAATACACAGGTGATAATACTCCAGTTAATTGTTAAATTAGATATCATCACTAATACACAGGTGATAATATTCCAGTTAATTGTTAAATTAGATGTCATCACTAATACACGGGATAATATTCCAGTTAATTGTTAAATTAGATGTCATCACCAATACACAGGGGATAATATTCTGGTTAATTGTTAAATTAGATGTCATCACTAATACACAGGTGATAATATTCCAGTTAATTGTTAAATTAGATATCATCACTAATACACAGGTGATAATTTTCCAGTTAATTGTTAAATTAGATGTCATCACTAATACACGGGATAATATTCCAGTTAATTGTTAAATTAGATGTCATCACTCATACACAGGGGATAATATTCCAGTAAATTGTTAAATTAGATGTCATCACTAATACACGGGATAATATTCCAGTTAAAGGTTAAATTAGATGTCATCACTAATACACAGGTGATAATATTCCAGTTAATTGTTAAGTTAGATGTCATCACTAATACACAGGGGATAATATTCCAGTAAATTGTTAAATTAGATGTCATCACTAATACACGGGATAATATTCCAGATAATGGCTAAAATAGATGTCATCACTAATACACAGGGGATAATATTCCAGTTAATTGTTAAATTAGATGCCATCACTAATACACAGGGGATAATATTCCAGTAAATTGTTAAATTAGATGTCATCACTAATACACGGGATAATATTCCTGATAATGGTTAAATTAGATGTCATCACTAATACTCAGGGGATAATATTCCAGTTAATTGTTAAATTAGATGTCATCACTAATACACAGGGGATAATATTCCAGTTAATTGTTAAATTAGATGTCATCACTAATACACAGGGGATAATATTCCAGTTAATTGTTAAATGAGATGTCATCACTAATACACAGGGGATAATATTCCAGTTAATTGTTAAATTAGATGTCATCACTAATACACAGGGGCTAATATTCCAGTTAATTGTTAAATTAGATGTCATCACTAATACACAGGGGATTATATTCCAGTTAATTGTTAAATTAGATGTCATCACTAATACACCGGGGATAATATTTTGGTTAATTGTTAAATTAGATGTCATCACTAATACACAGGTGATAATATTCCAGTTAATTGTTAAATTAGATGTCATCACTAATACACAGGTGATAATATTCCAGTTAATTGTTAAATTAGATATCATCACGAATACACAGGTGATAATATTCCAGTTAATTGTTAAATTAGATATCATCACTAATACACGGGATAATATTCCAGTTAATTGTTAAATTAGATGTCATCACTAATACACAGGGGATAATATTCTGGTTAATTGTTAAATTAGATGTCATCACTAATACACAGGATAATATTCCAGTTAATTGTTAAATTGGTTGTCATCACTAATACACAGGGGATAATATGCCAGTAAATTGTTAAATTAGATGTCATCACTAATACATTGGATAATATTCCAGTTAATGGTTAAATTAGATGTCATCACTAATACACAGGTGATAATATTCCAGTTAATTGTGAAATTAGATATCATCACTAATACAAAGGTGATAATATTCCAGTTAATTGTTAAATTAGATGTCGTCACTAATACACGGGATAATATTCCAGTTAATTGTTAAATTAGATGTCATCACTAATACACAGGGGATAATATTCCAGTTAATTGTTAAATTAGATGCCATCACTAATACACAGGGTATAATATTCCAGTAAATTGTTAAATTAGATGTCATCACTAATACACGGGATAATATTCCTGATAATGGTTAAATTAGATGTCATCACTAATACTCAGGGGATAATATTCCAGTTAATTGTTAAATTAGATGTCATCACTAATACACAGGGGATAATATTCCAGTTAATTGTTAAATTAGATGTCATCACTAATACACATGGGATAATATTCCAGTTAATTGTTAAATTAGATGTCATCACTAATACACAGGGGATAATATTCCAGTTAATTGTTAAATTAGATGTCATCACTAATACAAAGGGGACAATATTCCAGTTAATTGTTAAATTAGATGTCATCACTAATACACAGGGGATAATATTCCAGTCAATTGTTAAAATAGATGTCATCACTAATACACAGGGGACAATATTCCAGTTAATTGTTAAATTAGATGTCATCACTAATACACAGGGGATAATATTCCAGTTAATTGTTAAATTAGATGTCATCACTAATACACAGGGGATAATATTCCAGTTAATTGTTAAATTAGATGTCATCACTAATACACAGGGGATAATATTCCAGTTAATTGTTAAATTAGATGTCATCACTAATACACAGGGGATTATATTCCAGTTAATTGTTAAATTAGATGTCATCACTAATACACAGGGGATAATATTCTGGTTAATTGTTAAATTAGATGTCATCACTAATACACAGGTGATAATATTCCAGTTAATTGTTAAATTAGATGTCATCACTAATACACAGGTGATAATATTCCAGTTAATTGTTAAATTAGATATCATCACTAATACACAGGTGATAATATTCCAGTTAATTGTTAAATTAGATATCATCACTAATACACGGGATAATATTCCAGTTAATTGTTAAATTAGATGTCATCACTAATACACAGGGGATAATATTCTGGTTAATTGTTAAATTAGATGTCATCACTAATACACAGGATAATATTCCAATTAATTGTTAAATTGGTTGTCATCACTAATACATAGGGGATAATATTCCAGTAAATTGTTAAATTAGATGTCATCACTAATACACGGGATAATATTCCAGTTAATGGTTAAATTAGATGTCATCACTAATACACAGGTGATAATATTCCAGTTAATTGTTAAATTAGATATCATCACTACTACAAAGGTGATAATATTCCAGTTAATTGTTAAATTAGATGTCATCACTAATACACGGGATAATATTCCAGTTAATTGTTAAATTAGATGTCGTCACTAATACACAGGGGATAATATTCTGGTTAATTGTTAAATTAGATGTCATCACTAATACACAGGTGATAATATTCCAGTTAATTGTTAAATTAGATATCATCACTAATACACAGGTGTTAATATTCCAGTTAATTGTTAAATTAGATGTCATCACTAATACACGGGATAATATTCCAGTTAATTGTTAAATTAGATGTCATCACTAATACACGGGATAATATTCCAGTTAATGGTTAAATTAGATGTCATCACTAATACACAGGGATAATATTCTGGTTAATTGTTAAATTAGATGTCATCACTAATACACAGGTGATAATATTCCAGTTAATTGTTAAATTAGATATCATCACTAATACACAGGTGTTTATATTCCAGTTAATTGTTAAATTAGATGTCATCACTAATACACGGGATAATATTCCAGTTAATTGTTAAATTAGATATCATCACTAATACACGGGATAATATTCCAGTTAATTGTTAAATTAGATGTCATCACTAATACACAGGGGATAATATTCTGGTTAATTGCTAAATTAGATGTCATCACTAATACACGGGATAATATTCCAGTTAAATGTTAAATTGGATGTCATCACTAATACACAGCGGATAATATTCCAATAATATGTTAAATTAGATGTCATCACTAATACACGGGATAATATTCCAGTTAATGGTTAAATTAGATGTCATCACTAATACACAGGTGATAATACTCCAGTTAATTGTTAAATTAGATGTCATCACTAATACACGGGATAATATTCCAGTTAATTGTTAAATTAGATGTCATCACTAATACACAGGGGATAATATTCTGGTTAATTGTTAAATTAGATGTCATCACTAATACACAGGTGATTATATTCCAGTTAATTGTTAAATTAGATATCATCACTAATACACAGGTGATAATATTCCAGTTAATTGTTAAATTAGATGTCATCACTAATACACGGGATAATATTCCAGTTAATTGTTAAATTAGATGTCATCACTAATACACAGGGGATAATATTCCAGTAAATTGTTAAATTAGATGTCATCACTAATACACGGGATAATATTCCAGTTACTGGTTAAATTAGATGTCATCACTAATACACAGGTGATAATATTCCAGTTAATTGTTAAATTAGATGTCATCACTAATACACAGGGGATAATATTCCAGTAAATTGTTAAATTAGATGTCATCACCAATACACGGGATAATATTCCAGATAATGGCTAAAATAGATGTCATCACTAATACACAGGGGATAATATTCCAGTTAATTGTTAAATTAGATGTCATCACTAATACACAGGGGATAATATTCCAGTAAATTGTTAAATTAGATGTCATCACTAATACACGGGATAATATTCCAGATAATGGTTAAATTAGATGTCATCACTAATACTCAGGGGATAATATTCCAGTTAATTGTTAAATTAGATGTCATCACTAATACACAGGTGATAATATTTCAGTTAATTGTTAAATTAGATGTCATCACTAATACACAGGGGATAATATTCCAGTTAATTGTTAAATTAGATGTCATCACTAATACACAGGGTACAATATTCCAGTTAATTGTTAAATTAGATGTCATCACTAATATACAGGGGATAATATTCCAGTTAATTGTTAAATTAGATGTCATCACTAATACACAGGGGATAATATTCCAGTTAATTGTTAAATTAGATGTAATCACTAATACACAGGTTATAATATTCCAGTTAATTGTTAAATTAGATGTCATCACTAATACACAGGGGATAATATTCCAGTTAATTGTTAAATTAGATGTCATCACTAATACACAGGGGATAATATTCCAGTTAATTGTTAAATTAGATGTCATCACTAATACACAGGGGATAATATTCCAGTTAATTGTTAAATTAGATGTCATCACTAATACACAGGGGATAATATTCCAGTTAATTGTTAAATTAGATGTCATCACTAATACACAGGGGATTATATTCCAGTTAATTGTTAAATTAGATGTCATCACTAATACACAGGGGATAATATTCTGGTTAATTGTTAAATTAGATGTCATCACTAATACACAGGTGATAATATTCCAGTTAATTGTTAAATTAGATATCATCACTAATACACAGGTGGTAATATTCCAGTTAATTGTTAAATTAGATATCATCACTAATACACGGGATAATATTCCAGTTAATTGTTAAATTAGATGTCATCACTAATACACAGGGGATAATATTCTGGTTAATTGTTAAATTAGATGTCATCACTAATACACGGGATAATATTCCAGTTAATTGTTGAATTGGATGTCATCACTAATACACAGGGGATAATATTCCAGTAAATTGTTAAATTAGATGTCATCACTAATACACGGGATGATATGCCAGTTAATGGTTAAATTAGATGTCATCACTAATACACAGGTGATAATATTCCAGTTAATTGTTAAATTAGATATCATCACTAATACACAGGTGATAATATTCCAGTTAATTGTTAAATTAGATGTCATCACTAATACACGGGATAATATTCCAGTTAATTGTTAAATTAGATGTCATCACTAATACACAGGGGATAATATTCTGGTTAATTGTTAAATTAGATGTCATCAGTAATACACAGGTGATAATATTCCAGTTAATTGTTAAATTAGATATCATCAAAAATACACAGGTGTTAATATTCCAGTTAATTGTTAAATTAGATGTCATCACTAATACACGGGATAATATTCCAGTTAATTGTTAAATTAGATGTCATCACTAATTCACAGGGGATAATATTGCAGTAAATGGTTAAATTAGATGTATCACGAATACACAGGTGATAATATTCTGGTTAAATGTTAAATTAGATGTCATCACTAATACACGGGATAATATTCCAGTTAATTGTTAAATTAGATGTCATCACTAATACACGGGATAATATTCCATTTAATTGTTAAATTAGATGTCATCACTAACACACGGGATAATATTCCAGTTAATTGTTAAATTAGATGTCATCACTAATACACAGGGGATAATATTCCAGTTAATTGCTAAATTGGATATCATCACTAATACACAGGGGATAATATTCAAGTTAATTGTTATATTAGATGTCATCACGAATACACAAGGGATGATATTCCATTTAATTGTTCAATTAGATGTCAGCACTAATACACAGGGGATAATATTCCAGTAAATTGTTAAATTAGATGTCATCACTAACACACGGGATAGTATTCCAGTTAATTGTTAAATTCGATGTCATCACTAATACACAGGGGATAATATTCCAGATAATTGTTCCACAAGATGTCGTCACTAATACACAGGGGATGATATTCCAGTTAATTGTTCGACGAGATGTCATCACTAATACACAGGGGATAATATTCCAGTTAATTGTTCGACTAGATGTCATCGCTAATACACAGGGGATAATATTCCAGTAAATTTTTAAATTAGATGTCATCACTCATACACGTGATAATATTCCAGTTAATTGTTAAATTAGATGTCATCACTAATACACAGGGGATAATATTCTGGTTAATTGCTAAATTAGATGTCATCACTAATACACGGGATAATATTCCAGTTAATTGTTAAATTGGATGTCATCACTAATACACAGCGGATAATATTCCAATAATATGTTAAATTAGATGTCATCACTAATACACGGGATAATATTCCAGTTAATGGTTAAATTAGATGTCATCACTAATACACAGGTGATAATACTCCAGTTAATTGTTAAATTAGATATCATCACTAATACACAGGTGATAATATTCCAGTTAATTGTTAAATTAGATGTCATCACTAATACACGGGATAATATTCCAGTTAATTGTTAAATTAGATGTCATCACTAATACACGGGATAATATTCCAGTTAATTGTTAAATTAGATGTCATCACTAATACACAGGGGATAATATTCCAGTTATTTGTTAAATTAGATGTCATCACTAATACACAGGTGATTATATTCCAGTTAATTGTTAAATTAGATATCATCACTAATACACAGGTGATAATATTCCAGTTAATTGTTAAATTAGATGTCATCACTAATACACGGGATAATATTCCAGTTAATTGTTAAATTAGATGTCATCACTAATACACAGGGGATAATATTCCAGTAAATTGTTAAATTAGATGTCATCACTAATACACGGGATAATATTCCAGTTAATGGTTAAATTAGATGTCATCACTAATACACAGGTGATAATATTCCAGTTAATTGTTAAATTAGATGTCATCACTAATACACAGGGGATAATATACCAGTAAATTGTTAAATTAGATGTCATCACTAATACACGGGATAATATTCCAGATAATGGCTAAAATAGATGTCATCACTAATACACAGGGGATAATATTCCAGTTAATTGGTAAATTAGATGTCATCACTAATACACAGGGGATAATATTCCAGTAAATTGTTAAATTAGATGTCATCACTAATACACGGGATAATATTCCAGATAATGGTTAAATTAGATGTCATCACTAATACTCAGGGGATAATATTCCAGTTAATTGTTAAATTAGATGTCATCACTAATACACAGGTGATAATATTTCAGTTAATTGTTAAATTAGATGTCATCACTAATACACAGGGGATAATATTCCAGTTAATTGTTAAATTAGATGTCATCACTAATACACAGGGGACAATATTCCAGTTAATTGTTTAATTAGATGTCATCACTAATATACAGGGGATAATATTCCAGTTAATTGTTAAATTAGATGTCATCACTAATACACAGGGGATAATATTCCAGTTAATTGTTAAATTAGATGTCATCACTAATACACAGGGGATAATATTCCAGTTAATTGTTAAATTAGATGTCATCACTAATACACAGGGGATAATATTCCAATAAATTGTTAAATTAGATGTCATCACTAATACACAGGGGATAATATTCCAGTTAATTGTTAAATTAGATGTCATCACTAATACACAGGGGATAATATTCCAGTTAATTGTTAAATTAGATGTCATCACTAATACACAGGGGATAATATTCCAGTTAATTGTTAAATTAGATGTCATCACTAATACACAGTTGATTATATTCCAGTTAATTGTTAAATTAGATGTCATCACTAATACACAGGGGATAATATTCTGGTTAATTGTTAAATTAGATGTCATCACTAATACACAGGTGATAATATTCCAGTTAATTGTTAAATTAGATATCATCACTAATACACAGGTGATAATATTCCAGTTAATTGTTAAATTGGATATCATCACTAATACACGGGATAATATTCCAGTTAATTGTTAAATTAGATGTCATCACTAATACACAGGGGATAATATTCTGGTTAATTGTTAAATTAGATGTCATCACTAATACACGGGATAATATTCCAGTTAATTGTTAAATTGGATGTCATCACTAATGCACAGGGGATAATATTCCAGTAAATTGTTAAATTAGATGTCATCACTAATACACAGGGGATAATATGCCAGTTAATGGTTAAATTAGATGTCATCACTAATACACAGGTGATAATATTCCAGTTAATTGTTAAATTAGATATCATCACTAATACACAGGTGATAATATTCCAGTTAATTGTTAAATTAGATGTCATCACTAATACACGGGATAATATTCCAGTTAATTGTTAAATTAGATGTCATCACTAATACACAGGGGATAATATTCTGGTTAATTGTTAAATTAGATGTCATCACTAATACACAGGTGATAATATTCCAGTTAATTGTTAAATTAGATATCATCACTAATACACAGGTGTTAATATTCCAGTTAATTGTTAAATTAGATGTCATCACTAATACACGGGATAATATTACAGTTAATTGTTAAATTAGATGTCATCACTAATTCACAGGGGATAATATTGCAGTAAATGGTTAAATTAGATGTATCACGAATACACAGGTGATAATATTCTGGTTAAATGTTAAATTAGATGTCATCACTAATACACGGGATAATATTACAGTTAATTGTTAAATTAGATGTCTTCACTAATACACGGGATAATATTCCAGTTAATTGTTAAATTAGATGTCATCACTAACACACGGGATAATATTCCAGTTAATTGTTAAGTTAGATGTCATCACTAATACACAGGGGATAATATTCCAGTTAATTGTTAAATTAGATGTCATCACGAATACACAAGGGATAATATTCCATTTAATTGTTCAATTAGATGTCAGCACTAATACACAGGGGATAATATTCCAGTAAATTGTTAAATTAGATGTCATCACTAACACACGGGATAGTATTCCAGTTAATTGTTAAATTAGATGTCATCACTAATAAACAGGGGATAATAGTCCAGATAATTGTTCCACAAGATGTCGTCACTAATACACAGGGGATGATATTCCAGTTAATTGTTCGACGAGATGTCATCACTAATACACAGGGGATAATATTCCAGTTAATTGTTCGACTAGATGTCATCGCTAATACACAGGGGATAATATTCCAGTAAATTTTTAAATTGGATGTCATCACTCATACACGTGATAATATTCAGGTAATTGTTAAATTAGATGTCATCACTAATACACAGGGGATAATATTCCGCATAATTGTTCAATTAGATGTCATCACTAATACACAGGATATAGTATTCTGGTTAATTGTTAAATTAGCTGCCATCAATAATACACAGGGAATAATATTCTGGTTAATTGTTTAATTAGCTGTCATCACCCATGCACAGAGAATAATATTCTGGTTCATTGTTCAATTAGATGTCATCACTAATACACTGGGGATAATATTCCAGTAAATTGTTCAATTAGATGTCATCACTAATACACAGGGGATAATATTCCGCATTTTTTGTTAAATTAGATGTCATCACTAATACACAGGGGATGATATTCCAGTTAATTGTTAAATTATATGTCATCGCTAATACACAGGGGATAATATTCCAGTTAATTGTTCAATTAGATGTCATCACTCATACACAGGTGATAATATTCCAGTTAATTGTTCAATTAGATGTCATCACTAATACACAGGGGATAATATTCCGCATTTTTTGTTAAATTAGATGTCATCACTAATACACAGGGGATTATATTCGAGTTAATTGTTAACTTAGATGTCATCACTAAGACACAGGAATTAGTATTCTGGTTAATTTTTCAATTAGATGTCATCACTAATACACAGGGGATAATATTCCGCATAATTGTTAAATTAGATGTCATCACTAATACACAGGGGATTATATTCGAGTTAATTGTTAACTTAGATGTCATCACTAAGACACAGGAATTAGTATTCTGGTTAATTTTTCAATTAGATGTCATCACTAACAGACAGGGAATAAGATTCTGGTTAAAAGTTCAATTAGATGTCGTC
Organism: Heterodontus francisci; assembly: GCF_036365525.1. NCBI lineage: Eukaryota > Metazoa > Chordata > Chondrichthyes > Heterodontiformes > Heterodontidae > Heterodontus > Heterodontus francisci. The sequence continues at coordinate 41,466,088 of NC_090391.1, forward strand.
ATTAATACACAGGGGATAATATTCCAGTTAATTGTTAAATTAGATGTCATCACTAATACACAGGGGAGAATATTCCGATTAATTGTTAAATTCGATGTCATCACTAATACACAGGGGATAATATTCCGCATAATTGTTAAATTAGATGTCATCACTAATACACAGGTGATAATATTCCAGTTAATTGTTCAATTAGATGTCATCACTAATACACAGGTGATAATATTCCAGTTAATTGTTAAATTAGATGTCATCACTAATACACAGGTGATAATATTCCAGTTAATTGTTAAATTAGATGTCATCACGAATACACAGGGGATAATATTCCAGTTAATTGTTAAATTAGATGTCATCACTAATACACAGGTGATCATATTCCAGTTAATTGTTAAATTAGATGTCATCACTAATACACAGGTGATAATATTCCAGTTAATTGATAAATTAGATGTCATCACTAATACACAGGTGATAATATTCCAGTTAATTGTTAAATTAGATGTCATCACTAATACACAGGTGATAATATTCCAGTTAATTGTTAAATTAGATGTCATCATTAATACACAGGTGATAATATTCCAGTTAATTGTTAAATTAGATGTCATCACTAATACACAGGTGATAATATTCCAGTTAATTGTTAAATTAGATGTCATCACTAATACACAGGGGTTAATATTCCAGTTAATTGTTCAACTAGATGTCATCACTAATACACAGGGGATAACATTCCTGTTAATTGTTAAATTAGATTTCATCACTAATACACAGGGGATAATATTCCAGTTAATTGTTAAATTAGATGTCATCACTAATACACAGGGGATAATATTCCAGTTAATTGTTAAATTAAATGTCATCACTAATACACAGGGGATAATATTCCGATTAATTGTTAAATTCGATGTCATCACTAATACACAGGGGATAATATTCCGCATAATTGTTAAATTAGATTTCATCACTAATACACAGGGGATAATATTCCAGTTAATGGTTAAAGTAGATGTCATCACTAATACACAGGGGATAATATTCCAGTTAATTGTTCAATTAGATGTCATCACTAATACACGGGATAATATTCCAGCTAATGGTTAAATTAGATGTCATCACTAATACACAGGTGATAATATTCCAGTTAATTGTTAAATTAGATGTCATCACTAATACACGGGATAATATTCCAGATAATGGATAAAATAGATGTCATCACTAATGCACAGAGGAGAATATTCCAGTTAATTGTTAAATTAGATGTCATCACTAATACACAGGGGATAATATTCCAGTAAATTGTTAAATTAGATGTCATCACTAATACACGGGATAATATTCCAGATAATGGTTAAATTAGATGTCATCACTAATACTCAGGGGATAATATTCCAGTTAATTGTTAAATTAGATGTCATCACTAATACACAGGTGATAATATTCCAGTTAATTGTTAAATTAGATGTCATCACTAATACACAGGGGATAATATTCCAGTTAATTGTTAAATTAGATGTCATCACTAATACACAGGGGACAATATTCCAGTTAATTGTTAAATTAGATGTCATCACTAATATACAGGGGATAATATTCCAGTTAATTGTTAAATTAGATGTCATCACTAATACACAGGTGATAATATTCCAGTTAATTGTTAAATTAGATGTCATCACTAATACACAGGGGATAATATTCCAGTTAATTGTTAAATTAGATGTCATCACTAATACACAGGGGATAATATTCCAGTTAATTGTTAAATTAGATGTCATCACTAATACACAGGGGATAATATTCCAGTTAATTGTTAAATTAGATGTCATCACTAATACACAGGGGATAATATTCCAGTTAATTGTTAAATTAGATGTCATCACTAATACACAGGGGATAATATTCCAGTTAATTGTTAAATTAGATGTCATCACTAATACACAGGGGATAATATTCCAGTTAATTGTTAAATTAGATGTCATCACTAATACACAGGGGACAATATTCCAGTTAATTGTTAAATTAGATGTCATCACTAATATACAGGGGATAATATTCCAGTTAATTGTTAAATTAGATGTCATCACTAATACACAGGTGATAATATTCCAGTTAATTGTTAAATTAGATGTCATCACTAATACACAGGGGATAATATTCCAGTTAATTGTTAAATTAGATGTCATCACTAATACACAGGGGATAATATTCCAGTTAATTGTTAAATTAGATGTCATCACTAATACACAGGGGATAATATTCCAGTTAATTGTTAAATTAGATGTCATCACTAATACACAGGGGATAATATTCCAGTTAATTGTTAAATTAGATGTCATCACTAATACACAGGGGATTATATTGCAGTTAATTGTTAAATTAGATGTCATCACTAATACACAGGGGATAATATTCTGGTTAATTGTTAAATTAGATGTCATCACTAATACACAGGTGATAATATTCCAGTTAATTGTTAAATTAGATGTCATCACTAATACACAGGTGATAATATTCCAGTTAATTGTTAAATTAGATATCATCACTAATACACAGGTGATAATATTCCAGTTAATTGTTAAATTAGATATCATCACTAATACACGGGATAATATTCCAGTTAATTGTTAAATTAGATGTCATCACTAATACACAGGGGATAATATTCTGGTTGATTGTTAAATTAGATGTCATCACTAATACACGGGATAATATTCCAGTAAATTGTTAAATTAGATGTCATCACTAATACACAGGGGATAATATTCCAGTAAATTGTTAAATTAGATGTCATCACTAATACACGGGATAATATTCCAGTTAATGGTTAAATTAGATGTCATCACTAATACACAGGTGATAATATTCCAGTTAATTGTTAAATTAGATATCATCACTAATACACAGTTGATAATATTCCAGTTAATTGTTAAATTAGATGTCATCACTAATACACGGGATAATATTCCAGTTAATTGTTAAATTAGATGTCATCACTAATACACAGGGGATAATATTCTGGTTAATTGTTAAATTAGATGTCATCACTAACACACGGGATAATATTCCAGTTAATTGTTAAATTAGATGTCATCACTAATACACAGCGGATAATATTCCAGTTAATTACTAAATTGGATATCATCACTAATACACAGGGGATAATATTCCAGTTAATTGTTAAATTAGATGTCATCACGAATACACAAGGGATAATATTCCATTTAATTGTTCAATTAGATGTCAGCACTAATACACAGGGGATAATATTCCAGTAAATTGTTAAATTAGATGTCATCACTAATACACGGGATAGTATTCCAGTTAATTGTTAAATTAGATGTCATCACTAATACACAGGGGATAATATTCCAGATAATTGTTCCACAAGATGTCGTCACTAATACACAGGGGATGATATTCCAGTTAATTGTTCGACGAGATGTCATCACTAATACACAGGGGATAATATTCCAGTTAATTGTTCGACTAGATGTCATCGCTAATACACAGGGGATAATATTCCAGTAAATTGTTAAATTAGATGTCATCACTCATACACGTGATAATATTCCAGTTAATTGTTAAATTAGATGTCATCACTAATAAACAGGGGATAATATTCCGCATAATTGTTCAATTAGATGTCATCACTAATACACAGGATATAGTATTCTGGTTAATTGTTAAATTAGCTGCCATCAATAATACACAGGGAATAATATTCTGGTTAATTGTTTAATTAGATGTCATCACTAAAACACAGGTGATAATATTCCAGATAATTGTTAAATTAGATATCATCACTAATACACAGGTGATAATATTCCAGTTAATTGTTAAATTTGATGTCATCACCAATACACGGGATAATATTCCAGTTAATTGTTAAATTAGATGTCATCACTAATACACAGGGGATAATATTCAGGTTAATTGTTAAATTAGATGTCATCACTAATACACAGGTGATAATATTCCAGTTAATTGTTAAATTAGATATCATCACTAATACACAGGTGTTAATATTCCAGTTAATTGTTAAATTAGATGTCATCACTAATACACGGGATAATATTCCAGTTAATTGTTAAATTAGATGTCATCACTAATACACGGGATAATATTCCAGTTAATTGTTAAATTAGATGTCATCACTAATACACAGGGGATAATATTCCAGTTAATTGCTAAATTGGTTATCATCACTAATACACAGGGGATAATATTCCAGTTAATTGTTAAATTAGATGTCATCACGAATACACAAGGGATAATATTCCATTTAATTGTTCAATTAGATGTCAGCACTAATACACAGGGGATAATATTCCAGTAAATTGTTAAATTAGATGTCATCACTAATACACTGGATAGTATTCCAGTTAACTGTTAAATTAGATGTCATCACTAATACACAGGGGATAATATTCCAGTTAATTGATAAATTAGATATAATCACTAATACCCAGGTGATAATATTCCAGTTAATTGTTCAATAAGATGTCATCACTAATACACAGGGGATAATATTCCAGTTAATTGTTCGACTAGATGTCATCACTAATACACAGGGGATAATATTCCAGTTAATTGTTCGACTAGATGTCATCACTAATACACAGGGGATAATATTCCAGTTAATTGTTCGACTAGATGTCATCACTAATACACAGGTGATAATATTCCAGTAAATTTTTAAATTAGATGTCATCACTCATACACGTGATAATATTCCAGTTAATTGTTAAATTAGATGTCATCACTAATACACAGGGGATAATATTCCGCATAATTGTTCAATTAGATGTCATCACTAATACACAGGATATAGTATTCTGGTTAATTGTTAAATTAGCTGCCATCAATAATACGCAGGGAATAATATTCTGGTTAATTGTTTAATTAGATGTCATCACCCATGCACAGAGAATAATATTCTGGTTAATTGTTCAATTAGATGTCATCACTAATACACAGGGGATAATATTCCAGTAAATTGTTCAATTAGATGTCATCACTAATACACAGGGGATAATATTCCAGTAAATTGTTAAATTAGATGTCATCACTAATACACGGGATAATATTCCCGTAAATTGTTCAATTAGATGTCATCACTAATACACAGGGGATGATATTCCAGTTAATTGTTAAATTATATGTCATCGCTAATACACAGGGGATAATATTCCAGTTAATTGTTCAATTAGATGTCATCACTAATACACAGGGGATAATATTCCGCATAATTGTTAAATTAGATGTCATCACTAATACACAGGGGATTATATTCGAGTTAATTGTTAACTTAGATCTCATCACTAAGACACAGGAATTAGTATTCTGGTTAATTTTTCAATTAGATGTCATCACTAATACACAGGGGATAATATTGCGCATAATTGTTAAATTAGATGTCATCACTAATACACAGGGGATTATATTCGAGTTAATTGTTAACTTAGATGTCATCACTAAGACACAGGGGATAATATTCCAGTTAATTGCTAAATTGGTTATCATCACTAATACACAGGGGATAATATTCCAGTTAATTGTTAAATTAGATGTCATCACGAATACACAAGGGATAATATTCCATTTAATTGTTCAATTAGATGTCAGCACTAATACACAGGGGATAATATTCCAGTAAATTGTTAAATTAGATGTCATCACTAATACACTGGATAGTATTCCAGTTAACTGTTAAATTAGATGTCATCACTAATACACAGGGGATAATATTCCAGTTAATTGATAAATTAGATATCATCACTAATACCCAGGTGATAATATTCCAGTTAATTGTTCAATAAGATGTCATCACTAATACACAGGGGATAATATTCCAGTTAATTGTTCGACTCGATGTCATCACTAATACACAGGGGATAATATTCCAGTTAATTGTTCGACTAGATGTCATCACTAATACACAGGTGATAATATTCCAGTAAATTTTTAAATTAGATGTCATCACTCATACACGTGATAATATTCCAGTTAATTGTTAAATTAGATGTCATCACTAATACACAGGGGATAATATTCCGCATAATTGTTCAATTAGATGTCATCACTAATACACAGGATATAGTATTCTGGTTAATTGTTAAATTAGCTGCCATCAATAATACGCAGGGAATAATATTCTGGTTAATTGTTTAATTAGATGTCATCACCCATGCACAGAGAATAATATTCTGGTTAATTGTTCAATTAGATGTCATCACTAATACACAGGGGATAATATTCCAGTAAATTGTTCAATTAGATGTCATCACTAATACACAGGGGATAATATTCCAGTAAATTGTTAAATTAGATGTCATCACTAATACACGGGATAATATTCCCGTAAATTGTTCAATTAGATGTCATCACTAATACACAGGGGATGATATTCCAGTTAATTGTTAAATTATATGTCATCGCTAATACACAGGGGATAATATTCCAGTTAATTGTTCAATTAGATGTCATCACTAATACACAGGGGATAATATTCCGCATAATTGTTAAATTAGATGTCATCACTAATACACAGGGGATTATATTCGAGTTAATTGTTAACTTAGATCTCATCACTAAGACACAGGAATTAGTATTCTGGTTAATTTTTCAATTAGATGTCATCACTAATACACAGGGGATAATATTGCGCATAATTGTTAAATTAGATGTCATCACTAATACACAGGGGATTATATTCGAGTTAATTGTTAACTTAGATGTCATCACTAAGACACAGGAATTAGTATTCTGGTTAATTTTTCAATTAGATGTCATCACTAATAGACAGGGAATAAGATTCTTGTTAAAAGTTCAATTAGATGTCGTCATTAATACACAGGGGATAATATTCCAGTTAATTGTTAAATTAGATGTCATCACTAATACACAGGGGATAATATTCCAGTTAATTGTTAAATTAGATGGCATCACTAATACACAGGTGATAATATTCCAGTTAATTGTTAAATTAGATGTCATCACTAATACACAGGTGATAATATTCCAGTTAATTGTTAAATTAGATGTCATCACTAATACACAGGGGATAATATTCCAGTTAATTGTTAAATTAGATGTCATCACTAATACACAGGGGATAATATTCCAGTTAATTGTTAAATTAGATATCATCACTAATACCCAGGTGATAATATTCCAGTTAATTGTTCAATAAGATGTCATCACTAATACACAGGGGATAATATTCCAGTTAATTGTTCGACTAGATGTCATCACTAATACACAGGGGATAACATTCCAGTTAATTGTTCGACTAGATGTCATCACTAATACACAGGTGATAATATTCCAGTAAATTTTTAAATTAGATGTCATCACTCATACACGTGATAATATTCCAGTTAATTGTTAAATTAGATGTCATCACTAATACACAGGGGATAATATTCCGCATAATTGTTCAATTAGATGTCATCACTAATACACAGGATATAGTATTCTGGTTAATTGTTAAATTAGCTGCCATCAATAATACGCAGGGTATAATATTCTGGTTAATTGTTTAATTAGATGTCATCACCCATGCACAGAGAATAATATTCTGGTTAATTGTTCAATTAGATGTCATCACTAATACACAGGGGATAATATTCCAGTAAATTGTTCAATTAGATGTCATCACTAATACACAGGGGATAATATTCCAGTAAATTGTTAAATTAGATGTCATCACTAATACACGGGATAATATTCCCGTAAATTGTTCAATTAGATGTCATCACTAATACACAGGGGATGATATTCCAGTTAATTGTTAAATTATATGTCATCGCTAATACACAGGGGATAATATTCCAGTTAATTGTTCAATTTGATGTCATCACTAATACACAGGGGATAATATTCCGCATAATTGTTAAATTAGATGTCATCACTAATACACAGGGGATTATATTCGAGTTAATTGTTAACTTAGATGTCATCACTAAGACACAGGAATTAGTATTCTGGTTAATTTTTCAATTAGATGTCATCACTAATACACAGGGGATAATATTCCGCATAATTGTTAAATTAGATGTCATCACTAATACACAGGGGATTATATTCGAGTTAATTGTTAACTTAGATGTCATCACTAAGACACAGGAATTAGTATTCTGGTTAATTTTTCAATTAGATGTCATCACTAATAGACAGGGAATAAGATTCTTGTTAAAAGTTCAATTAGATGTCGTCATTAATACACAGGGGATAATATTCCAGTTAATTGTTAAATTAGATGTCATCACTAATACACAGGTGATAATATTCCAGTTAATTGTTAAATTAGATGTCATCACTAATACACAGGGGATAATATTCCAGTTAATTGTTAAATTAGATGGCATCACTAATACACAGGTGATAATATTCCAGTTAATTGTTAAATTAGATGTCATCACTAATACACAGGTGATAATATTCCAGTTAATTGTTAAATTAGATGTCATCACTAATACACAGGGGATAATATTCCAGTTAATTGTTAAATTAGATGTCATCACTAATACACAGGGGATAATATTCCAGTTAATTGTTAAATTAGATATCATCACTAATACCCAGGTGATAATATTCCAGTTAATTGTTCAATAAGATGTCATCACTAATACACAGGGGATAATATTCCAGTTAATTGTTCGACTAGATGTCATCACTAATACACAGGGGATAATATTCCAGTTAATTGTTCGACTAGATGTCATCACTAATACACAGGTGATAATATTCCAGTAAATTTTTAAATTAGATGTCATCACTCATACACGTGATAATATTCCAGTTAATTGTTAAATTAGATGTCATCACTAATACACAGGGGATAATATTCCGCATAATTGTTCAATTAGATGTCATCACTAATACACTGGATATAGTATTCTGGTTAATTGTTAAATTAGCTGCCATCAATAATACGCAGGGAATAATATTCTGGTTAATTGTTTAATTAGATGTCATCACCCATGCACAGAGAATAATATTCTGGTTAATTGTTCAATTAGATGTCATCACTAATACACAGGGGATAATATTCCAGTAAATTGTTCAATTAGATGTCATCACTAATACACAGGGGATAATATTCCAGTAAATTGTTAAATTAGATGTCATCACTAATACACGGGATAATATTCCCGTAAATTGTTCAATTAGATGTCATCACTAATACACAGGGGATGATATTCCAGTTAATTGTTAAATTATATGTCATCGCTAATACACAGGGGATAATATTCCAGTTAATTGTTCAATTAGATGTCATCACTAATACACAGGGGATTATATTCGAGTTAATTGTTAACTTAGATGTCATCACTAAGACACAGGAATTAGTATTCTGGTTAATTTTTCAATTAGATGTCATCACTAATACACAGGGGATAATATTCCGCATAATTGTTAAATTAGATGTCATCACTAATACACAGGGGATTATATTCGAGTTAATTGTTAACTTAGATGTCATCACTAAGACACAGGAATTAGTATTCTGGTTAATTTTTCAATTAGATGTCATCACTAATAGACAGGGAATAAGATTCTTGTTAAAAGTTCAATTAGATGTCGTCATTAATACACAGGGGATAATATTCCAGTTAATTGTTAAATTAGATGTCATCACTAATACACAGGTGATAATATTCCAGTTAATTGTTAAATTAGATGTCATCACTAATACACAGGGGATAATATTCCAGTTAATTGTTAAATTAGATGGCATCACGAATACACAGGTGATAATATTCCAGTTAATTGTTAAATTAGATGTCATCACTAATACACAGGTGATAATATTCCAGTTAATTGTTAAATTAGATGTCATCACTAATACACAGGGGATAATATTCCAGTTAATTGTTAAATTAGATGTCATCACTAATACACAGGTGATAATATTCCAGTTAATTGTTAAATTAGATGTCATCACTAATACACAGGTGATAATATTCCAGTTAATTGTTAAATTAGATGTCATCACTAATACACAGGTGATAATATTCCAGTTAATTGTTAAATTAGATGTCATCACTAATACACAGGTGATAATATTCCAGTTAATTGTTAAATTAGATGTCATCACTAATACACAGGTGATAATATTCCAGTTAATTGTTAAATTAGATGTCATCACTAATACACAGGTGATAATATTCCAGTTAATTGTTAAATTAGATGTCATCACTAATACACAGGTGATAATATTCCAGTTAATTGTTAAATTTGATGTCATCACTAATACACAGGTGATAATATTCCAGTTAATTGTTAAATTAGATGTCATCACTAATACACAGGTGATAATATTCCAGTTAATTGTTCAATTAGATGTCATCACTAATACACAGGTGATAATATTCCAGTTAATTGTTAAATTAGATGTCATCGCTAATACACAGGTGATAATATTCCAGTTAATTGTTAAATTAGATGTCATCACTAATACACAGGTGATAATATTCCAGTTAATTGTTCAAATAGATGTCATCACTAATACACAGGTGATAATATTCCAGTTAATTGTTAAATTAGATGTCATCACTAATACACAGGGGTTAATATTCCAGTTAATTGTTCAACTAGATGTCATCACTAATACACAGGGGATAATATTCCAGTTAATTGTTAAATTAGATGTCATCACTAATACACAGGGGATAATATTCCAGTTAATTGTTAAATTAGATGTCATCACTAATACACAGGGGATAATATTCCAGTTAATTGTTAAATTAAATGTCATCACTAATACACAGGGGATAATATTCCGATTAATTGTTAAATTCGATGTCATCACTAATACACAGGAGATAATATTCCGCATAATTGTTAAATTAGATTTCATCACTAATACACAGGGGATAATATTCCGATTAATTGTTAAATTCGATGTCATCACTAATACACAGGGGATAATATTCTGCATAATTGTTAAATTAGATGTCATCACTAATACACGGGATAATATTCCAGTTAATGGTTAAAGTAGATGTCATCACTAATACACAGGGGATAATATTCCAGTTAATTGTTAAATTAGATATCATCACAAATACACAGGGGATAATATTCCAGTTAATTTTTAAATTAGATGTCATCACTAATACACAGGTGATAATATTCCAGTTAATTGTTAAATTAGATGTCATCACTCATACACAGGGGATAATATTCCAGTTAATTGTTCAATTCGATGTCATCACAAATACACAGGGGATAATATTCCAGTTAATTTTTAAATTAGATGTCATCACTAATACACGGGATAATATTCCAGTTAATTGTTAAATTAGATGTCATCACTAATACACAGGGGATAATATTCCAGTAAATTGTTCAATTAGATTTCATCACTAATACACAGGGGATAATATTCCAGTAAATTGTTAAATTAGATGTCTTCACTAATACACAGGTGATAATATTCCTGTTAATGGATAAATTAGATGTCATCACTAATACACAGGGGACAATATTCCAGTAAATTGTTAAATTAGATGTCATCACTAATACACAAGGGATAATATTCCAGTTAATTGTTCAATTAGATGTCATCACGAATACACAGGGGATAATATTCCAGTTAATTGTTAAATTAGAAGTCATCACGAATACACAAGGGATAACATTCCATTTAATTGTTCAATTAGATGTCATCACGAATACACAGGGGATAATATTCCAGTTAATTGTTAAATTAGATATCATCACTAATACACAGGGGATAATATTCCAGTTAATTGTTAAATTAGATGTCATCACTAATACACAGGTGATAATATTCCAGTTAATTGTTAAATTAAATGTCATCACTAATACACAGGGGATAATATTCCAGTTAATTGTTAAATTAGATGTCATCACTAAAACACAGGGGATAATATTCCAGTTAATTGTTAAATTAGATATCATCACTAATACACAGGTGATAATATTCCAGTTAATTGTTCAATTAGATGTCATCACTAATACACAGGGGATAATATTCCAGTTAATTGTTAAATTAGATGTCATCACTAATACACAGGGGATAATATTCCAGTTAATTGTTCAACTAGATGTCATCACTAATACACAGGGGATAATATTCCAGTTAATTGTTAAATTAGATGTCATCACTAATACACAGGGGATAATATTCCGATTAATTGTTAAATTCGATGTCATCACTAATACACAGGGGATAATATTCCGCATAATTGATAAATTAGATTTCATCAATAATACACAGGGGATAATATTCCGATTAATTGTCAAATTCGATGTCATCACTAATACACAGGGGATAATATTCCGCATAATTGTTAAATTAGATGTCATCACTAAAACACGGGATAATATTCCAGTTAATGGTTAAAGTAGATGTCATCACTAATACACAGGGGATAATATTCCAGTTAATTGTTCAATTAGATGTCATCACAAATACACAGGGGATAATATTCCAGTTAATTTTTAAATTAGATGTCATCACTAATACACAGGTGATAATATTCCAGTTAATTGTTAAATTAGATGTCATCACTAATACACAGGGGATAATATTCCAGTTAATTGTTCAATTAGATGTCATCACAAATACACAGGGGATAATATTCCAGTTAATTTTTAAATTAGATGTCATCACTAATACACGGGATAATATTCCAGTTAATTGTTACATTAGATATCATCACTAATACACAGGGGATAATATTCCAGTAAATTGTTCAATTAGATTTCATCACTAATACACAGGGGATAATATTCCAGTAAATTGTTAAATTAGATGCCAACACTAATACACGGGATAATATTCCTGTTAATGGTTAAATTAGATGTCATCACTAATACACAGGGGACAATATTCCAGTAAATTGTTAAATTAGATGTCATCACTAATACACGGGATAATATTCCAGTTAATTGTTAAATTAGATGTCATCACTAATACACAAGGGATAATATTCCAGTTAATTGTTCAATTAGATGTCAGCACGAATACACAGGGGATAATATTCCAGTTAATTGTTAAATTAGAAGTCATCACGAATACACAAGGGCTAACATTCCATTTAATTGTTAAATTAGATGTCATCACTAATACACAGGTGATAATATTCCAGTTAATTGTTAAATTAGATGTCAGCACTAATACACAGGGGATAATATTCCAGTTAATTGTTAAATTAGATGACATCACTAATACACAGGTGATAATATTCCAGTTAATTGTTAAATTAGATGTCATCACCAATACACAGAGGATAATATTCCAGTTAATTGTTCAATTAGATGTCATCACTAATACACAGGTGATAATATTCCAGTTAATTGTTAAATTAGATGTCATCACTAATACACAGGGGATAATATTCCGCATAATTGCTAAATTAGATTTCATCAATAATACACAGGGGATAATATTCCGATTAATTGTCAAATTCGATGTCATCACTAATACACAGGGGATAATATTCCGCATAATTGTTAAATTAGATGTCATCACTAATACACGGGATAATATTCCAGTTAATGGTTAAAGTAGATGTCATCACTAATACACAGGGGATAATATTCCAGTTAATTTTTAAATTAGATGTCATCACTAATACACAGGTGATAATATTCCAGTTAATGGTTAAATTAGATGTCATCACTAATACACAGGGGATAATATTCCAGTTAATTGTTCAATTAGATGTCATCACAAATACACAGGGGATAATATTCCAGTTAATTGTTAAATTAGATGTCATCGCTAATACACAGGGGATAATATTCCAGTTAAATGTTCAATTAGATGTCATCACTAATACACAGGGGATAATATTCCAGTTAATTGTTCAATTAGATGTCATCACTAATACACAGGGGATAATATTCCAGGGTAATTGTTAAATTAAAAGTCATCACTAATACACAGGGGATGATATTCCAGTTAATTGTTAAATTCGATGTCATCACTAATGCACAGGGGACATTATTCCAGTTAATTGTTAAATTAGATATCATCACTAATACACAGGTGATAATATTCCAGTTAATTGTTCAATTCGATGTCATCACTAATGCACAGGGGATAATATTCCAGTTAATTGTTCAATTAGATGTCATCACTAATACACAGGGGATGATATTCCAGTTAATTGTTAAATTAGATGTCATCACTAATACACAGGGGATGATATTCCAGTTAATTGTTAAATTAGAAGTCATCACGAATACACAAGGGCTAACATTCCATTTAATTGTTAAATTAGATGTCATCACTAATACACAGGTGATAATATTCCAGTTAATTGTTAAATTAGATGTCAGCACTAATACACAGGGGATAATATTCCAGTTAATTGTTAAATTAGATGACATCACTAATACACAGGTGATAATATTCCAGTTAATTGTTAAATTAGATGTCATCACCAATACACAGAGGATAATATTCCAGTTAATTGTTCAATTAGATGTCATCACTAATACACAGGTGATAATATTCCAGTTAATTGTTAAATTAGATGTCATCACTAATACACAGGGGATAATATTCCGCATAATTGCTAAATTAGATTTCATCAATAATACACAGGGGATAATATTCCGATTAATTGTCAAATTCGATGTCATCACTAATACACAGGGGATAATATTCCGCATAATTGTTAAATTAGATGTCATCACTAATACACGGGATAATATTCCAGTTAATGGTTAAAGTAGATGTCATCACTAATACACAGGGGATAATATTCCAGTTAATTTTTAAATTAGATGTCATCACTAATACACAGGTGATAATATTCCAGTTAATGGTTAAATTAGATGTCATCACTAATACACAGGGGATAATATTCCAGTTAATTGTTCAATTAGATGTCATCACAAATACACAGGGGATAATATTCCAGTTAATTGTTAAATTAGATGTCATCGCTAATACACAGGGGATAATATTCCAGTTAAATGTTCAATTAGATGTCATCACTAATACACAGGGGATAATATTCCAGTTAATTGTTCAATTAGATGTCATCACTAATACACAGGGGATAATATTCCAGGGTAATTGTTAAATTAAAAGTCATCACTAATACACAGGGGATGATATTCCAGTTAATTGTTAAATTCGATGTCATCACTAATGCACAGGGGACATTATTCCAGTTAATTGTTAAATTAGATATCATCACTAATACACAGGTGATAATATTCCAGTTAATTGTTCAATTCGATGTCATCACTAATGCACAGGGGATAATATTCCAGTTAATTGTTCAATTAGATGTCATCACTAATACACAGGGGATGATATTCCAGTTAATTGTTAAATTAGATGTCATCGCTAATACACAGGGGATAATATTCCAGTTAAATGTTCAATTAGATGTCATCACTAATACACAGGGGATAATATTCCAGTTAATTGTTCAATTAGATGTCATCACTAATACACAGGGGATAATATTCCAGTTAATTGTTAAATTAAAAGTCATCACTAATACACAGGGGATGATATTCCAGTTAATTGTTAAATTCGATGTCATCACTAATGCACAGGGGACAATATTCCAGTTAATTGTTCAATTAGATGTCATCACGAATACACAAGGGATAACATTCCATTTAATTGTTCAATTAGATGTCATCACGAATACACAGGGGATAATATTCCAGTTAATTGTTAAATTAGATATCATCACTAATACACAGGGGATAATATTCCAGTTAATTGTTAAATTAGATGTCATCACTAATACACAGGTGATAATATTCCAGTTAATTGTTAAATTAAATGTCATCACTAATACACAGGGGATAATATTCCAGTTAATTGTTAAATTAGATGTCATCACTAAAACACAGGGGATAATATTCCAGTTAATTGTTAAATTAGATATCATCACTAATACACAGGTGATAATATTCCAGTTAATTGTTCAATTAGATGTCATCACTAATACACAGGGGATAATATCCCAGTTAATTGTTAAATTAGATGTCATCACTAATACACAGGGGATAATATTCCAGTTAATTGTTCAACTAGATGTCATCACTAATACACAGGGGATAATATTCCAGTTAATTGTTAAATTAGATGTCATCACTAATACACAGGGGATAATATTCCGATTAATTGTTAAATTCGATGTCATCACTAATACACAGGGGATAATATTCCGCATAATTGATAAATTAGATTTCATCAATAATACACAGGGGATAATATTCCGATTAATTGTCAAATTCGATGTCATCACTAATACACAGGGGATAATATTCCGCATAATTGTTAAATTAGATGTCATCACTAAAACACGGGATAATATTCCAGTTAATGGTTAAAGTAGATGTCATCACTAATACACAGGGGATAATATTCCAGTTAATTGTTCAATTAGATGTCATCACAAATACACAGGGGATAATATTCCAGTTAATTTTTAAATTAGATGTCATCACTAATACACAGGTGATAATATTCCAGTTAATTGTTAAATTAGATGTCATCACTAATACACAGGGGATAATATTCCAGTTAATTGTTCAATTAGATGTCATCACAAATACACAGGGGATAATATTCCAGTTAATTTTTAAATTAGATGTCATCACTAATACACGGGATAATATTCCAGTTAATTGTTACATTAGATATCATCACTAATACACAGGGGATAATATTCCAGTAAATTGTTCAATTAGATTTCATCACTAATACACAGGGGATAATATTCCAGTAAATTGTTAAATTAGATGCCAACACTAATACACGGGATAATATTCCTGTTAATGGTTAAATTAGATGTCATCACTAATACACAGGGGACAATATTCCAGTAAATTGTTAAATTAGATGTCATCACTAATACACGGGATAATATTCCAGTTAATTGTTAAATTAGATGTCATCACTAATACACAAGGGATAATATTCCAGTTAATTGTTCAATTAGATGTCAGCACGAATACACAGGGGATAATATTCCAGTTAATTGTTAAATTAGAAGTCATCACGAATACACAAGGGCTAACATTCCATTTAATTGTTAAATTAGATGTCATCACTAATACACAGGTGATAATATTCCAGTTAATTGTTAAATTAGATGTCAGCACTAATACACAGGGGATAATATTCCAGTTAATTGTTAAATTAGATGACATCACTAATACACAGGTGATAATATTCCAGTTAATTGTTAAATTAGATGTCATCACCAATACACAGAGGATAATATTCCAGTTAATTGTTCAATTAGATGTCATCACTAATACACAGGTGATAATATTCCAGTTAATTGTTAAATTAGATGTCATCACTAATACACAGGGGATAATATTCCGCATAATTGCTAAATTAGATTTCATCAATAATACACAGGGGATAATATTCCGATTAATTGTCAAATTCGATGTCATCACTAATACACAGGGGATAATATTCCGCATAATTGTTAAATTAGATGTCATCACTAATACACGGGATAATATTCCAGTTAATGGTTAAAGTAGATGTCATCACTAATACACAGGGGATAATATTCCAGTTAATTTTTAAATTAGATGTCATCACTAATACACAGGTGATAATATTCCAGTTAATGGCTAAATTAGATGTCATCACTAATACACAGGGGATAATATTCCAGTTAATTGTTCAATTAGATGTCATCACAAATACACAGGGGATAATATTCCAGTTAATTGTTAAATTAGATGTCATCGCTAATACACAGGGGATAATATTCCAGTTAAATGTTCAATTAGATGTCATCACTAATACACAGGGGATAATATTCCAGTTAATTGTTCAATTAGATGTCATCACTAATACACAGGGGATAATATTCCAGGGTAATTGTTAAATTAAAAGTCATCACTAATACACAGGGGATGATATTCCAGTTAATTGTTAAATTCGATGTCATCACTAATGCACAGGGGACATTATTCCAGTTAATTGTTAAATTAGATATCATCACTAATACACAGGTGATAATATTCCAGTTAATTGTTCAATTCGATGTCATCACTAATGCACAGGGGATAATATTCCAGTTAATTGTTCAATTAGATGTCATCACTAATACACAGGGGATGATATTCCAGTTAATTGTTAAATTAGATGTCATCGCTAATACACAGGGGATAA
Organism: Heterodontus francisci; assembly: GCF_036365525.1. NCBI lineage: Eukaryota > Metazoa > Chordata > Chondrichthyes > Heterodontiformes > Heterodontidae > Heterodontus > Heterodontus francisci. The sequence goes on from NC_090391.1 coordinate 41,484,245, forward strand.
TATTCCAGTTAAATGTTCAATTAGATGTCATCACTAATACACAGGGGATAATATTCCAGTTAATTGTTCAATTAGATGTCATCACTAATACACAGGGGATAATATTCCAGTTAATTGTTAAATTAAAAGTCATCACTAATACACAGGGGATGATATTCCAGTTAATTGTTAAATTCGATGTCATCACTAATGCACAGGGGACAATATTCCAGTTAATTGTTCAATTAGATGTCATCACTAATACACAGGGGATGATATTCCAGTTAATTGTTAAATTAGATGTCATCGCTAATACACAGGGGATAATATTCCAGTTAAATGTTCAATTAGATGTCATCACTAATAAACAGGGGATAATATTCCAGTTAATTGTTAAATTAGATGTCATCACTAATACACAGGGGTTAATATTCCAGTTAATTGCTAAATTGGATGTCATCACTAATACACAGGGGATAATATTCCAGTTAATTTGTTCAATTAGATGGCATCGCTAATACTCAGTGGATAATATTCCAGTTAATTGTTCGACTAGATGTCATCACTAATACACAGGGGATAATATTCCAGTTAATTGTTAAATTAGATGGCATCGCTAATACACAGGGGATAATATTCCGTTTAATTGTTCAGTTAGATGTCATCACTAATACACAGGGAATAATATTCTGGTTAATTGTTTAATTAGATGTCATCACTAATACACAGAGAATAATATTCTGGTTAATTGTTCAATTAGATGTCATCACTAATACACAGGGGATAATATTCCAGTAAATTGTTAAATTAGATGTCATCACTAATACACGGGATAATATTTCAGTTCATTGCTAAATTAGAAGTCATCACTAATACACAGGGGATGATATTCCAGTTAATTGTTCAATTAGATGTCATCACTAATACACAGGGGATGATATTCCAGTTAATTGTTAAATTAGATGTCATCGCTAATACACAGGGGATAATATTCCAGTTAAATGTTCAATTAGATGTCATCACTAATACACAGGGGATAATATTCCAGTTAATTGTTCAATTAGATGTCATCACTAATACACAGGGGATAATATTCCAGTTCATTGCTAAATTAAAAGTCATCACTAATACACATGGGATGATATTCCAGTTAATTGTTAAATTCGATGACATCACTAATGCACAGGGGACAATATTCCAGTTAATTGTTCAATTAGATGTCATCACTAATACACAGGGGATGATATTCCAGTTAATTGTTAAATTAGATGTCATCGCTAATACACAGTGGATAATATTCCAGTTAAATGTTCAATTAGATGTCATCTCTAATACACAGGGGATAATATTCCAGTTAATTGTTAAATTAGATGTCATCACTAATACACAGGGGATAATATTCCAGTTAATTGCTAAATTGGATGTCATCACTAATACACAGGGGATAATATTCCAGTTAATTGTTTAATTAGATGTCATCACTAATACACAGGGGATAATATTCCAGTTAATTGCTAAATTGGATATCATCACTAATACACAGGGGATAATATTCCAGTTAATTGTTAAATTAGATGTCATCACTAATACACAGGGGATAATATTCCGCATAATTGTTAAATTAAATGTCATCACTAATACACAGGATATAGTATTCTGCTGAATTGTTAAATTCGCTGTCATCAATAATACACAGGGTATGATATTGCAGTTAATTGTTAAATTAGATGTCATCACTAGAACGCAGAGGATAATATTCCAGTTAATTGTTAAACTATCTGTCATCACTCAAACACAGGGAATAGTATTCCAGTAAATTGTTAAATTATATTTTATCACCAACACACAGGGAATAATATTCTGGTTAGTTGTTCAAGTAGATGTCATCACTAATACACAGGGGATAATATTCGAGTTAATTGTTAACTTAGATGTCATCACTGAGACACAGAAATTAGTATTCTGGTTAATTTTTTAATTAGATGTCATCACTAATAGACAGGGAATAAGATTCTGGTTAAAAGTTCAATTTGATGTCGTCATTAATACACAGGGGATAATATTCTAGTTAATTGTTCAATTAGATGTCATCACTAAAACACGGGATAATATTCCAGTTAATGGTTAAAGTAGATGTCATCACTAATACACAGGGGATAATATTCCAGTTAATTGTTCAATTAGATGTCATCACAAATACACAGGGGATAATATTCCAGTTAATTTTTAAATTAGATGTCATCACTAATACACAGGTGATAATATTCCAGTTAATTGTTAAATTAGATGTCATCACTAATACACAGGGGATAATATTCCAGTTAATTGTTCAATTAGATGTCATCACAAATACACAGGGGATAATATTCCAGTTAATTTTTAAATTAGATGTCATCACTAATACACGGGATAATATTCCAGTTAATTGTTACATTAGATATCATCACTAATACACAGGGGATAATATTCCAGTAAATTGTTCAATTAGATTTCATCACTAATACACAGGGGATAATATTCCAGTAAATTGTTAAATTAGATGCCAACACTAATACACGGGATAATATTCCTGTTAATGGTTAAATTAGATGTCATCACTAATACACAGGGGACAATATTCCAGTAAATTGTTAAATTAGATGTCATCACTAATACACGGGATAATATTCCAGTTAATTGTTAAATTAGATGTCATCACTAATACACAAGGGATAATATTCCAGTTAATTGTTCAATTAGATGTCAGCACGAATACACAGGGGATAATATTCCAGTTAATTGTTAAATTAGAAGTCATCACGAATACACAAGGGCTAACATTCCATTTAATTGTTAAATTAGATGTCATCACTAATACACAGGTGATAATATTCCAGTTAATTGTTAAATTAGATGTCAGCACTAATACACAGGGGATAATATTCCAGTTAATTGTTAAATTAGATGACATCACTAATACACAGGTGATAATATTCCAGTTAATTGTTAAATTAGATGTCATCACCAATACACAGAGGATAATATTCCAGTTAATTGTTCAATTAGATGTCATCACTAATACACAGGTGATAATATTCCAGTTAATTGTTAAATTAGATGTCATCACTAATACACAGGGGATAATATTCCGCATAATTGCTAAATTAGATTTCATCAATAATACACAGGGGATAATATTCCGATTAATTGTCAAATTCGATGTCATCACTAATACACAGGGGATAATATTCCGCATAATTGTTAAATTAGATGTCATCACTAATACACGGGATAATATTCCAGTTAATGGTTAAAGTAGATGTCATCACTAATACACAGGGGATAATATTCCAGTTAATTTTTAAATTAGATGTCATCACTAATACACAGGTGATAATATTCCAGTTAATTGTTAAATTAGATGTCATCACTAATACACAGGGGATAATATTCCAGTTAATTGTTCAATTAGATGTCATCACAAATACACAGGGGATAATATTCCAGTTAATTGTTAAATTAGATGTCATCGCTAATACACAGGGGATAATATTCCAGTTAAATGTTCAATTAGATGTCATCACTAATACACAGGGGATAATATTCCAGTTAATTGTTCAATTAGATGTCATCACTAATACACAGGGGATAATATTCCAGGGTAATTGTTAAATTAAAAGTCATCACTAATACACAGGGGATGATATTCCAGTTAATTGTTAAATTCGATGTCATCACTAATGCACAGGGGACATTATTCCAGTTAATTGTTAAATTAGATATCATCACTAATACACAGGTGATAATATTCCAGTTAATTGTTCAATTCGATGTCATCACTAATGCACAGGGGATAATATTCCAGTTAATTGTTCAATTAGATGTCATCACTAATACACAGGGGATGATATTCCAGTTAATTGTTAAATTAGATGTCATCGCTAATACACAGGGGATAATATTCCAGTTAAATGTTCAATTAGATGTCATCACTAATACACAGGGGATAATATTCCAGTTAATTGTTCAATTAGATGTCATCACTAATACACAGGGGATAATATTCCAGTTAATTGTTAAATTAAAAGTCATCACTAATACACAGGGGATGATTTTCCAGTTAATTGTTAAATTCGATGTCATCACTAATGCACAGGGGACAATATTCCAGTTAATTGTTCAATTAGATGTCATCACTAATACACAGGGGATGATATTCCAGTTAATTGTTAAATTAGATGTCATCGCTAATACACAGGGGATAATATTCCAGTTAAATGTTCAATTAGATGTCATCACTAATAAACAGGGGATAATATTCCAGTTAATTGTTAAATTAGATGTCATCACTAATACACAGGGGTTAATATTCCAGTTAATTGCTAAATTGGATGTCATCACTAATACACAGGGGATAATATTCCAGTTAATTTGTTCAATTAGATGGCATCGCTAATACTCAGTGGATAATATTCCAGTTAATTGTTCGACTAGATGTCATCACTAATACACAGGGGATAATATTCCAGTTAATTGTTAAATTAGATGGCATCGCTAATACACAGGGGATAATATTCCGTTTAATTGTTCAGTTAGATGTCATCACTAATACACAGGGAATAATATTCTGGTTAATTGTTTAATTAGATGTCATCACTAATACACAGAGAATAATATTCTGGTTAATTGTTCAATTAGATGTCATCACTAATACACAGGGGATAATATTCCAGTAAATTGTTAAATTAGATGTCATCACTAATACACGGGATAATATTTCAGTTCATTGCTAAATTAGAAGTCATCACTAATACACAGGGGATGATATTCCAGTTAATTGTTCAATTAGATGTCATCACTAATACACAGGGGATGATATTCCAGTTAATTGTTAAATTAGATGTCATCGCTAATACACAGGGGATAATATTCCAGTTAAATGTTCAATTAGATGTCATCACTAATACACAGGGGATAATATTCCAGTTAATTGTTCAATTAGATGTCATCACTAATACACAGGGGATAATATTCCAGTTCATTGCTAAATTAAAAGTCATCACTAATACACATGGGATGATATTCCAGTTAATTGTTAAATTCGATGACATCACTAATGCACAGGGGACAATATTCCAGTTAATTGTTCAATTAGATGTCATCACTAATACACAGGGGATGATATTCCAGTTAATTGTTAAATTAGATGTCATCGCTAATACACAGTGGATAATATTCCAGTTAAATGTTCAATTAGATGTCATCTCTAATACACAGGGGATAATATTCCAGTTAATTGTTAAATTAGATGTCATCACTAATACACAGGGGATAATATTCCAGTTAATTGCTAAATTGGATGTCATCACTAATACACAGGGGATAATATTCCAGTTAATTGTTTAATTAGATGTCATCACTAATACACAGGGGATAATATTCCAGTTAATTGCTAAATTGGATATCATCACTAATACACAGGGGATAATATTCCAGTTAATTGTTAAATTAGATGTCATCACTAATACACAGGGGATAATATTCCGCATAATTGTTAAATTAAATGTCATCACTAATACACAGGATATAGTATTCTGCTGAATTGTTAAATTCGCTGTCATCAATAATACACAGGGTATGATATTGCAGTTAATTGTTAAATTAGATGTCATCACTAGAACGCAGAGGATAATATTCCAGTTAATTGTTAAACTATCTGTCATCACTCAAACACAGGGAATAGTATTCCAGTAAATTGTTAAATTATATTTTATCACCAACACACAGGGAATAATATTCTGGTTAGTTGTTCAATTAGATGTCATCACTAATACACAGGGGATAATATTCGAGTTAATTGTTAACTTAGATGTCATCACTGAGACACAGAAATTAGTATTCTGGTTAATTTTTTAATTAGATGTCATCACTAATAGACAGGGAATAAGATTCTGGTTAAAAGTTCAATTTGATGTCGTCATTAATACACAGGGGATAATATTCTAGTTAATTGTTCAATTAGATGTCATCACTAATACACAGGGGATAATATTCCAGTTAATTGTTAAATTAGATGTCATCACTAATACACAGGGGATAATATTCCAGTTAATTGTTAAATTAGACGTCATCACTAATACACAGGGGATAATATTCCAGTTAATTGTTCAACTAGATGTCATCACTAATACACAGGGGATAATATTCCAGTTAATTGTTAAATTAGATGTCATCACTAATACACAGAGGATAATATTCCAGTTAATTGTTAAATTAGACGTCATCACTAATACACAGGTGATAATATTCCAGTTAATTGTTAAATTAGATGTCATCACTAATACACAGAGGATAATATTCCAGTTAATTGTTCAATGAGATGTCATCCCTAATACACAGGGGATAATATTCCGCATAATTGTTAAATTAGATGTCATCACTAAGACACAGGGGATAATATTCCAGTTAATTGTTAAATTAGACGTCATCACTAATACACAGGGGATAATATTCCAGTTAATTGTTAAATTAGATATCATCACTAATACACAGGGGATAATATTCCAGTTAATTGTTAAATTAGATGTCGTCACTAATACACAGAGGATAATATTCCAGTTAATTGTTCAATTAGATGTCATCACTAATACACAGGGGATAATATTCAGGTTAATTGTTTAATTAGATGTCATCACTAATACACAGAGGATAATATTCCAGTTAATTGTTCAATTAGATGTCATCACTAATACACAGGGGATAATATTCCAGTTAATTGTTAAATTAGATGTCATCACTAATACACAGGGGATAATATTAAAGTTAATTGGTAAATCAGATGTCATCACTAATACACAGGGGATAATATTCCACATAATTGTTCAATTAAATGTCATCACTAATACACAGTGGATGATATTCCAGTTAATTGTTAAATTAGATGTCATCGCTAATACACAGGGGATAATATTCCAGTTAAATGTTCAATTAGATGTCATCACTAATACTCAGGGGATAATATTCCAGTTAATTGTTCAATTAGATGTCATCACTCATACACAGGGGATAATATTCCAATTAATTGTTAAATTAGATATCATCACTAATACACAGGGGATAATATTCCAGTTAATTGCTAAATTGGATGTCATCACTAATACACAGGTGATAATATTCCAGTTAATTGCTAAATTGGATGTCATCACTAATACACAGGGGATAATATTCCAGTTAATTGTTAAATTAGATATCATCACTAATACACAGGGGATAATATTCCAGTTAATTGCTAAATTGGATGTCATCACTAATACACAGGGGATAATATTCAGGTTAATTGTTTAATTAGATGTCATCACTAATACACAGGGGATAATATTCCAGTTAATTGTTAAATTAGATGTCATCACTAATACACAGGGGATAATATTCGCATAATTGTTAAATTAGATGTCATCACTAATACACAGGGGATAATATTCCAGTTAATTGTTAAATTAGATGTCATCACTAATACACAGGGGATAATATTCGCATAATTGTTAAATTAGATGTCATCACTAATACACAGGATATAGTATTCAGGTTAATTGTTAAATTAGCTGTCATCACTAATACACAGGGGATAATATTCCAGTTGATCGTTAAATTAGATGTCATCACTAGAACGCAGAGGATAATATTCCAGTTAATTGTTAATCTATATGTCATCACTAATACACAGGGAATAGCATTCCAGTAAATTGTTAAATTAGATTTCATCACTGACACGCAGGGAATAATATTCAGGTTAATTGTTCAATTAGATGTCATCACTCATGCACAGGGGATAATATTCCAGTTAATTGTTAAATTGGATGTCATCACTAATACACAGGTGATAATATTCCAGTTAATTGTTAAATTAGATGTCATCACTAATACACAGGGGATAATATTCCAGTTAATTGTTAAATTGGATGTCATCACTAATACATAGGGGATAATATTCCCGTTAATTGTTAAATTAGATGTCATCACTAATACACAGGGGATAATATTCCGCATAATTGTTAAATTAAATGTCATCACTAATACACAGGATATAGTATTCTGGTTAATTGTTAAATTCGCTGTCATCAATAATACACAGGGTATGATATTGCAGTTAGTTGTTAAATTAGATGTCATCACTGGAACGCAGAGGATAATATTCCAGTTAATTGTTCAACTAGATGTCATCACTCATACACAGGGGATAATATTCCAGTTAATTGTTAAATTAGATGTCATCACTAATACACAGGGGATAATATTCCAGTTAATTGTTAAATTAGATGTCATCACTAATACACAGGTGATAATATTCCAGTTAATGGTTAAATTATATGTCATCACTAATACACAGGTGATAATATTCCAGTTAATTGTTAAATTAGATGTCATCACTAATACACAGGGGATAATATTCCAGTTAATTGTGCAATTAGATGTCATCACTAATACACAGGGGATAATATTCCGCACAATTGTTAAATTAGATGTTATCACTAATACACAGGGGATAATATTCCAGTTAATTGTTAAATTAGATGTCATCACTAATACACAGGTGATAATATTCCAGTTAATTGTTAAATTAGATATCATCACTAATACACAGGGGATAATATTCCGCATAATTGTTATATTAGATGTCATCACTAATACACAGGGGATAATATTCCAGTTAATTGTTAAATTAGATATCATCACTAATACACAGGTGATAATATTCCAGTTAATTGTTAAATTAGATGTCATCACTAATACACAGGGGATAATATTCCAGTTAATTGCTAAATTGGATGTCATCACTAATACACAGGGGATAATATTCCAGTTAATTGTTTAATTAGATGTCATCGCTAATACACAGGGGATAATATTCCAGTTAATTGCTAAATTGGATATCATCACTAATACACAGGTGATAATATTCCAGTTAATTGCTAAATTGGATGTCATCACTAATACACAGGGGATAATATTCCAGTTAATTGTTAAATTAGATGTCATCACTAATACACAGGGGATAATATTCCGCATAATTGTTAAATTAGATTTCATCACTAATACACAGGATATAGTATTCTGGTTAATTGTTAAATTAGCTGTCATCAATAATACACAGGGGATAATATTCCAGTTGATCGTTAAATTAGATGTCATCACTAGAACGCAGAGGATAATATTCCAGTTAATTGTTAATCTATATGTCATCACTAATACACAGGGAATAGTATTCCAGTAAATTGTTAAATTAGATTTCATCACTGACACGCAGGGGATAATATTCCAGTTAATTGTTCAATTAGATGTCATCACTAATACACAGGGGATAATATTCCAGTTAATTGTTAAATTGGATGTCATCACTAATACATAGGGGATAATATTCCAGTTAATTGTTAAATTAGATGTCATCACTAATACACAGGGGATAATATTCCGCATAATTGTTAAATTAAATGTCATCACTAATACACAGGATATAGTATTCTGGTTAATTGTTAAATTCGCTGTCATCAATAATACACAGGGTATGATATTGCAGTTAATTGTTAAATTAGATGTCATCACTAGAACGCAGAGGATAATATTCCAGTTAATTGTTAATCTATCTGTCATCACTAATACACAGGGAACAGTATTCCAGTAAATTGTTAAATTAGATTTCATCACTGACACGCAGGGAATAATATTCAGGTTAATTGTTCAATTAGATGTCTTCACTGATACACAGGGGATAATATTCGAGTTAATTGTTAACTTAGATGTCATCACTGAGGCTCAGGAATTAGTATTCTGGTTAATTTTTTAATTAGATGTCATCACTAATAGACAGGGAATAAGATTCTGGTTAAAAGTTCAATTAGATGTCGTCATTAATACACAGGGGATAATATTCCAGTTAATTGTTCAATTAGATGTCATCACTAATACACAGGTGATAATATTCCAGTTAATTGTTAAATTAGATGTCATCACTAATACACAGGGATAATATTCCAGTTAATTGTTAAATTAGACGTCATCACTAATACACAGAGGATAATATTCCAGTTAATTGTTCAATTAGATGTCATCACTAATACACAGGGGATAATATTAAAGTTAATTGTTAAATCAGATGTCATCACTAATACACAGGTGATAATATTCCAGTTAATTGTTAAATTAGATATCATCACTAATACACAGGTGATAATATTCCAGTTAATTGTTAAATTAGATGTCATCACTAATACACAGGGATAATATTCCAGTTAATTGTTAAATTAGACGTCATCACTAATACACAGGGGATAATATTCCACCTAATTGTTAAATTAGATGTCATCACTAATACACAGAGAATAATATTCCAGTTAATTGTTAAATTAGATGTCATCACTCATACACAGGGGATAATATTCTGGTTCATTTTTAAATTAGATGTCATAACTAATACACCGGGGATTATATTCCGTTTAATTGTTAAATTAGATATCATCACTAACACACAGGATATAATATTCTGGCTAACTGTTAAATTTGATGTCATCACTTATGCACAGGGGGTAATATTCTGGTTAAATGTTAGATTCGACGTTATCACTAATACACTGGGTCGAGTATTCTGGGTAAATATTAGAATAGATGTCACCACTAATACACAGGGGATAAGATTCTGGTAAATTTTTAAATTAGATGTCATCACTTATACACAGGTGACAATATAATGATTAATTGTTGCATTGAATGCCATTACACATACACAGGATATAACCTGTTTAATTGTTAAATTAGACGCCATGACTAATACACAGGGGATAATATTTTGGTTAACTGTTAAATTAGATGTCATCACTAATGTTTGGGGGTTATAAAGCACTAGGAACGTCATTTAGGAACAGGTCCTCGAGGATCATAATCTGCGGATTACTGCCAGAGCCATGTGCAAATTGTTTTTGGGATAAGAATAATATGGAAGTAAACACGTGGCTAAGGGAGTGGCGTGGGAAAGAGGGGTTCCATTTCATAGGGCATTGGCATCAGTTTTGGAACCGGGGGGATCTGTACTAATGGGACCGTCTCCACCTGAACCAATCTGGAACCAGTGTTCTAGCGAAACGTATAAATAGGGTGGTCTCTAGGACTTTAAACTAGTGACTCGGGGGGAAGTGAAAGGGAAAACGACAGGCAGTATGATGATAAATAAAAAGGTAAGCAGCAGGCTAACATGTGTGCAGGATGGTTTAGGTTCAAGGCAGACGATAAAAGAAACAGAAAGGAAGGATAACTCAGGAGTTATTAGAGATGTTGGGAATCATGAGGGTAAGAAAGCTAGCATAAAGGCACTTTACCTGAATGCTCGTAGCATTCGTAACAAGGCTGATGAGTGAACGGCACAAATCATCGAGAATAAATATGATTTGGTAGCCATTACGCAGACATGGTTACAGGTTGGTCACGACTGGGAGTTAAATATCCAGGGGTACCAGACTATTCGGAGGGACAGACAGGAAGGTAAGGGAGGTGGTGTAGCTCTGATGCTCAAGGACGACATCAGGGCGGTGCTGAGAGATGATATAGGTTCTATGGAGAATGAGGTTGAATCCATTTAGGTGGAAATTAGAAACTCTAAGAAGAAAAAGTCATTGATAGGCGTAGTCTATAGGCCACCAAATAATAACATCACATTGGGGCGGGCAATAAACAAAGAAATAACTAATGCCTGTAAAAATGGTATGGCAATTATCATGGGGGATTTTAATCTACATGGAGAATGGTCGAACCAGCTCAGTCAGGGTAGCCTTGAGGAGGAATTCGTTGAGTGTATCCGAGATAGTTTTCTTGAACAGTATGTAATGGAACCGACGAGGGAGCAAACTATCCTAAATCTAGTCCTGTGTAATGAGACAGGAATAATTAATGACCTCATGGTTAGGGATCCTCTTGGAAGGAGTGATCACAGTATGGTTGAATTTAGAATACAGATGGAGAGCGTGAAGATAAAATCCAATACCAGGGTCCTGTGCTTGAACAAGGGGGACTACAATAGAATGAGGGAGGACTTGGCTAAAGTGGACTGGAAACAAAGATTTTACGGTGGAACAGTTGACGAGCAGTTGAGGACTTCAAAGCAATTTTTCAAAGTGCTCTGCAAAGTATATTCCAGTGAAAAGGAAGGACTGGAAGAAAAGGGGTAATCTGCCATGGGTGTCTAAGGAAATAAGGGAGGCTATCAAATTGAAAAAGAAGGCATACAAAGTGGCCAAAAGTAGCATGAAACTAGAAGATTGGGAAAACTTTAAAGGTCAACAGAAAGCGACAAAAAGAGCTATAAAGAAAAGAAAGATGGAACATGAGAAAAAACTAGCACAGAATATAAAGACAGATAGCAAAAGTTTCTATAAATATATAAAACGAAAAAAGAGTGGCTAAAGTAAACGTTCATCCTTTAGAGGGTGAGAAGGGGAATTTAGTTATGGGATCTGATAAAATGGCCGAGGCATTGAACAGGTATTTTGTATCGGTCTTCTCAGTGGAGGACATTAATAACATGCCAGTAATTGACAAAGAGACGAACGTAGGTGAGGACCTGGGAACAATCATTATTACGGAAGAGGTTGTGTTGGTCAAGCTAATGGAGCTAAGGATTGATAAGTCTCCTGGCCCTGATGGAATGCATCCCAGGGTACTAAAAGAGATGGCGGGAGAAATAGCTGGTGCACTGACGGTAATTTTCCAAAATTCGCTTGACTCTGGGGTAGTCCCAGTTGATTGGAAAACAGCAGATGTGACGCCACTGTTTAAAAAGGGAAGTAGAAAAAAGATGGCGAATTATAGACCAATTAGCTTAACCTCTGTAGTGGGGAAGATGTTTGAGTCTATTATCAAGGAAGAAATAGCAGGGCATCTCGATATAAATTGTCCCGTTGGGCAGACGCAGCATGGGTTCATGAAGGGCAGGTCATGCTTGACAAATCTTTTGGAATTCTATGATGACATTCCAAGCAAGGTGGACAATGGGGACCCAGTGGATGTGGTGTACCTAGATTTCCAAAAGGCCTTCGACAAGGTGCTGCACAAGAGGCTGCTGCATAAGATAAGGATGCATGGCGTCAGGGGTAAAGTATTAGCATGGATAGAGGATTGGTTGACTAACAGGAAGCAGAGAGTGGGGATCAAGGAGTGCTATTCTTGTTGGCATTCAGTCACTAGTGGTGTGCCTCAGGGATGCGTGTTGGGACCGCAATTATTTACAATTTATAGAGATGATTTGGAGTTGGGGACCACGTGTCGGGTGTCAAAGTTTGCAGATGACACGAAGATGAGTGGCAGAGCAAAGTGTGCAGATGACTGTGAAACTTTGCAGAGGAACATAGATACATTGACTGAGTGGGCAAAAGTCTGGCAGATGGAATACAATGTTAATAAATGCGAAGTCATTCATTTCGGTAGGAGTAACAGGAAAAAGGATTATTACTTGAATGGTAAAAAGTTGCAGCATGCTGCTATGCAGAGGGACCTAGTTGTCCTTGTGCATGAATCGCAGGAGGTTGGTCTGCAGGTACAGCAAGTAATTAGGAAGGCAAATAGAATTTTGTCCTTCATTGCTAAAGGGATTGAGTTTAAAAGCAGAGAGGTTATGTTGCAGCTGTATAAGCTACTGGTGAGGCCGCACCTGGAGTACTGTGTGCAGTTTTGGTCCCCTAACTTGAGAAAGGATATACTGGCACTGGAGAGGGTGCAGAGGAGGTTCACTAGGGTGATTCCGGAGTTGAGGGGGTTGGCTTATGAGGAGAGACTGAGTAGATTGGGATTATATTCATTGGAGTTCAGAAGAATGAGTGGGGATCTTATAGAAGCATATAAAATCATGAAGGGAATAGATAAAATACAAGTAGAGAGGATGTTTCCACTGGCAGGTGAAGCTAGCCTCAAGATTAGAGGGAGCAGATTTAGGACTGAAATAAGAAGTAACTTCTTCACCCAGAGGGTTGTTAATCTATGGAATTCCTTGCCCAGTGAAGTAGTTGACGCTTCTTCAGTAAACGTCTTTAAAGCTAAGGTAGATATCTTTTTGAATAATAAAGGAATTAAGGGATACGGTGGGAGCGCGGGTAAGTGGATCTGAGTCCACGAAAAGGTCAGCCATGATCTTATTGAATGGCGGAGCAGGCTTGAGGGGCCGGAGGGCCTACTCCTAGTTCTTATGATCTTTTGATCTTATGATCTTATGAGATCATTAATTAATCCCACCTCGTTAAATAATATCAAATCTAGAGTAGCCTGCTCCCTGGTTGATTCCACAACATATTGCTCCAAAAAACAATCTCGAACACATTCAATAAACTCCCCCTGGAGGCTGCCCTTGCCAATTCGATTAATCCAGTCTATATGCATATTAAAATTACCCATTATTATTGCTGTGCCATTCTTACAAGTTCCCAGTATTTCCTGGTTTATATTGAGCCCCACTGCGGAACTACTGTTTGGAAACCTATAGATTACTCCCACCTTCTTTCCCTTGCTGTTTCTTATTTCTACCCAGACTGACTCTACGCCTTGATCTCCAGTGCCTAAATCACTTCTCACTACAGCATTGATCTCTTCCTTTACTAACAAAGCTACACCACCTTCTTTGCCTTCCTGCCTATCCTTCCGAAATACTGAGTACCCTTGAATATTCAATTCCCAAACCTGCTTTACCTGCAATCACGTCTCAGTTATCTTCACTAAATCAGACCCATTCGTCTCTATTTGCGCTGTTAACTCATTAATTTTATTCCGACTGCTTCGTGCATTCAGATACAAAACCTTTAAATTTGTTCTATTAATTCTATTATGTGTTCTTTTAATTTAACCCCTAGCTGCTCATATTCCCTCGCTCGACCTACATCGTTGATACCTACATGGACCACGACAACTGGATCTTTCCCCTTCCACTCCAAGTTCCTCTGCAGCCCAGATGAAATATCATGTGAACCCTGGCACCAGGTAGGCAACACAGTCTTCGCGACACTCGATCCTGACTACTGAGAACAGTTTCTATGCCCCTAACTATACTATCCCCGATGACGACTACATTTATCTTTTCTCCTCCCCCCCACTCTTGAATGACACCCTGCATCACGGTGCTGTGGTCAGATTCCTCATCCTCCCTACAGTCCCTGCTATCCCCCACACAGGCAGAAAGAATCTCGAACCTGTTGGACAAGGATAAAGGCTGAGGCTCCAGCAGCGCTACCTCCTGGATACTTCTACCTGCCTCACTCTTAGTCACACCCTCCTGTCCCTGACCACAGGTAAAATTCAAGGTACCTAATGTAAGGGGTGTGACTGTCTCCTGAAACACAGTGTCCAGGTAACTCTCTCCCTCCCTGATATGTCACAGTGTCCGATGCTCAGACTCCAGCTCATCAACTCTCAGCCGGAGGTCCTTGAGCAGCCAGCACGTGCTGCAGATGTGGTCACGAGGAACTGCAATGGGGTCCAACAGCTCCCACATCATGCAGCTACAACACATCGCCTGGCACTGCATCTCTAATTTATTTAATTCGATTTTATTTTATATTTTAATTTCCTGCTGGTCCTGAGTTTTTAATTTGCAAAATATTCTCCTGTTCACCTTTAAAGCCAATTTAACATAGAATTCAACCAGCAGTTACTTACCAACTAATTAACTTATGGTTTTCCTGTGATGTCAGTGATAGTTTTTTTCTCTCTTTCTTTTTATTCCCTTAACTACTCTCTCTCTCTGTCTTGTCTCCGACTGTGTTCCTTTAGGCGCTTTTTTAAAGCCCTGCTCCCACTGTGTTTTCTCTCTCTCTCTGGTCTCTCTCACTCTTTCAATCTCTATATATAATATGTATTCCTGCAACTAAATTGGTCAACTGGAAAAAATAAAAAGGAAAGGATTTTTATATTGTGGTTCTATGACAGAGCTGACAAAAAACACAAATAAATCACTTGCTCATTTTTTGAAGTTGACATCTGATGAGATATAATGTTCCAAACTGAGATGCAGTCCAACCTCTGAGCACGCAGAAAGGTTTTTTAAAAATAGTTATTTTACAGGAAGCTTTGAAAAGCTATTTAGCAGGCCTTCTTGAAATGCGGGAACAAGACAAAATGATACAATGAAATTCACCGACTGTTTTAGGGAATTGTGAGAAAACAAGATGGGTTATAATCTTCTATTCTTACTTGGAATTCTTTCATATTCCTGTCTTTCTTTGGCACTTTAGCAGCAATTGACTGTTTTCTACTTCCAGAATGGATGCATGTACACTCTGACCAACAGCATGAGAGCTTGACAGTTTCCCAGTCAGATGTTCTGTGCCTGATGCTGGGTTTGTCCAATCAAAGATTGCTTGCCAATTTTTCTGCCCCTGTTGCCATGGTTTCTGCATTAAGCGGAGCCTAAACTAGGTTACACACTGAAATAATGCTGTAGTTCAACTGCCTCCATCCTCTTGACCAAAAGGCGTTTATCCAGCTTACTAAAATTCTCTTTATTTCGTTTTTTTTTTAGCACAGCAGAGTCACTTTCGTAACACCATTATTGTCAGAACATCATAATCCCACATGACTATCAGCACCTGTAGCTCATCAACCTTATTTACCATGCTGCACGCATTCACAAACATGAAGAGTGCATCCTATTTAGATATTATTACATTCCCTTTTACTCTGACTCCAGTCAATGCTTTACTATTTAAATACTCTGGTGCGATCTGTCTCGCCCAATTCTCTTTGAACATGGGTTTTACTTCCTGATATTACCTCCAGGTACCCACATCCCTGCTCAGATGCAGACAATCAAAGGCACAGCCATGGTGATTATAGATAAAGAGAGAGATAGAGATAGAGGCAGAGATGGAGATAGAGATGGAGATGGAGGCAGAGATGGAGATAGAGATAGCTTATGATTAAACATTCAAGTCAATGCCCTGATCAAAATATATATAATTCTGATTGCCGTGGGAGCAATGCATTTTCAGTTCAGTCCCGCCACTCCACAGATCGTCTAACATATCACTTTATACTTTCCACATTAAAGAAATCCAACAGCCGAATACAACCATCTATTAACCTCCAAATGAGGTGAAACAAACCAGGTGTCTTTAGATGAACAGATTAATGGTTTATTAGAAAAAAAATAAACTCTTAAACACGACTAAGATATAAATAACATTTTTAAAAAGTAAATAGAATAATGTCTGTGCCGATTTACATTCTTGCCGAAGAAGAATCTTCCAATGTGGAAATGTCCAAGGTTGCTGTGAGGTCCTCGCAGCCATCCAATGGGAAAACAGAAAAACCTCAGTCACTGGGGAAACAGACCCCGCCCACAACCTCCGTCACACTGGAAACAGGCCCCGCCCCCTCTCTTCCGTCACTGGGGAACAGGCCCCGCCCCAGTCAGCATAGTTAGCGGTCCCGCCCCCCGTTCTGTCCCGATGATGACAGGCCCCCGCCCCAGTTCTGTCTCCATGGTGACAGGCCCCGTCCCGTTTCCATAGAGGCAGACCACGCCCCTACTTCGCCCTCACCCTGGAAATAGGTCCGCGCCCCGACTCCCCCGTCATGCTGGAAACAGGCCCCGTCCCCACTTTTCCATCACCGGGGAAACAGGTACCGCCCTGCTCCTCCGTCACCGTGGAAACAGGCCCCGCCTCCGATCTTTCTCCGTAGTGGCAGTCTCCACCCTCACTACGCCATCACCCTGGAAAATGGCCCCGCCCCCGGTCTGTCTCTATGGAGAGAGACCCCGCCCGGCTCTGCCTCCATGGTGACAGGACCCGCCCCCGCTCTCTATCTATGGTGACAGGCCCCATCGCCGCTCCATCGCCCTGGTGAATGGCCACAGCTCCCGCTAATGCACAGTGACAGGCCCGCCCCCCACTGATCCGTCACTCGTGCAATCAGCGTGTGTCATGCGTGTGTGTGTCTGTTTCAGTGCCTGGGTAGTGTTTTGTGTGTGAGTGCCTTTGTGCGTGTGTGACATTTATGTGTGCGAGAGAGAGACTGTGCGTGTGTGCGTGAGCAATAGAGAATAGGTGTGTGCCTGTGTGCGTGCAAGAGAGAGAGAGCATGTGTGTGTGCGAGATATCGCTTGTGAGTGTGTGTGTGTCTTTAAGAGTATGGGTGCGTGTTTTTGGAGAGAGAGCGTGTGTATTTGTGTGTGTGAGAGAGCGAGAGCAAGTGTGTGCGTGTCTGAGAGAAAGAGTCTGTGAATGTGTGTGGGTGAGAGAGAGAGCAAGTGTGTGCGTGAGGGAGAACATGTGTGTGTGCATGTGTGTGTGTGTGAGAGAGTCTGTGAACGTGTGTGTGTGTCTGAGACAGAGAGTGTGTGTGTGTGTTGGTGAGAGAGTTTGTGTGTATGGGTGTGTGAGAGAGCATGTGCGTGTGTGTGAGAGAGAGAGCGCATGTGTGTGTGTGTGTGTGAGAGAGAGAGAGAGCCAGCGAGAGAGAGCGTGTGTGTGTGTTTGTGTGTTTGTTTATCTGGTTCTCTGCCTGGAGTATGATTTATGTGTGCGTGAGTGCGTATGTGTGTGTGCCGTGTCTGTGTGTGAGTGAGAGCGTGTGTGTGTATGTGTGTGTGTGTGTGTGTGGCTCATTGCCTGCAATGTGCGTGTGTTTTAGGTCTCAGTGCCTGGGTTGTGCTGTATGTCTGTGTGTCTGTGTGAGTGCCGCAGCGTTTCTGTTGTCCTTGTGTGTCTGTATGTCAGTACTTTGCTTTGCTGTGTATCTTTGTATTTGTGTGCGTGTGTGTATGTTTTATAACTCAGGGCCTAGGTTGTGCTGTTTGTCTGTGTGTGTGTGTCTGTGCTTTTGCCGTACCTGTATGTCTGCGTCTCAGGGCCTGTGCTGTTCTGTCTTCGTGTGTGTGAGTGTAGGTGTTTGTGTGTGCCTGTTTGTGTCTGTGTGTGTTTGTTTCTTTGTGTGTGGGTGGGAGTGGGTGAGTGAGTGTGTGCGGCTCAGGACCTTGGCTGTGCTATGTCTGTGGGTGTGCTTGCAAGTGCTTTGTCTGTGTTTGTGTGCATGAGTGGGTGTGACTCAGGACTTGGGATCTGTGTGTCTGTGTGTGTGTGTGTGTGTGTGTCAGGGCCTGGGTTGTGCATGTGTCGTCATGTATGTGTGTGCGTGCCTGTTTGCACGCGTGCATGTGTGTGCCTCAGTGCTTCTTTTATGTCTGTGTGCGTGTGTCTCGGGGCCTGGGCTGTGCTGAGTGTTTGCGTGTGTTTCTGTGTGGGTTTGTCTCACGGCAAGTGTTGTGCTGTAGGTCTGCATGTGCGTGTGTGTGGGTTTTATGTCTCAGGGCCTGGGTTGTGCTGTATGTCTATGTGTGTGTTTGTGTGTGCGTGCTTGCGTGGGTTCGTATCTGTATTTGTGTGCGTGTGTGTGTGTGTCTCAGTGCCTCGTCTTTGCTCTGTGTGTCCGTGTGTGCGTGTGTGTGTGTGTGTGTGTCTGTGTTTGTTCTGTGCTTTGTGTGTGTGTGTTGATATGTGTTTCTCAGGGCCTGGGTTGTGCTGTGTACTGTGTGTGTGCGCGTGCATATGTGTATGTGTGTGTCTCATGGTTGAGTAGTGCTTGGTGTCTTTGTGTTTCTGTGTGTGTGTGTGCGTTTGTGTGTATGTGTGCGTGTATGTGCGTCTCAGGGCCTAGCTATGCTGTGTATTGTGTGTGTGTCTCAGTGTTACTCTAGTGCTGTGCGTGCATCTGTGTATCTCCGGGTCTGGGTTGTTCTTTGTGTGTGTGTATGTCTGATTCAGTGCCTAGGGTATGAGGTATGTCTGTGTGTGTCTGTGTGTTTGTCAGTGATTGTGTTGTGCCGTGTATGTGCTTCAGGGACTGAGCTGTGCTGTGTATGTGTGTGCAAGTATGTGCGTGCATGTGTCTGTGTGGGTCTTTGTGCATCTGACTCAGTGACTGATGTGAAAAATGTGTGTGTGTCTGCTTCAGTGGCTGTCGTGTCATGTATTGTGTGTCTGTGTGTTTGTGAGTGTATATGGTTCTGTGCCTGGGCTGTGATGTGTGTCCATTCGTGTCTCTGTGCCTGTTTGTGTGCGTCTGTGTGTGTGTGTGTGTGTGTCTGTTGGTGTGTGTTTGAGTGTGTCTGTGCGTGCAAACGCACGCACATGTGTGTGTGTCTGTGTGTGCTTTTGTCTCAAGGCCTGGGCTCTCTGTGTGGCTGTTCGTGTGTGTGTGTACCTGTGTTTGTGTGCGGGCGGGTGGGCCTAGGTTTTGTCTTCGTGTATGTGCTCGCGCACATGTATCTGTGTGTGGTGCTGTATGTGTGTGTCTGTGTGCATGTGTCTGTGTTTGTGCATGAGTGGGTGTATTTGTGTGCATATGTGTGTGTGTGTGCACATGCACGCGCATGTTTTTTTTTATTCTTTCATGGGTTGTGGTCGTCGCTGGCCGGGCCAGCATTTGTTGCCCATCCCGAATTGCCCTTCAACTGAGTGGCTTGCTAGGCCATTTCGAGGGCATGTAAGAGTCAACCACATTGCTGTGGGTCTGGAGTCGCATGTCAGCCAGACCAGGTAAGGACAGCAGATTTCCTTCCCAAAAGGACATTAGTGAACCAGATGGGTTTCTACAACAATCGGCAATAGTTTCATGGCCATCATTAGACTAGCTTTCAATTTGAGATTTGTATTAATTGATTTCAAATTCCACCTTCTGTTGTGGTGGGATTCGAACCCATGTCCCCAGACCAATACCTGGGTCTCTGGGTTACTAGTGCTGTCACAATACTAGTACGCCACCGCCTCTCCAACAATGTGCGTGTGTCAGTGTGTGGGTTTGTCTCAGGGCCTGGGCTGTGCGTGTGTCTGTGTGCGTGTGTATGCATCTGTGTTTGTGTGTGGGTGGGTAGAGGTGGGGTGGGTGTGTGGCTCTGGGACTGGGTTGTGCTTTGTGTCTTCATATATGTGTACGTGCACATGTATTTGTTTGTGCCTGTGTGTGTCTGTTTGTGTTTTATGTCTCAGGCCCTGGCTTGTGCTGTGTGTGTGTGTGTGTGTGTGTGTGCCTGTTTGTGCGTGCGTATGTGTGTGTCAGTGTTTGTGCTGTATTCTATGTGTTTGCATGTGCGTCTGAAGACTGGATTGTTCTTTGTGTCTTTGTATGTGTGTGTGTGTCTCCGTGTTTGTGCTGTGTTTCAGGGCCTTGTTTGTGCTGTGTACTGTGTGCGTGTGCGTGTGTATGTGGGCATGTGCGTGTGTGCGTTTGACTCAGTGCCTAGGGTATCATATGTGTCTGTGTGCGTCTGTGTGTGTGTCTCAGTGTTTGTGTTGTGCTGTTTATGTACCTCAGGGACTGTACTGCGCTGTATGTGCGTGTGTGTATTTTATGTATGGGTCTGTGTGTCTGTGTGGGTCTGTTTGTATCTGGCTCATTGACTGGTGTATAAAGAGTGTGCGTGAGTGTGTGTGTATGTCTGTGTGTGTCGTGAGAGGGTGTGTATGTGAGTGTAAATCGTTCTGCGGCTGGGTTGTGATGCGTGTCTGCATGTGTGTGACTCTATGTCATGGCATGGCTTGTGACGTGTGTCTATTCGTGTCTCTGCGCCTGTGAGTGCGTGTGTGTCTGTGTGTGTCTCACTGATACTGTTGTGCTGTGCGTCTGTGCGTGTATGGCAGTGCATGGGCTGTGTGTGTGTGTGTGTGTTTATTTGTATGCGTGTGTGTGCCTTTTAATATCTCAGGGCGTGTGTTGTGCTGTGTGCATGTGTGTGTGTTTCTGTGTGTGTGTGTTTGTGTCACGGCGGTGTTGTGCTGCGTGCTCTGTGTGTGTGGGTGTGCTTGTGCACGCCAGCATGTCCGTCTGAGTTTGCGTTTGTATCAGGGCCTGGGTTGTGCTGGGTTTCTGCGTGCATGTGTGTGTGTGTGTGTCTGTATCTGCGTGTGCGCCTCAGTGATTGTGTTGTGATGTGTGTGCGTGTATATATCACAGGAACTGGGCTGTGGTGTGTGTGTGCGTGCTTGTGCATGCCTGCATGTGTGTCTCTGTGTGCGTTTGTATCAGGGCCTCGTTTGAGCTGTGTGTCTGCGTGCGCACAAGTGTATGTGTGTGTGTGTGTGTGTATCTGTGTGTGTGTCTCAGTGGTTGCGTTATGATGTGTGTGTCTATATATCTCAGCGTCTGGGCTATGGTGTGTGTGGGCGTGTGTGTGTACGTGTGAGTGTGCGCCTGCAGGCCTGGATTGTAGTGTGCGTGCGTGTGTCGGTGTGCATGTGTGTGCCTGAATGCCTGGATTGCAGAGTGATTGTGTGTGTGAATGTGTGAGAGAGAGAGATACGTGTGAGTGCCTGAATGCCTGTATTGCAGTGTGTATGTCTGTGCATGTGTGTGTATGAGTGTGAATTTGACTGGCTTCGTGCCTGTTTTGTGATCTGTGTTCATGTGTGTGTGTGAGTGTATGTGTTTCTAGACCAGTGCCTAAATAGTGATCTGTGTGTGTGTCCGAGTGTGTCTATCTGTGTGTTCCCGAATGAGTGTGTGTCTGGCTCAGGGTCCAGGGTGTGACATGCGTCTGTGTGTGTGTGTCAACGTGTTTCTCCGTGTTTGTGTGTGTGTGTGTGTGTGTGCGTGTCTGTGTGTGTGTGTGTATCTGGTGTGTTAGTGAATGAGTGTCCGAGTGCGTCTGTGTGTGTGTTTATCTGTGTGTGTGTGTGTGTGTGTGTATATGTTTGAATTTTACTGGTTTAGTGACTGTGGTGTGATCTGTGTTCATGTGTGTCTGTGTATATTGTTGTTTAGCTCAGTGCCTGAGTTGTGACCTGTGGATGTGTCCGAGTGTGTCTGTCTGTGTGTACCCGAGTGTGTTTGTGTCTGGCTCAGCATCCTGGGTGTGACCTATGCCTGCGTGTGTGTCCGTGCATCTGGGTGTGTGTTTCTGTATGTGTGTCCCCGTGTGTCTGTGTGCGTGTGTGTGTGTGTGTGTTTGTCTGTGGGTGTGGGTGTGTGCGTTTGTGTGTGTGTCTGTGTGTATGTGTGTGGGTGTTTTATGTCTCAGCGCCTGGGTTGTGTTGTGTGTGCATTTCTGTGTGAATGTGCTTGCGTGTATTTATATCTGTATTTGACTGTGTGTGTGGTGTGTGTGTGGTGTGTGTGTGCGTTTGTATCGGGGCCTGCATTGTGCTGTGTGCTCTACGTATGTGTGTGCGTTTTTGTCCCTCTGTGTGTCTCAGAGATTCTGAGGTAACATGTGTGCGTGTATATTCAGAGCCTTGTCTATTGGGTGTGTGTGCGTGTGCGCACAAGCGTTTTTATGTCTGTGTGTGGGATTGTCTCAGGGCCTGGGCTTTGCTGTGTGTCTGCATGTGTGTGTGTGTGCGCGTGCGTCTGTGTGTGTGTGTGATGGTGCCAGTGCATGTTTCCCAGTAATTGTGTTGTGAATTGTGTCTGCGTCTGCATATCTCAGGGCCTGGGCTGTGGTGTGTGTGTGTGATTGTGCCAGTGCTTGTTTCTCAGTAATTGTGTTGTGTATTGTGTCTGCGTGTGCAGATCTCATGGCCTGTGTGTGTGTGTGTGTGTGTGTGTGTGTGTGTGATTGCACACGCTTGTGTGTGTGTCTGCGTGTGCGTTTCTATCAGGGCCCAGGTTGTGTTGTGTGTGTGTATGTATTTTATCTCTCTGGGTCTGGGTTGTGCTGAGTGTGTATGTCTGTGTGCATGTGCATGCGCACATGTGCATGTATGTGTGTGTTATTGTGTGTGTGTTTCAGGGCCTCGGTTGTGCTCTGAGTGTATGACTGTGTGGATAGAGTCAGAGAGTCATAGAGCCGTACAGCATAGAAACTGGCCCTTCGGCCCACCGCGTCCATGCTGACCGTAATGTCGATCTATACAAATCACACCTGCCTGCATTAATTCCATATCCTTCTATGACTTGCTCATTCAAGTACCTGTCCAGATGCCTCTTAAATGTCGCTACTGTTCCTGCCTCCACCACCTCCTCAGGTAGCTCATTCCAGATACCCACAATGCTTTGTGTGAACAATTTGCCCCTTTGCTCCCTTTTAAACCTCCTCCCTCTCCCCTTAAATCTATGCTCTCTAGTTGTAGTCACCCCTACCATGGGAAACAAACTCTGGCTATCTACCCTAGCAATGCCCCTCATAATTTTATATACCTCGAACATGTCCCCATTCGGCCTCCTTCGCTCCAGGGAAAACAGAGCCAGCCTATCCAATCTCTGTTTATAACTCAAGCCCTCCAAACAAGGCAACATCTTTGTGACTCTTTTCTGCACCCTCTCTAGCTTAATCACATCTTTCCTGTAGTGCAGCGACCAGAACTGCACACAGTACTCCAAATGCAGCCGAACCAACGTTATGTACAACGGTAACCTGACGTCCCAACTCTTGTACTCAATGCCTCGGCTGATGAAGGCAATCATGCCATAGGCCTTCTTCACCACCCTGTCTACCTGTGTTACCACTTTCAGGAAACTGTGCATTTTCACCGCAAGGGCTCTCTTCTCAACGACACTCGCCAGGGCTCTGTCATTCACTGTATATGTCCTGCCCTGGTTCAACATCCCAAAATGCATCACTTCGCACTTATCTGCGTTAAATTCCATTTGCCAATCCCTTGCCCACTTTCCCAGTTGATCTATATCCTGTTGTATCCTAAGACAACCTTCTTCACTGTCCACTATACCACCAATTTAGGTGTCATCTGCAAACATACCAATCAAGGCCCCTACATTCACATCCAAGTTAGTAATATATATGACAAAGAACAGAGGGCCCAGCACCGATCACTGCGGCACTCCACTGGTCACCGGCCTTCACTCTGAAAAAAAAACAACCCTCCACAACCACCCTCTGCCTCCCATCATCAATCCAATGTTGTATCCAATTAGCTAGCTCACCCTAGATCCCATGTGTTCGAAACTTCTGGACCAGCCGATCATATGGGACCATGTCACAGGCCTTGCTAAAGTCCATGCAGACAACGTTCATCGCCCTGCCCTCGTCAATCCTCTTAGTCACCTCCTCAGAAAACTCTATCAAATTCTTGAGACATAATTTCCCACGCACAAAGCCATGCAGACGATCCCTAATCAGACATTACCTTTCCAAGTGCATACAAATCCTGACTCTCAAAATCCCTTCTAATAACTTTCCCACCACTGATGTAAGGCTCACCGGCCTGTAGTTCCCTGGCTTATCCCTGCTGCCCTTCTTAAGTAAAGCCACAACATTAGCTATCCTCCAGTCTGCCGGTAGCACACCCTTGCTTCCCATAGCATCCCAGGATACACCTGGTCAGACCATGGAGATTTATCCACCTGAATGCGCTTCAATACCTCCAACACCTCCTCCTTTGTAATGTTGATATGCTCCAGGATATCGCTGTTCCATCCCTTGAACTAACTAGCTTCCATGACCTTCTCCACGGTAAATGCGGATTGTACGGATGAGAAGTACTCATTTAAGACCTCGCCGATTTACCGTGGCTCCACACATAGGTTACCACACAGATCCTTAAGGGGGCGTACTCTCTCCCTAGCTGCCGTTTTACTCTTAGTCAAGAAGGCATTCGGCATGCTTGCCTTCAGCGGTCGGGGCATAGAGTATAGAAATTGGCAAGTCATGTTGCAGCTGTACAGAACCTTAGTAGGGACACACTTAGAATGTTGCGTGCAATTCTGGTCGCCACACTACCAGAAGGACGTGGAGGCTTTGGATAGGCTACAGAGGAGGTTTCCTAGGATGTTGCCTGGACTGGAGGGCATTAGCTATGAGGAGAGGTTGGAAAAACTCGGATTGTTTTCAGTGGAACGGTGGATGTGGAGGGGCGACATGATTGAGGTTTACAAAGTTATGAGCGGCATGGACAGAGTGGATAGTCAGAAGCTTTTTCCCAGGGTGGAAGAGTCAGTTACTAGGGGACATAGGTTTAAAGTGAGAGGGGCAAAGTTTAGAGGGGATGTGCGAAGCAAGTTTTTTACACAGAGGGCGGTGAGTGCCTGGAACTTGCTGCCAGGGGAGGTGGTGGAAGCAGATACGATAGCGACGTTTAAGAGATATCTTGAAAAATATAGGAATAGGAAGGAAATAGAGGGATATGGGCCAAGGAAGTGCAGAAGGTGTTAGTTTCGGCAGGCATCAAGATCGGCGCAGGCTTGGATGGCCGAATGGCCTGTTGCTGTGCTGTACTGTTCTTTGTTGTTGTTGTCTTTGATTCTCCTTTATCTTATCTGCCAGGGAAATCTCATGGCCCCTTTTCGCCCTCCTAATTTCCTTCTTAAGTGTACTCCTACGTCCCCTGTATTCCTCGAAGGACTCGCTTGATCCCAGCTGCCTATACCAGACATATTCCGCCTTCTTTGTCCTGACCAGACCCTCAATATCCATCGTCCACCAAGGTTCCCTAAACTTGCCAGCCTTGCCCTTCCATCTAACAGAACCGTGACGGCCCTGAACTCTTCCTATCTCACTTTCAAAAGCCTCCCATTTGCCAGACGTCCTTTTACCTGTAAACAGCCTCTCCCATTCAACTTTTGTGAGTTCCTGTCTGATGCCATCGAAATTAGACTTCCACCAATGTAGGACGTCATCTTGAGGATTGGTCCTCTCCTTTTCCACAACTATTTTGAAGCAAATAGAGTTATGGTCACTGGTCCCAAAGTGTTCCCCCACTGACACATCAACCACCTGCCCAGCCTCATTTCCTAAGAGGAGGTCGAGTGTAGCCCCTTCTCTAGTAGGGCCATCCACATACTTCTTCAGAAAGCTATCCTGGACACACTTAACACATTCTTCCCCATCCGTTCCCTTAGCACTAAGGCAGTCCCAGTCAAGATTAGGGGAGTTAAATCACCTACTATTACTACACCTATCGGTGATTTCACTACATATGCTCCTCCAATTCCATTAGAGTATTGGGGGTCCTGTAGTATGATCCCATCAAAGTGATCACCCCTTTCTGATTTCTAAGTTCTACAAAAATGGCCTCGCTGGACGTCCCCGCCACCCCCCCCACACACCCCTCGCCCAGGGATATCCTGTCTAAGTACTGCCGTGATGTCCTCCCTAATCAATAGTGCAACTCCCCCTCCTCTCTTACCTCCACCTCTGTCACACCAGAAGCATCAGTACCCCGGATCATTGAGCCGCCAGTCTTACTCATCCCTCAACCACGTTTTCCGTAATAGCTATAATACCACAATCCCATGTACCGATCCATGCTTTGAGTTCATCTGCCTTACGTGTAAGGCTTCTTGCATTAAAGTAAATGCAGTTTAGCCGACCAGACCTTCCACGCTCCCTGTCCTGCCCATGCCCGGCCTGCCTACCGGACTTGATTGCTTTAACCTCGACATCTGCCTCTGCTATCCCATCGAAGAGACTACTACTGTGAGTGGGTGTCTGTACCACTTCAACTGGGATTAACTGTTTTGATATGGCTCTTTTCTGGTGTTTGAGTGGGACTCAGTATCACTGCTGCTGGGGTTCACACTGTCCTGGTTTGAGTTGGCTCCTTCCTGGATTGTGAGTGGAACTTAGTACTATTCCAGCTGGGATTTACACTGGCCTGGTTTGAATTGACCCTTTCCTGGTGTGTGAATGGCTTTCTGTTGCACTCCATCTGGGATTAAAATAGACCCTGTTTTCTTTGGCTCTTGCCTGGTCCGTGAGTGGGACTCAGTATCACTCCAGCTGGGGTTAACAAGGGCCTGGTTAGAATGGGCTCTTTCCTGCTATGTCAGTGGAACGCAGTACCACAGCGACTGGCTTTAACATGGGTCTAGTGTGAATTGGGCCTTTCCTAGATTGTGAGTGGGACTCAGTTCCACTCCAAGTGGGCGTAACACAGGTCTGGTTTGAATTGGCCCTTTATTGGTGTGTGAGTTGGACACAGTACCGCTCCAACTGGTATTGATTGTGACCTGGATTGAATTGGCTCTTTCCAGGTTTGTGAGTGGGATATAGTACCAGTCCAAGTAGGTTTCTAACAGGCCTGGTACTTTTTGGCTCTCTCCAGGAGGGTAAGTGGGACTCAGTATCACTCCAACTGGGATTAACACAGATTTAGTTTGAATTGACCCTTTGTTGGTTTGTGCGTGGGAGTCAGTACCGCTCTAATTGGGATTAATAAAGGCCTGGTTTGACTAGCTCTAGCCTCTTATTAGTGTGGGACTTAGTACCACTGCCCTTGAGATTAACAGAAGCCTGGTTCGCACTGTCCCTTACTTTCACTGTGAGTGGGACTCAGTGCCACTCCAGATGGGGTTAACAGAGTGCCTGGTTTGAATTGGCACTTTCCTGGTGTGTGAGTGGGGCTCAGTATCATTCAAGCTGGGGTTACCACAGGCCTCGTTCCAAATGGCCCCATCCTGATGTGTGAGTGAGGCTCAGTTCCATTGAGCTTGTTTTGTAAAAGGCTTGGTTTGAATTGGCCATTACCTGGTGTGTGATTGAGTCTCAGTACCACTCCAAATGCGATTATCACGGGCCTGCTTCGAACAGTCCGCTGCACAGCCGGCATTTTAAGTGACATATATTGTGTCCATTTTAAGTGACATGCACTGCATCCATTTTAAGTGCTATGCACTGCGAACATTTTAAATGACAGTCTGTGTGACTGTTTGATGTCACCTGCACTGCAGCCATTTTAAGCGACATGTGCTGCTGCCATTTTAACTGATATGCACTGTGGTCTGTTTGGAATGAGACCAGGGGACAGCAATCATTTTCAATGTTTTCGGTCAAAGGCAGTGAATGTAACAGGTCATAAATGAGAATAAAGACTGATAGAGAAGAATAAATTATGAACAATCATAAAGGATTATAAAGTTTTACAATGTGTTAGGAAAAATTATAAACAGTTTATAAAGGTTATAAAGGTCTGTAAATGCCTATAATGAATATAAACGGTTATAAATAATTATCAGGATGATTTTTATTATAATGTGATTGTAAAGATTCAGAAAGATTCTGACTGAAGTATCCCGTCACCGTGGAATGAGGCCCTGCCAACGCTCCCCGTTACCCTAGAAACACGCACCGCCCGCACTCTTCCGTCACCCTGGAAACAGGCCCCTCCCCCACTCCTGTCACCCTGGATGAGGCCCCGCCCCCACTCATCCTTCGCAACGGAAACAGCACCCCCCACATCTGTCATCTGGAAGCAGGCTCCGCCCCGACCCCACCATCAACCTGGAAACACACCACGCCTCCACTCCTCATCCGCGGGGCAAAAGCCCCGCCCTAGCCCCCATCACCAGGGAAACAGACCGCGGCCCCACTCCCCATCACCAGGAAAACAGGCCCCGCCCCCACTCCGCCGTCACCGGGGAATCAGAACACGCCCCCACTCCCAGTGGCCGGGTAACAGGCCCCGACCCCGCTCACCTCCAGCCTGGAAACTGAACACGCCCCCATTGTTCTGTCCAATGGAAAACTGCCCCGCCCCTCTCCCCATCACCCTGGAAACAGGCCCCGCCCCCGTTCTGCCTCCATTGTGACAGGCCCCGACCCCGTTCCCCTTCACCGGGAACACAGGCTCCGCCCCTACTCCTCATCACCGGGGAAACAGGCCACGCCCCATCTCCGCTGTCACCGGGTGAAGCGACCCGCCCCCACTCCTCCGCCCAATGGAATCAGGCCCTGCGCCCAATCACCATCACCGAGTAAACAGACACGCCCCCAATCCTCCGGCCAATGGGAACAGGCCCCGCCCCCATTCACTGTCATCGTGAACCAAGCCCCGCCCCCACCCCATCACCCTGCATACAGCCCCCGCCCCCTCCTGTGATCATTGAATGTATTTCACAATTGTAGTGAAGGGATATTTCAGCACATTCTTCAACTGCTCTCTGAACTGGGTCTGGGTCACGCCGTAAATTGCAGTGTTTGTGCAGCAACTCAGGAGCTGCAGCATGAAGCCCAATTCCCGCAGAAAATCAGGTAGATAAACAGACACAGATTCGGACATATACATTCGCCTCCACATCGACCACACCATTATCATCGCCCACAACACGATGAAATTACCCGAGATAACTAAGAGTAAAATGATGGATTTCCTTCGGCTCTCCATTTCTGGGTCTCTGTGCCTCTGTCCACTGCTGTGAGCCCGGAGTCTCCTGCGTCCTCTGTTGCTCACTAAAATGTGTCTGATGGTGAGAGCGTTGAGCAGCAAAATCAGCATAAATGGGACACACGGGATTAGAATGTTGTGGAGGAACTCGTTTGTTGTCCAGACTCGAGAGAAATAAACGTCGATTGTTACAGAACAAAACCATGGGAGGTTGTACAGCGAATACTCACCAGTTAACATAAAAAACCAGAAGATGTTCTTTAAACAGCTCAGCACAGTCACTGTTCCCACAACCACAGCCGACGTTTTCTCACTGCAATATTTATTTTTCAGCTTTTGGCAACAAATGGCCACAAATCGATCAAAGGTGAAAGTAACAGTGAACCAGACAGAACAGTCTGTGGCTGCGTAAAGCAGGATGGCGTGGGTATTACACAAGGGGATGCCATACAGGAACTGAAACTGTTCCTTATAAACAATGGGAATGTGTCTCAATATTAGGTCCAGGATAATGACCAGTAGATCCGCCGCTGACATGGCCACCAGGTAGTGAGTGACACATTTGGAGAGACCGCACTTTTCCCGAGACAGTATCCCAATCGTCAGCATGTTAACTGTGAGGAAGAGATATCTTTTATTTGTTTTTGTTTTTTATTTTTTTATTTAGAGATACAGCAATGAAACAGGCCCTTCGGCCCATCGAGTCTGTTCCGACCATCAACCACCCATTTATACTAATCCTACTAATCCTCATCCCATATTCCTGCCATATCCCCACCTGTCTCTATATTCCCCTGCCACCTACCTATAATAGGGGCAATTTATAATGGCCAATTTACCTATCAACCTGCAAGTCTTTGGTGGTGGGATGTAACCGGAGCACCCAGTGAAAACCCACGCAGACACAGGGAGAACTTGCAAACTCTGCACCACTGCGCCACTGTGCCACCCTATATAAACAGGGAATTATACTTCAGGCTGTCGCAAAGTTACCAGATTGATTGAGGACTTATTGAGATTTATAAATGTGTTCCTGTATCCAGTGATGTATTAAAATGATTGGGCCTGAAAGAACAAATGGGAAGGTCTGTGATACCTTGGAAGACAGGAGAGATTAAATAACAAAAGGATGATACTGAAATTGTTAAATTGAATTTTGATCATAATCCTCCCCCTCCGTCCGTTCCCTCTCTGGTTGAAAACTGTTCCCTTGCTAATCTCTCCCAGTTCTGATGAAGGGTCACCGACCTGTGTGAGAGATAAAGTGTGCGTGTGTGTGTGT
Source organism: Heterodontus francisci (assembly GCF_036365525.1). Classification (NCBI taxonomy): domain Eukaryota; kingdom Metazoa; phylum Chordata; class Chondrichthyes; order Heterodontiformes; family Heterodontidae; genus Heterodontus; species Heterodontus francisci. The sequence goes on from NC_090391.1 coordinate 41,515,562, forward strand.
GTATGTGTGAGAGAGAGAAGGCACGTGTGTGTGTGAGAGAGAGAGAAAGATAGCGTGTGTCTGTGTGTGTGAGAGAGAAAGAGCGTGTGTGTGTTCATTTCAATTTACGATTGTGCACCCGGTACTGGGATATAAAATGGAATTATATTTTTAAGTTAAAGCTTTATTTTTATTTTAAACGCTGGTTTTGCAACTGTTAAAAGGCAATGAACAATTTTCTGAGAGATAATCTTCAACCTTGAAGGTCTGACGATGTCTGGCAGAAATCCAATTTGAAGTTTAAAACATTGCTTTAATTGGAAAGTCTGTGATTGCTTTATTTTGCAGTCTAAACTTAAGACATGTTTTTTTGACTGTTTTTAAGTAGCAAATTTCACAAGATTTACTCTTGTCTCAAGGGAGAGAAGGATAAGCAAAGGAGATATGGGAAAGATTAAAGTTTGTGTAAGGAGCTGGTGTTAAGTCTTTTGTTGTAAGAATATTAAATAACTATTTATTTAGTTTTTCGTTTTATTACAATCATTTGAAAAGGTGCCTGAAGAAAGAACAAGAAAAATGATGTAATTTACCTATCATAAAAAAATGCACGTGCTGCTCTGTTCTGTGTGTAGTTAATAACTATTATAAGTTAATAAGTCTGAATTAAATTAATACTGTTAAGGTTAACTAACCTGTTAAGCTGAGGAAAACTTTTAAATGTTTATTGACGTGAGCGGAATTTGGAATCATCTTGGTCGTATACAATCCTTGGACTAGAAATCTCTTACAATAGATGCGAAAAGTTTGGAAAGAATTGGAGTTTAATCTAAAATGGTGTCTTTCCTGATGGAGATGGTTTCCTTTGAAATTGATAATGTTACTAAAGATTGTGTTGTTTTTAAATCCTAAGGATACTAAAAAAACGCTTAAACTGAAGTTTAGTGCTTTTTGATAAGGAAAGAGAGGGTTACGTAAAGCGACGCAGCTGAGAATGCTTTGCTCCGCCACCTTGGAGACAAGCAAATAAATTAACCTTGCTGCAGCTATCTTTATCAATGAGACAAAGTGCTTGAGAAGGAGAGATAGTTGCAAGCACTTCTGTCTTTAATGCAAAAAAAAAATGCAACATCACCAAATCTGGGCGTAAGAAACTGGAATCTATAAACAAAAGTAAATTGATATGAGTGGTTATTTAAAGCATTCAAAGGGAAAATTACTGTTATTTGAATTTGGAATAATCTGAGATTTCGAAAATGCAGTTCAATTTGGCAAGTTATTTAAGGAATTAAAATGTCATCTAAGGTAAAAAAAAACAATATATAGTAATGTCTGGAATCAAACGGAAATGTTTGACTTCTATTTTAAAGAATTATGAATATTGATTGTAAAAGTTATCCAGGGCTCAAATTGAAATAGAAATATAATTAATGGGAATACGACAACGGTTTCATGCCCCTACCACCCACAGAGTTCAGGAATGGTGAAGCGAATGAACCACACTCTAAAAACGGCGACAGCAAAGGCCATCTCTGAGACCAGAAACGGGTGGGTAGACGTCTTACCCTGTATATTATTGAGACTCAGAGCCACACCCAACCGAAAGACAGGCTTGACCTCCTTCGAACATATGACAGGGAGGGCTATGCAACTCACCAAAAACATCATAGTCGGCGGGGAGGATATGGCACCCCTACGTGACCGAATCAGGCAATACGGAAGGCAATTAGATCAGCAGCTGAAGGAGTTACGACAGGAGGTGAGGGATCAGCAGACCATGCAAGAGCTAGAAACACAAACCAAGGATAATGCCGACCAACCTATACCACAAATAGCGGAGAAAGGTTTGGTACGAGTTACCCCTGAACAGGCGGGCTTCGCCCCAAGATGGACCGAACCATATGATATTATCAGGACTAGTAACAGCTGTGCATCTGTTGACATGAAAGGGAAGAGCCAGTGGAAACACTGGTCCCAACTGAAAATATATAATCAAAGGAATGATGGCTGAGCACGAGATCGTGCCGATTATGGAAACCAAATGCTATGCCATGCGATACCAGGAGTGGAATGTTCGGGGAACTGGGAGTGGTGATGATGTTCACCGGAGCCTGGATGGTATTCAAATGGATCACCACGCAGGTACGAGCCCAGCGTGCTCAGATGCAAATCCGACGGCAGCACAGACACGGACTTGACGAGATAAAGATGGTACGATTATAAAATGACACAGCTATTGACCCTTAAACAATAGAACGTTTTCGGCCCACACAGATGAGGAAATGAGTAGACCAGGAACTAACACCTGGTGACGACCAGGTCATTCTGTTTAAATCCCCAAATTAAGCATCCAAAGCATTGAAACAACAGTGGACACTTCGACTCTGGGGACTCATGATACTGGGGACTCTGAGACGAATACAAGCACAAGCGAAAGCTGATGAACCACTGGAGGAACGTAACTACATGAACTAGAAGGCTTTGTATAATTTCACTGATGGAATATGTATCCCAGCAACCATGGACTGGAGTAGAGATAAATCTTATTTTAATGCTTGGTTAGAAGTTCATTTGGGAAAAGATAAAGTATGCATTCAGTGCTCTACTGATGCAACAAGAGTCAGCTACATCCGACGAAGAGAAATAAGAAAGCCTGATAGGTGTGCATTCGGAATAATCTGCACACCACCTGTCGGACCTCAGCCCACGGCTACCAAGAGAAAAGGGGTGGGGTTAAGTGGGTATCATGAGGAGGTGGGAGCAGCTGCGTTATCTTTGTATGTATGCTTTCCTCCGCCTCCGACACCACGCCCCAGAATAACCACCACCCAATCCGAAGAATTGCCATGCTCCATAATCACTAAAGGACCAAAGAACGGAATTGTACCTTTTAACAAAGAAAAATATTGTATGACAATGTTAAACATCAGATAGCGCCTGTCCTGATCAATATCTCGGGAATACAAATGCCAGAGTATTGTACAGTGGAGGCGAAAAATATGTACAGTGTATTAAGTAAGGTTGAAATGCAGCAGGCTGCCGATGCCATGGGTGCCACTAGATTTCGAGGCCAGGATCAGCTTTATAGAACAAAAGGGGAATAGTTAATGATGTTGCCACCGGATTTAATACTGGTACTTCCGTCATAAACTCACTGGACATACAAGGTCTAAATGAAAAGGTGGAACAACTTAAAGGAGTAATCAAGGAACTCTTAGAGAGAGCAGACAAAAATAAGTCGAATCAGGCCAATCTGGGAGAGGAGGGGATGGGAATACAATTAGATGGAATTAGAAAGAATGAAAAAAAAAGAACAGCACAGCTCAGGAACAGGCCATTCGTCCCTCCAAGCCTGCGACGACCTTGATGCCTCTCTAAACTAAAATCTTCTGCACTTCCGGGACTGTATCCCTCTATTCCCTTCCTATTCATGTATTTGTCAAGATGTCTCTTACACGTCGCTATCGTACCTGCGTCCACCACCTCCTCCAGCAGCAGGTTCCAGGCACTCACCACCCTCTGTGTAAAGAACTTGCCTCGCACATCCCATCTAAACATTGCCCCTCGCACCTTAAACCTCTGTCCCCTAGCAACTGACTCTTCCACCCTGGGAAAAAAACTTCTGACTATCCACTCTGTCCATGCCACTCATAACTTTGTACACCTCGATCATGTCGCCCCTGCACCTCTGTCATTCCAATGAAAGCAATCCGAGTTTATCTATCCTCCCCTCATAGGTAATGCCCTCCAGACCAGGCAACTTCCTGGTTAACCTCTTCCGTACCTTCACAGAAGCCTCCACGTCCTTCTGGCATTGTGATGACCAGAGTTGAACGCAATATTCTAAGTGTGGCCTAACTAAAGTTCTGTACAGCATGACTCACAATTTGTAATCTCTATGCCCCTACCGATGAAGGCAATCATGCCATATGTCTTCTTGACTACCTTATCCACATGTGTTGACACTTTCAGTGATCTGTGGACTTGTACGCCCAGATCTCTCTGCCTGTCAATACTCCGAAGGGCTCTGCCATTTACTGTACACCTCCCACCTGCATCTGATCTTCCAAAATGCATTACCTCACATTTGTCCGGATTAAACTCCATCTGCCATTTCTCCAACCAAGCCTCCAACCGATGTATATCCTGCTGTATCCTCTGACAATCCTCATCACTATCCGCAACTCCACCAACCTTTGTGTCGTCCGCAAACTTACTAATCAGACCAGCTACATTTTCCTCCAAATCATTTATATATATATCACAAACATCAAAGCTCCCAGCATTGATCCATGTGGAATACCATTAGTCAAATTCCTCCATTCAGAAAAGCACCCTTCCACTGCTACCCTCTGTCTTCTCGGACCGAGCCAGTTCTGTATCCATCTTGCCAGCTCACCTCTGATCCTCTGTTACTTCAGCTTTTGTACCAGTCTGCCATGAGGGACCTTGTCAAAGGCTTCAGTGAAGTCCTTGTAGACAACATCCACTGCCCTTCCTTCATCAATCATCTTCGTCACTTCCTCAAAAGACTCAATCAAGTTAGTGAGACACGACCTCCCCTTCACAAATCCATGCTGCCTGTCGCTAATAGGTCCAATTGTTTTCAATTGGGAGTAAATCCTCTCCCGAAGAATCTTCTCTAATAATTTCCCTACCACTGACGTAAGGCTCACCGGCCTATAATTTCCTGGAGTATCCTTGCTATGCTTCTTAAAATAAGGAGCAACATTGGCTGTTCTCCAGTCCTCTGGAACCTCACCTGTCGCCAATGAGGATGCAAAGATTTCTGTCAAGGCCCCAGCAATTTCTTCCCTTGCCTCCCTCTGTATTCTGGGGTAGATCCCATCAGGCCCTCGGGACTTATCTACCTGAATGCTTTGCAAGACACCCAACACCTCCTCTTTTTTGATAACTCCATGACCCAGACCATCTACACTCCCTTCCCCAGACTCATAATCCACCAAGTCCTTCTCTTTGCTGAATACTGGTGCAAATTACGTTATTAGAAGCCCATGCTGAAACCATCAATCACCTCATAGATAGAGAAAAGGAAGATGCCTATAAGCTAAGGCACAGACAACTCTGTCACGCTTATGGCTTATGGATGTTGGGACAGATATGCCACCACCTCGATCAGATCCAATGGGGGGAGGTGCCCAATTGGAATGACAGCCCCCATCTGGCTGGGCTAGCCGAGAGAAAAGAGACACTGGACATTTGAACTCTGAAGGGACTCACCAGATTATACCTCGTGATCCCAGATTGCAAAATAGGCGAAACTACTGCAGTGGGAATAGTCCTGATGATCCCTCTCGTCACACGGCACTGAGGGCCATTTCCCCACTACCAATTGGAAAGCATTTCAGTCGTGCAGGGTAAGCCCCCCCCTCCCCCGCTGCCTCCGCTACTACTTAACTGAACCCTACGCCATACTCAAAAACAATGCACTATATGGAATCTCCCTTATGGGATGCAAGCAAAAGGGGGGATATTACAATATGTCCTCACCCAGTGGGACAAGGAGAATTGGATGCATTTGGGTTCACTGAAACCGATGGTTGTGTCAGAGAAATCATACCCGCCCCCATATATTTTGCCAGAACAGGCGACGGAGGCAAAGGAAAATTTTACGTCTTCTCCACAGAAAGTTCGTCCAGTTACAATGATCTACAATGTCCTATCCCACATCCACACTTTTGCTTTACACCTTTACGACCCGTCACTACAGGACAAGCTCGAACCATTCAGGTTCAGCGCAGAGGTACCGAAATCTTTCACATCACCTATCAACGTCATGACCACCTGTAGGATTATGAGGAGCCAGAACACGCCCCCATCCCGCACTTTGCAGAACTATTAAGGGAATTAAGCCTCAAAGTGGGTCAATCCGTTAAGCTTTACCACCAACTGCAGACAGAAAAATCAAAAATCTGGAGAAAAATACTGATGCAGAATTGCACAATCAGAGTTGGTGGAAGAAGATTTTGGATTTGGGGATGAATGTGAACATCCACTCCTGGATTCGGATGGTATCACACATACTGGTCGGGATACAGTTGATCCTGGCCATAACATGGGGCATACTGGCCTGCCGATCATGCAGGAAATATGTAAGACGAAAGCGGATAAAAACCAGGGTGAAAGCAATAGACATGATTTGGCTGTCCGGGGGACAGAATCATTTGAATCACATCAATTTGTTCCAGAACGACCGGAATTCCTGAAATCAAGTGACTGGCTTGCACGTCTGAGGCAGGGAATACCGGGCAGTTTAAATAAAAGGCAACGAATAGTGTCGGTTAAGGGGACTCGGCCTAGTCTCCTACCAAAAGGGGGGATTGTTGAAGTGTACTCACAGGGAAGAGGCACCTGCAATAAATATTATACGAATAACTAATAACATATAATTCCAGCCAGCAATGAAATGTTTGCAAGGCACCATGGGACTCAGCTAACTTGACCACATTCCTTACAAGGGATGATTCACACAGATTCAGCAGAGTCTAATCAAGTGGCCTCTAGCAGATGCCCTTATGGAATGCTGACAAGGACACCAGCCTGTAATAAGGTTAAGATAAGATGTTATGTATACATACGGCCCAAGAACGGTGAATAAGGGGATCTGGAAGACATCATGGACGCATGAGTAACCCCCCAGCTGTCCATGAACTGACCACGCAGCTCCCCAGTGCCAGGTAACCAACTTCATTGTTTCCACTAATCAATGTATATAATCTATAACCACTACGATTGCACCCTGTCCAGCCCGGATGGGCTGAGTAACTGTTTGAAACTGTATACATATTGGTGATTTTCCTTTGTTCGGTGGAGAGGAATCTGGATTGCTCAGTGACCTGCTCCCCGCCGGCATAACCCGAGGGAAACTTTTTGACCTTTGGAACAGATCCGAGTGGGAGATTCACTCCCACTAACATGTGTGTGAGAGATAGTGTGCTTGAGAGTGTTTGTGTGTGAGTGAGTGAGTGAGTGTGTGTGTGTGTGTGTGTGAGAGAGAGAGAGAGAGAGCGAGAGAGAGTGTGTGTGAGAGAGAGAGAGTGTGTGTGTGTGAGAGATTATGTGTGTGTGTGAGAAAGAGATCGTGAGTGTTTGTGTGTGTGAGAGAGAGAGAGAGAGCGTGCCTGTGTGCGAGGGAGAGAGAGAGCGTGTGTGCTTGTCTGTGAGGTTGAGAGCGTGTGGGTGGGTGTGTCTTTGTGAGAGAGACTGCGCTGGTGTGTGTGTGTGTGTGTGTGCGCGCGAGAGAGAGAGTGAGAGAGACAGCGTGTCTTGGTGTGTGTGTGAGAGCGAGCGTGTGGATGTGAGAGAGAGTGTGTGTGCATGTGTGTGAGGGTGAGCGAGAGAGAGATTTCGTGTGTGCGTGTGTGTGAGATAGAGAACGTGGGTGGTCCTGAAAGAGAGAGAGATAGTGCGTGTGTGAGAGAGACAGCGTGTGTGTGTGAATGTGTGTGTGTGTCTTTGAGAGAGAGAGTGTGTGCGTGTTTGAGAGACAGCGCGTCCGTGTGTGCGTGACAGAGAGAACGTGTGTGTGTTTGTGTTTGTGTGTTTGAGAGAAACCGTGCATGTGTGAGAGGGAAATTGTGTGTGTGGTGTGTGTGTGTGTGTTTGTGTGTGTGTGTGAGAGAGAGAGAGCGGGTCTGTGTGCGTGTGAGAGAGAGTGTGCGTATGAGAGAGTGTGTGTGTGTGAGAGAGAGTGTGTGTGTGAGAAAACTGTGCATGTGTGTGAGGGAGTGTGTGTGTGTGTGTGTGCATGTGAGAGAGAGAGTGTGTGTATGAATGTGTGTGAGAGGCAGAAAGCGTGTGTGTCTGAGAGAGAGAGACAGAGGGTCTGTGCGCGTGTGTGATGGAGAGAGAGAGTGTGTGTGAGAGTGAAACTGGGCATGTGCGTGAGCGAGAGTGAGTGTGTTTGTGTGCGTGCGAGTGAAAGAGAGAGAGAGAGTGTGTGTGTGAGAGAGAGTGTGTGTTTGAGCGTGTTTGTGTCTGTGTGTGAGAGAGAGTGTGTGAGTATGTGGGAGAGAGTTAGCGGTTGTGTGAGAGAGGGAGAGAGAGTTTGTGTGTGTGCGTGTCTGGGAGAAAGCGTGTTTGTGAGTGAGAGAGTGTCTGTGTGTTTTGGAAAGACAGCGTTTGTGTGTCCGAGTGAGAGTGATTGTGTGTGTGAGAGCGGGAGAGCCCGTGTGGGTGTATGTATGTGAGAGAGAGAGCGTGTGTGTGGATGAGAGAGCGAGCGCGTGTGTGTTTGAGATAGAGAGAGTGAGTGTATGTGTGTGTCTGAGGGAGAGCGTGCGTGATGTGTGAGAGAGTGTGTGTATGCGTAAGAGAGTGTTTATGTATTTCTGCAAGTGAGCATGTGTGTGAGAGAGAATGTGTGTGTGTGTATGTGTGAGAGTGATAGCGTGTGTGCTTGTTTGTGCGAGAGAGCATGTGTGTGAGTGCGCATGTGAGAGAGAGAGAGTGCGGGTGTGTGGGAGAGAGAGCGTGTGTGTGTTTGCATGTGTGTGTGTGCGTGTGTGTGTGGGAGAGGGTGTCTGTGCGTGTGTGTGTCCGAGAGAGAGGGTTTGTGTGTGAGTATGTCTGTGAGACAGAGAGAGAGTGTGTGTGTGCGTTGTATGTGTGTGCATGTGTGTGTGAGTGCGAGTGTGTGTGTCTGAGAGAAAGCATGTGTGTGTTTGTGTGTTAGAGAGAGAGATTGAGTGTCTGTGAGAGAGAGTCTGTCGGTGTGTGAGAGAGTGAGAGCTTGTGTATGTGAGCGCGAGTGTGTGTGTCTGAGAGAAAGAATGTGTTTGTTTGTGTGTGAGAGAGATAGTTTGGGGGTCTGTGAAAGAGGGTTTGTGTGTGTGAGATTGAGAACGTGTGTACATGTGTGCCAGAGAGCGTATGTGTGTGTGTGTGTGTGTGTTTGTGCCTGTGAGTGAGTCAGAGAGAGCGAGAAAACACGTCTGTGTGTGTGTGTGTGTGAGAGAGTGCGTGTGTGTGTGTTTGAGAGGGAGAGTGTGTGCGTGTTTGAGAGACAGCGCATTCGTGTGTGTGTCAGAGAGAGAGAGGGTCTGTGTGCGTGTGTGAGAGAGTGAGTGCGTGTATGACGCTGAGTGTGTGTGTGTGAGAGAAACTGTGCATGTGTGTGAGGGAGAGAGTGTGTGAGTGTGTGTATGTGTGTGTCTGTGTGTCTGTGTGTGTGCGGGTGACAGAGAGAGAAAGTGTGTCTGTGAGAGAGTGTGCGTGTTCGAGTGTGTTTGTCTGTGCGTGTGAGAGAGATTTTGTGTGCGTGTCAGAGAGAGTGTGGGTGTCTGTGTGTGAGGGAGAGAGAGTGTGTATGTCGGAGAGAGAGAGCGTTTGTGTGTGTGAGAGAGAGAGAGTGTGTGTGTTTGTGTCTGGGAGAAAGTGCGTGTGCGTGTGTGTTTGTGAGACACAGTGCCTGTGTGTTTTGGAGAGAGAGCGTTTGTGTGTGTGAGTGAGAGTGCATGTGTGTGTGAGAGCGAGAGAGCCTGTGTGGTTGTATGTTTATGAGGGAGAGTGTCTGTGTGTATGAGAAAGCGAGCGAGAGTGTGTTTGAGAGATAGAGAGAGTGTCTGTGTGTGTCTGACGGAGAGCGTGTCTGATGCGTGAGAGAGAGTCTGTGTGCGAAAGAGAGGGTTTGTGTGCGTGTGTGAGAGAGAGAGAATGTGTGTGTGTGTGTGAATGAATGTGAGTGAGAGAGTGTGTGTGTGGGAGAGAGTGTTTGTCTGTGTCTGAGAGAGAGCGTGTGTGTGTGTGTGTGTGAGCGAGACAGAGAGACAGAGAGAGTGTTTCTGTGCGACAGAGAGAGCATGTGTGTGAGAGAGAGTGTGTGTGAGAGAGAGTGGAAGATAGAGTGTATGTGTTTGTTGATATGAGAGTGATAGCATGTGTGCGTGTGCGTGAGAGAGCGCATGTGTGTGTGCGCGTGCGAGTTAGTGAGATTGCGTGTGTTTTTGTGTATTTGTGCGTGAGGGAGCGACCGTGTGGCTGGGTGTGTCTTTGCGAGATAGACAGTGTGTGTGTGTGTGTGTGTGTGTGTGTGAGAGAGAGAGAGAGGCAGAGAGCGCGTCTTTGTGTCTGTCTGTGTGTTTGAGCGAGAGAGTGTGCCTGTGTGTGCCTGAGAGAGAGCGTGTGCGTGTTTGAGAGAGAGTCTGTGCGTGTGGGAGAGATAGAGAGCGAGTGTGTGTGTGTGAGCGAGAGAGAGATAGCATGTGTGCGCGTGTGTGAGAGAGAAAGCGTGGGTGTGCGTGTGAGAGAGAGAGATAGTGCGTGTGTGAGAGAGACTGTGTGTGTGTGTGTTTTTCAGGTAGAGAGTGTGTGCATGTTTGAGAGACAGCGCGTCCGCGTGTGTGTGACAGAGAGAACGCGTGTATGTTTGTGTGTGTGTGTGTTTGAGACAGAGTGTGTGTGTGAGAGAAACCGTGCATGTGTGGGAGGGAGATTGTGTGTGTGTGTGTGTGTGTGTGAGAGAGAGAGAGAGAGAGAGAGAGATAGAGAGAGAGAGAGAGCGGGTCTGTGTGCGTGTGAGAGAGAGAGTGTGCGTATGGGAGAGTGTGTGTGAGAGAGAAACTGTGCATGTGTGTGAGGGAGTGTTTGTGTGTGTGAGAGAGAGAGAGTGTGTATGAATGTGTGTGAGAGGCAGAGAGTGTGTGTGTGGGAGAGAGAGCGAGAGAGACAGAGGGTCTGTGCGCGTGTGTGATGGAGAGAGCGAGTTTGTGTGAGAGTGAAACTGTGCATGTGCGTGAGCGAGAGTGTGTGTGTTTGTGTGCGTGCGAGTGAAAGAGAGAGAGTGTGTGTGTGTGAGAGAGAGAGCGCGTGTTTTAGTGTCTTTTTGTCTGTGTGTGAGAGAGAGTGTGTGAGTATGTGGGAGAGAGAGAGCGTTCGTGTGATAGAGGGAGAGAGAGTTTGTGTGTATGTGTATCTGGGAGAAAGCGTGTTTGTGAGTGAGAGAGTTTCTGTGTGTTTTGGAGAGACCGCGTTTGTGTGTCTGAGTGAGAGTGTTTGTGTGTGTGAGAGCGAGAGAGCCTGTGTGGGTGTATGTATGTGAGAGAGAGAGCGTGTTTTTTTTTTAGTCATTCACGGGATGTGGGCGTCGCTGGCTAGGCCAGCATTTATTGGCCATCCCTAATTGCCCTTGAGAAGGTGATGGTGAACTGCCTTCTTGAACCGCTGCAGTACATGTGGGGTAGGTACACCCACAGTGCTGTTAGGAAGGGAGTTCCAGGATTTTGACCCCGCGACAGTGAAGGAACGGCGATATAGTTCCAAGTCAGGATAATGTGTGACTTGGAGGGGAAATTGCAGGTGGCAATGTTCCCATGCACTTGCTGCCCTTGTCCTTCTAGTTGGTAGAGGTCGCGGGTTTGGAAGGTGCTGTCGACGGAGCCTTTGTGCATTGCTGCAGTGCATCTTGTAGATGGTACACACTGCGGCCACTGTGCGTCGGTGGTGGAGGGAGTGAATGCTTGTAGATGGGGTGCCAATCAAGCGGGACGCTTTGTCCTGGATGGTGTCGAGCTTCTTAAGTGTTGTTGGAGCTGCACCCATCCAGGCAAGTGGAGAGTATTCCATCACACTCCTGACTTGTGCCTTGTAGATGATGGACTGGCTTTCGGGAGTCAGGAGGTGAGTTACTCACCTCAGGATTCTTAGCCTCTGACCTGCGCTTGTAGCCACGGTATTTATATGACTACTCCAGTTCAGTTTTCGGTCAATGGTAACCCCTTGGATGTTGATAGTGTGGCATTCAGCGATGGTCATGCCGTTGAATGTCAAGGGGAGATGGTTAGATTCTCTCTTGTTGGAGATGGTCATTGCCTTGCACTTGTGTGGCGCGAATGTTACTTGCCACTTATCAGCCCAAGCCTGGATTTTGTCCAGGTCTTGCTGCATTTCTACACAGACTGCTTCAGTATCTGAGGAGTTGCAAGTGGTGCTGAACATTGTGCAATCATCAGCGAACATCCCCACATCTGACCTTATGATTGAAGGAAGGTCATTGATGAAGCAGCTGAAGATGGTTGGGCCGAGTACACCACCCTGAGGTACTCCTGCAGTGATGTCCTGGAGCTCAGATAATTGACCTCCAAAAACCACAACCATCTTCCTTTGCGCTAGGTATGATTCCAGCCAATGGAGGGTTTTCCCCCTCATTCCCGTTGACCTCCGTTTTGCTAGGGCTCTATGATGCCATACTCGGTCAAATGCTGCCTTGATGGCAAGGGCAGTCACTCTCACCTCACCTCTTGAGTTCAGCTCTTTTGTCCATGTTTGAACCAAGGCTGTAATGAGGTCAGGAGCTGAGTGGCCCTGGCGGAACCCAAACTGAGCGTCACTGAGCAGGTTGTTGCTAAGCAAGTGCTGCATGATGGCACTGTTGATGACACCTTCCATCACTTTACTGATGATTGCGAGTAGGCTAATGGTGCGGTAGTTGGCCGGGTTGGATTTGTCCTGCTTTTTGTGTACAGGAGATACCTGGGCAATTTTCCACATTGCAGTTTAGATGCCTGTGTTGTAGCCGTACTGGAACAGCTTGGCTAGGGGCGCGGCAAGTTCTGGAGCACAGGTCTTCAGTACTATTGCCGGAATATTGTCAGGGCCCATAGCTATTGCAGTATCCAGTGCCTTGAGTCGTTTCTTGATATCACGTGGAGTGAATCGAATTGGCTGCAGTTTGGCATCTGTGATGCTGGGGACTTCAGGAGGAGGCCGAGATGGATCATCAACTTGGCACTTCTGGCGGAAGATTGTTGCAAATGCTTCAGCCTTATCTTTCACACTGGTGTGCTGGGCTCCCCCATCATTGAGGATGGGGATATTTGTGGAGCCACCTCCTCAAGTTAGTTGTTTAATTGTCCACCACCATTCATGGCTGGATGTGGCAGGACTGCAGAGCCTATATCTGATCCGTTGGTTATGGGATCGCTTAGCTCTGTCTATCGCATGCTGCTTACGCAGTTTGGCATGCAAGTGGTTCTGGGTTGTAGCTTCACCAGGTTCTCACCTCATTTTGAGGTATGCCTGGTGCTGCTCCTGGCATGCCCTCCTGCACTCGTCATTGAACCAGGGTTGGTCTCCTGGTTTGATGGTAATGGTAGAGTGGGGGATATGCCGGGCCATGAGGTTACAGATTGTGGTTGAGTACAATTCTGCTGCTGCTGATGGCCCATAGCGCCTCATGGAGGCCCAGTTTTGCATTGCTAGATTAGATTAGATTAGAGATACAGCACTGAAACAGGCCCTTCGGCCCACCGAGTCTGTGCCGAACATCAACCACCCATTTATACTAATCCTACACAAATCCCACATTCCTACCAAACATCCCCTCCTGTCCCTATATTTCCCTACCACCTACCTATACTAGTGACAATTTATAATGGCCAATTTACCTATCAACCTGCAAGTCTTTTGGCTTGTGGGAGGAAACCGGAGCACCCGGAGAAAACCCACGCAGACACAGGGAGAACTTGCAAACTCCACACAGGCAGTACCCAGAATCGAACCCAGGTCCCTGGAGCTGTGAGGCTGCGGTGCTAACCACTGTTCGAATTCTATCCCATTCAGCAGGGTGATATTGCCACACAACACGACGGACGGTATCCTCAATGTGAAGGTGAGACTTCGTCTCCACAAGGACTGTGCGGTGGTCACTCCTACCAATACTGTCATGGACAGATGCATCCGCGGCAGGCAGATTGGTGAGGACGAGGTCGAGTATGTTCTTCCCTCGTGTTAGTTCCCCCACCACCTGCCGCAGACCCAATCTGGCAGCCATGTCCTTCAGGACTCGGCCAGCTCGGTCAGTAGTGGTGCTACCGAGCCACTCATGGTGATGGACATTGAAGTCCCCCACCCAGAGTACATTGTGTGCCCTTTCCACCCTCAGTGCTTCCTCCAAGTGCTGTTCAACATGGAGGAGTACTGAGTCATTAGCTGAGGGAGGGCGGCAGGTGGTAATCAGTAGGAGGTTACCTTGCCCATATTTAACCTGATGCCATGAGACCTCATGAGGTTCGGAGTCGATGTTGAGGACTCCCAGGGCAACTCCCCCCCTACTGTATGCCACTGTGCCACCACCTCTGCTGGGTCTGTCTTGCCGGTGGGACAGGACGTACCCGGGGGTGGTGGTGGCAGTGTCTGGGACATTGTCTGTTCGGAATGATTCCGTGAGTATGACTATGTCAGGCTGTTGCTTGACTAGTCTGTGGGACAGCTCTCCCAACTTTGGCAGAAACCCCCAGATGTTCGTAAGGACGACTTTGCAGGGTCGACAGGGCTGGGTTTGCCGTTGTCGTTTCCGGAGCCTAGGTCGATGCCGGGTGGTCCGTCCGGTTTCATTCCTTTGTGTGTGCATGAGAGAGCGAGCATGTGTGTGTTTGAGAGAGAGAGAGTGAGTGTATGTGTGTGTCTGAGAGAGAGCGTGTGTGATGTGTGAGCGAGTGTGTGTATGTGTAAGAGAATGTTTGTGTGTTTCAGAGAGAGAGCATGTGTGTGAGAGAGAATGTGTGTGTGTGAGAGAGAGAGTGGGAGAGAGAGTGTATGTGTTTGTTGATATGAGAGAGAGAGCGTGTGTGTATGTATGTGTGAGAGTGAAAGCGTGTGTGCATGTTTATGAGAGAGAGCATGTGTGTGAGTGCGCATGTGAGAGAGAGAGAGCGCGGGCGTGTGGGAGAGAGAGCGTGTGTGTGTTTGTGTGAGCGCGAGTGAGTGTGTCTGAGAGAAAGAATGTGTTTGCTTATGTGTGGGAGAGAGAGTTTGGGAGTCTGTGAAAGAGAGTTTGTGTGTGTGAGAGTGATAACGTGTGTACATGTGTGCCAGAGAGCGCGTGTGTGTGTGTGTGCGTGTGTGCGTGTGTGTGTGAGTGTGTGTGTGTGAGTCAGAGAGAGCGAGAAATTCGCGCGTGTGTGTGAGAGAGAGAGAGCGAGTGCGTGTGTGAGAGAGAGTGTGCGTGTGTGTGTGTTTGAGAGAGAGAGTGTGTGCTTGTTTGAGAGACAGTGAGTTCGTGTGTGTGTGTGAGAGAGAGCGTGTGTGTCTGTGTGTGCGTGTGTGTGAGCGAGAGAGAGGGTCTGTGTGCGTGTGTGAGAGAGCGCACCTGTCTGTGTGAGAGAGAGTGTGTGTGTGTGCATGTGAGAGAGACAGAGAGTTTGTGTGTTTGTGTGTGTGTGTGTTTGGGGCAGGGAGAGAGAGAAAGAGTTAGTGTGTGTGTCAAAAAGAGAGCGTGTGTGTGTGTGTGAGAGAGAGACAGCGTATTTGAGTGTGTTTGTGTTTGTGTGAGAGAGAAAGCGCGAGTGTGCGTGTGTCATAGAGAGAGTGGGTGGCTGTGTGTGAGAGAGAGTGTGCGTGAGTGTGAGACAAAGGGAGCTTTTGTATGTGTGAAAGGGAGTGTTCGTTTGTGTGAGACTGAGATTGTGTATGTGTGTGAGATTGTGTGTGAGTGTGTGTGTGTGTGTGAGAGAGAGAGTGTGTGTGTGGGTGTGCGAGTGAGAGAGTGTGCGTGTGTGTGAGAGCGTATGTGTGTGTGGATGCGAGAGAGAGCATGTGTGTGTGTTTGTGTGTATGAGAGAGAGAGCGTGTGTGCGTGTGTGTCAGAGAGTGTGTGTGTGAGTGCGTATGTGTGTGCATGTGTGTGTGAGCGTGCGTGTGTGTGTCTGAGAGAAAGAATGTGTTTGTTCGTGTGAGAGAGAGAGAGTTTGTGCATCATGTGAAAGAGAGTCTGTATGTGTGAGAGAGTGAGAGTGTGTGTGCGTGTGTGTCAGAGAGCGCGTGCGTGTCTGTGTCTTTGTGTGTGTGTGAGTGTGTGTGAGTGTGACAGAGCGAGAAAGCGTGTGTGTGTGAGAGACGGAGAGAGAGTGTGTGTGTGTGTGTGTCTGTGTGTGTGTGTGTGTGTGTTGGAGAGAGGGAGTGTGTGCGTGTTTGAGAGACAGCGCATTCGTGTGCGTGTGAGAGGGAGAGCATGTGTGTGTTTGTGTGTGTGCGTGTGTGTGAGAGAGAGAGGGTTTGTGTGCGTGTGTGAGAGAGGGACAGTGTGTGTATGAGAGAAAGTGTGTGTGTGAGTGCGTATGTGTGTGCATGTGTGTGTGAGCGTGCGTGCGTGTGTTTGAGAGAAAGAATGTGTTTGTTTGTGTGTGAGAGAGAGAGAGGGTTTGTGTGCATGTGTGAGAGATGGACAGTGTGTGTATGAGAGAGAGTGTGTGCGTGAGAGAAACTGTGCACGGGTGTGAGGGAGAGAGTGTGTGTGTGTGTGTGTCTGTGTGTGTCTGAGTGTGTGTGGATGAGAAAGAGAGAAAGACTGTGTGAGAGAGAGAGGGCGTGTTTGAGTGTGTTTGTGTGTGCGTCTGAGAGGGAGAGTGTGTGTGCGTGTCAGAGAGAGAGTGGGTGTCTGTATGTGAGGGAGAGAGTGTGTGTATGTCGGAGAGAGAGAGAGCGTTCGTGTGAGAGAGAGAGTGCGTTTGTGTGTGTATGTGCGTGTCTTTGGGAAAGCGTGTGTGTGTGTGTCTTTGTGAGTGAGATAGTGTCTGTCATGTTTTGGAGAGAGAGCGTTTGTTTGTGTGAGTGAGAGTGCATGTGGGTGTGAGAGCGAGCGAGCCTGTGTGGGTGTATCTGTGTGAGAGAGAGAGCGAGTGTGTGTAAGAGAGCGCGAGATTGTGTGTGTTTGAGAGATTGAGAGAGTGTATGTGTGTGTCTGAGAGAGAGCGGGTGTGATGTGTGAGAGAGAGATAGCGTGTGTGTGTGAGAGAGTGTGTGTGTGTGCATATTTGTGAGAGAGAGCGTGTGTGTGTGAGAGAGAGAGAGCGTGTCATTGTGTGTGTGTGTGTGTGAGAGACAGTGTGTGTGTGTGTGTTTGAGAGAGAGCATGTGTGTGTGTGTGCGTGTGAGAGAGAGAGTATGTGTGCGTGCCTGAGAGAGAGCACGTGTGAGTGTGTATGCGTGTGCTGTGTGGGCGAGAGAGAGAGGGTGTGTGTCAGAGAGAGTGTGTGTGCGTGTGTGAGATTGTGCACGTGTGTGACAGAGCGTGTGTGTGTTTCTGTGTGTGTGTGAGAGAGAGAGCGCGAGTGTATCTGTGAGAGAGAGTGTGCGCGTGCATGTGAGAGAGAGAGAGAGTTTGTGTGTTTGTGTGAGTCTGTGTTTGGGACAGAGAGAGAGAGAAAGAGTTAGTGTGTGTGTCAGAGCGAGAGCGTGTGTGTGAGAGAGAGTATGTGTGTGTGAGAGAGAGCGTGTTAGAGTGTGTTTGTGTGTACGTGTGAGAGAGAGAGTGTGTGTGCGTGTCAGAGAGAAAGTGGATGTCTGCTTGTGAGGGGGAGAGTGTGTGTATGTCGGAGAGAGAGAGCATTTGTGTGAGAGAGAGAGAGAGAGTTTGTGTGTCTGTGTGTGTGTCTTCGGGGAAGCGTGTGTGCGTGTGTGTTTGTGTGTAAAAGAGAGTCTGTGTGTTTTGGAGAGAGTGCGTTTGTGTGTGTGAGTGAGAGTGCATGTGTGTGTGTGAGAGAGAGAGCCCGTGTGGGTGTATTTTTGTGAGAGAGAGAGTGGGAGCGTGTGTGTATGAGAGCGCGAGCGTGTGTGTGTCTGAGAGAGCGCGGGTGTGATGTGTGTGAGAGAGAGCGTGTGTGCGTGAGACAGAGTGTGTGTGTGTGCGTGTGTGTCAGAGAGCGTGTGTGTGCATGTGAGAGAGAGAGAGAGTTTGTGTGTTTGTGTGCGTCTGTGTTTGCGACAGAGAGAGAGAAAGAGTTAGTGTGTGTGTCAGAGCGAGAGCGTGTGTGTGTGTGAGAGAGTGTGTGTGTGAGAGAGAGCGTGTTAGAGTGTGTTTGTGTGTTTGAGTGTGTGAGAGAGAGAGAGGGTGTGCGTGTGTCAGAGAGATAGAGAGGGCGCCTTTGTGTGAGGGAGAGTGTGCGTGAGTGTGAGAGAAAGAGAGCTTTTGTATGTGTGAAAGAGAGAGTTCGTGTGTGTGAGAGAGAGAGAGATCGTGTGTGTTTGTGTTTGTGTGAGAAAGAAAGAGTGTGCGAGTGTGTCTGAGAGTTTGCGTGTGAGTGTGAGATGGAAAGAGTGTGTTTGTGTGTGCAAGAGAGAGAGCGTGTGTGCGTGTGTGTGTGTGGGAGAGTGTGTTTGTGTCTGGCAGAGAGCATGTGTGTGTGTGCGTGAGAGAGAGAGAGAGCGTTTGTGCGTGGGAGAGAGAGAATTTGTGTGTGTCTGAGAGAATGTGCGTGTGTGTGTGTGAGTGATAGAGTGTGCATGTGTGCGGGAGCATATGTGTGTGTGTATGTGAGAGAGAGCGTGTGTGTGTGTGTTAGAGAACATGCGTGAGTGCGTGTGTGCGTGTGTGGGAGAGAGGGAGTGCGTTTGTGCGTGTGTGAGAGAGAGAGGGAGTGTGGGTGTGACAGAGAGAAATAGTGCATCTGTTTGTGAGAGAGAGATTGTGTGTGTGTGTGTGAGAGAGTGATTGTCTGTGCATGTGTGTGAGAGGGAGAGTGCGCGTGTGTGTGTGTGTGAGAGAGAGAGAGATTGTGTGTGTGAGAGAGAGTGTGCGTGTGAGGGAGTGTTAGTGTGTGTGAGAGAGAGAGAGATTGTGTGTGTGAGAGAAAGAACGTGTGTGTGTGTGTGTGTGAGAGTGGAGATAGAGCGTGTGTGTGTGTGTGTATTTGTGAGTGGGATAGCGTGTGTGCATGTCTGAGAGAGAGCACGTGTGTGTGTGAGAGAGAGGCAGAGAGCGTGTGAGTTTGTTTGTGAGGGAAAGAGAGTGTGGGTGGTTGTTCCTTTGTGAGAAAGACTGTTTGTGTGAGAGACAGAAAGAGAGAGAGCGCGTCTTTGTGTCTGTGTGTGCGTTTGAGAGAGAGTGCGTGTGTCTGTGAGTGCGTGAAAAAGAGTGTGTGCGTGGCGTGTGAAATAGCGTGTGTGTGTGTATGTATGTGTGTGAGAGAGAGTGTTTGAGCGTGTTTGTGTATGTGTGTGTGAGCGCGTGTGTACGTGTCAGAGACAGAGGGGGTGTCTTTGTGTGTGAGAGAGAGAGAGTGCGTGTAAGTGTGAGAGAGAAAGCGAATGTGTGTGTGAGAGAGAGAGTTTGTGTATGTGAGCGAGAGAGCTTGTGTGCTTGTGTGTCTGAGAGAAAGCGCATGTGTGTGTGCGTATGAGTGTGAGTGTATGCATTTGTGTTGGAGAGCATGTGCGTGTGTGTGACAGCGTGTGTGCGTGTTCATGTGAGAGAGAGCGTATGTGTTTATATGTTTGCGGGAGAGATAGCGTGAGTGCGTGTGTGTGAGAGAGAGAGCGTGTGTGTGTGAGAGAGAGAGTCTCTGCGCGATGGAGATAGAGCTTATGTATATGTATGAGAGAGAGAAAGATTGTGTGTGTGTGAGTGATAGCCTGTGTGCATGTGTGTGAGAGGGAGAGTGCGTGTGTGTGTGTGTACGTGTGTGAGAGAGAGATTGTGTGTGTGAGAGAGACAATGTCTGTGTGTGTGTGTGTGTGTGTATGAGTGGAGAGAGAGCGTGTGTGTGTCTGTGTATGTGTGAGTGTGATAGCATGTATGCATGTGTGTGAGAGAGAGAGAGCGTGTGTGTTTGTGTGTGAGGGATAGAGTGTGTGGGTGGTTGTTTCTTTGTGAGACAGACTGTGTGTGAGAGACAGAAAGAGAGAGAGCGCGTCTTTGTGGCTGTGTGTGTGTTTGAGAGAGAGAGTGTGCGCGTGTGTGTGTCTGAGAGAGAGTGCGCGTGTCTGTGAGTGTGTGAGAGAGAGAGAGAGTGAGCGCGTGTCTGTAGTGTGTGCGAGAGAGAGAGAGTGTGTGCGTGTCTGTGAGAGAGCGTGTGAGTGTGTATGTGTGTGTATGAGCGAGAGTGTGTTTGAGCGTGTTTATGTGTGTGTGCGTGTGTGTGTGTGTGAGTTCGTGTGTGTGTGTCAGAGACAGAGGGGGTGTCTTTGTGTTAGAGAGACAGAGTGCATGTAAGTGCGAGAGTGAGCGAGCGTTTGTGTGTGTGAAAGAGAGTTTGTGTGTGCGTGCACGAGCCAGCGTGTGTGCTTGTGTGTGTGAGAGAGAGAGCGTGTGTGTGTGTGTGTGTCTGAGAGCATGCGCGTGTGAGTTTGTATGAGTGAGTCTGTGCATGTGCGTGAGAGAGTGCGTGTGTGTGAGAGCGTGAGTGCATGTGTATGTGACAGAGAGCGTGTGTGTTTATATGTGCGTGCGCGAGACAGCGTGTGTGCTTGTGTGTGTGAGAGAGAGAGCGTGTGTGTGTGTGTCTGAGAGCAAGCGCGTGTGTGTTTGCATGAGTGAGTCTGTGCATGTGCGTGAGAGAGTGCGTGTGTGTGAGAGCGTGAGTGCATGTGTATGTGACAGAGAGCGTGTGTGTTTATATGTGCGTGCGCGAGACAGCGTGTGTGCTTGTGTGTGTGAGAGAGAGAGCGTGTGTGTGTGTGTGTGTCTGAGAGCAAGCGCGTGTGTGTTTGTATGAGTGAGTCTGTGCATGTGCGTGAGAGAGTGCGTGTGTGTGAGAGCGTGAGTGCATGTGTATGTGACAGAGAGCGTGTGTGTTTATATGTGTGTGGGAGAGATAGCGTGAGTGCGTGTGTGTGAGAGGGAGAGCGTGTGTGTGTGTGAGAGAGTGAGTCTCTGCGCGACTGAGATAGAGCATATGTATGTGTATGAGAGAGAGTGTGTGTGTAAGAGAGAGTTTGTGTGCGTGTGTGAGAGAGAGTGTGTATCTTTGATAAAGAGCATGTGTGTGTCTGAGAAAGCGTATGTGTGTGTGTGTGTGTGAGAGAGAGAGAGAGAGAGAGAGAGAGAGAAAGAGGGAGGAAGAGAGTGAGAGTGAGTCTGTGTGAGAGACAGTGCGTGTTGGTGTGAGAGAGTATGTGTTGGAGAGCGAAAAATGGAGCATTTGTGGGTGTGAGAGGGAGCGTGTTTGAGTGTGTTTGTGTGTGAGTGTGTGGGAGTCTTTCAAACGTCAGATGATTACAATCCAGGACCAGCATGTTCCTGTGAGGAAGAAAGACAAGTTTGGCAAGTTTCGGGAAGCTTGGATAACACGGGATATTGTGAGCCTAGTAAAAAAGATAAAAGATGCATTTGCAAGGGCTGGAAGGCGAGGAACAGATGAAGCACTTGAGGGATATAAAGACAGTAGGAAGGAACTTAAGCAAGGAGTTAGGAGGGCTAAAAGGGGTAATGAAAAGTCATTGGCAAACAGGATTAAGGAAAATACCAAGTCTTTTTATACATATATAAAGAGCAAAAGGGTAATCAGGGAAAGGGTTGGCCCACTCAAGGACAGAGATGGGAATCTATACGTGGAACCAGGGGAAATGAGTGAGGTGCTAAATGAGTACTTTGCATCAGTATTCACCAAGGAGAAGGACTTGGTGGATGATGAGCCTAGGCAAGGGAGTGCAGATAGTCTCAGTCCTCTCATGATCAAAAAGGCGGAGGTGTTGGGTGTCTTGCAAAGCATTAAGGTAGATATGTCCGCAGGGCCTGATGGGATTTACCCTAGAATACTGAGGGAGGCAAGGGAAGAAATTGCTGGGGCCTTCACAGAAATCTTTGCATCCTCATTGGCTACAGGTGAGGTCCCAGAGGACTGGCGAATAGCCAATGCTGTTCCTTTGCTTAAGAAGGGTGGGAAGGATAATCCAGGAAATTATAGGCCGGTGAGCCTTACGTCAGTGGTAGGGAAATTATTAGAGCGGATTCTTCGGGACAGGATTTACTCCCATTTGGAAACAAACGAACTGATTAGCGAGAGACAGCATGGTTTTGTGAAGGGGAGGTCGTGTCTTACTAATTTGATTGTGTATTTTGAGGAAGTGACGAAGATGATTGATGAGGGAAGGGCGGTAGATGTTGTCTATATGGACTTTAGTAAAGCCTTTGACAAGTTTCTGCATGGCAGACTGGTGCAAAAAGTGAAGTCACACGGGGTCAGAGGAGAGCTGGCAAGATGGATACAGAACTGGCTCAGTCACAGAAGACAGAGGGTAACAGTGGATGGGTGTTTTTCCGAATGGAGAGATGTGACTAGTGGTGTTCCGCAGGGATCAGTGCTGGGACCTTTGCTGTTTGTAGTATATATAAATGATTTGGAGGAAAATGTAGCTGGTCTGATTCGTAAGTTTGCGGATGACACAAAGGTTGGTGGACTTGCGGATAATGATGAAGATTGTCAGAGGATACAGCAGGATATAGATCGGTTGGAGACTTGGGCGGAGAAATGGCAGATGGAGTTTAATCCAGACAAATGTGAGGTAATGCATTTTGGAAGGTGTAATGCAGGTGGCAGGTATACAGTAAATGGCAGAACCCTTAGGAGTATTGGCAGGCAGAGAGATCTGGGCGTACAGGTCCACAGGTCACTGAAAGTGGCAACACAGGTGGATAAGGTAGTCAAGAAGGCATACGGCATGCTTGCCTTCATCGGTCGGGGCATAGAGTATAAAAATTGGCAACTCATGTTGCAGCTGTACAGAACCTTAGTTAGGCCACACTTAGAATATTGCGTGCAATTTCTGGTCGCCACACTACCAGAAGGACGTGGAGGCTTTGGAGAGGGTACAGAGGAGGTTTGCCAGGATGTTGCCTGGTCTGGAGGGCATTATTTATGAGGAGAGGTTGGAAAAACTCTGATTGTGTACACTGGAACGACGGAGGTGGAGGGGAGACAAGATAGATGTTTACAAATTTATGAACGGCAAGGACAGAGTGGATAGTCAGAAGCTTTTTCCTTGGGTGTAAGAGTCAGTTACTAGGGGACCTAGGTTTAAGATGCGAGCGGAAAAGTTTAGGGGGGATGTGCGAGGCAAGTTCTTTACACAGAGGGTGGTGAGTGCCTGGAACTTGCTGCCAGGGGAGGTGGCGGAAGCAGGTACGATAGCGACGTTTAAGAGGCATCTTGAAAAATGGGAAGGGAATAGAGGGATATGGGCCCCGGAAGTGCAGAAGGTGTTAGTTTCGGCAGGAATCAAGATAGGCGCAGGCTTGGCGGGCCGAATGGCCTGCTCGTGTGCTGTACTGTTCTTGTTCTTTTTGTTCTTTGTGTCTGAGAGTGAGTTTGCGTGTCTGTGAGTGTATGTGAGAGAGAGACAGAGTGCGTGTGTGTGTGAGAGAGCGTGTTTTAGCGTGTTTGTGTGTGAATGTCTGTGGGTGAGAGAGATTGCGTGTGTGAGAGAGAGAGTGTCTGTGTTTGTGTGTCAGAGTGTGTGTTTGAGTGTGAGAGAAAGAGAGCGTTATTGTGTGTGAAAGATGTTTGTGTGTGTGTGTGATAAAGAGAGAGCGTGTTTGTGTGAGAGAGGGTTTCTGAGCGTGTGTGTGTCCGACCGTGAGGGTTTGTGTGTGAGTGTGTGTGTGTCTGTGTGTCTGTGCGTGTGTGCGTGTGTGCATGAGAGAGAGAGTGTGAGAGCGCGCGTGTGTTTGTGTGTATGTGTATGAGTCGAAGATAGTGTGCATGCACGTGCTGGAGAGAGCGTGTCTCTGTGTATGTGTGAGAGTGATAGCGTCTGTGCCTGTGTGTGAGCGAGATATTGCGTATCAGAGAGAGGATGTGTGTTTGTTTGTGAGGGAGATAGCGTGTGGGTGGTTTTGTCTTTGTGAGAGAGACTGTGTGTGTGTGTGTTTGTGTGTGTGTGTGAGAGAGAGAGAGAGAGTGAGAGAGAGAGAGACCGTCTTTGTGTCTGTGTGTGAGTTTGAGAGAGTGTGCGTGTGTGTGCGAGAGAGAGAGCGTTTGTGTGTGTGTGACAGAAAGAGTGTTTGAGTGTGCTTGTGTGTGAAACTGCATGTGTGTGTGAAAGAGAGAGTGGGTGTCTGTGTGTGTGAAAGAGTGTGTGTGTATGTGAGAGAGAGAGAGAGCGTTTGTGTGTGTATGTGTGAGAGTGTGTGGGCGTGTGTGAGAGAGAATGTGTGAATGAGAGAGAAGGAGCCTGTGCGTGAGAGAGAGAGCAAGTGTGTGTGTGTGTTTGTCTGAGAGAGAAAGAGTGTGTTTGTGTGAATGTAAGAGAGAGCGTGTGTGTGTGTGTTAGACAGCATGCGTGAGAGCGTGTGTGGGAGAGCGGGAGCGTTCGTGTATGTGTATGTGTGAGAGTGATTGCGTTTGTGCATGTGTGTGAGAAAGAACATGTGTGTGTGTGCGCTTGTGTGAGAGAGAGAGTGCATGTGTGTGAGAGAGAGAGAGCGAGTGTTTTTGTGTATTTGTGTGTGAGGGAGCGAGCGTGTGGGTGGGTGTGTCTTTGCGAGAGAGACAGTTTGTGTGTGTGTGTGTATGCGAGAGAGGGAGAGAGAGAGAGTGAGAGAGAGAGCATCTTTGTCTGTCTGTGTGTTTGAGAGAGAGTGTGCACCTGAGTATGTCTGAGAGAGAGTGTTTGCGTGTGTGTGTGAGAGAGAGAGTGGGTGTGCGCGTGAGAGAGACAGCGTACGTATGTGTGAAAGAGAGTATGCGTGTGGGAGAGAGTGAGAGCGAGCGAGAGAGAGAGCGTATGCGTGTGTGAGAGAGAGTCTGTATGTGTGGGAGAGATAGAGAGCGTGTGTGTGTGTGGGAGAGAGAGCGTGTGTGTGTGTTTGTGTTTGAGAGAGAGCGCGCGTGTGTGTGCGTGTGTGAGAGAGTGTGTGTGTGTCAGAGAGAGAGCGTGCGTGTGTCAGAGAGAGAGCATGTGCATGTCCGAGAGAGTGCACTAGTGTGTGTGTGTGTGTGTGCGCGTGTGTGTGTGAGAGAGAGAGGGATAATGTGTGTGTGAGAGAGATAGAGAGAGTGTGTGTGTGTGTATGTGTGTGTATGTGAGAGAGAGAGAGTACGGTTGTATGTGAGGGAGTGAGTGAATGCGAGAGAAAAAGCGTGTTTGTGTGTGCGAGAGAGAGTTTCTGTGCGTGAGAAAGAGGGAGAGCGTGTGTGTGACAGAGTGTGTGTGTCTGAGAGAGAGAGAAAAACGTGTATTAAAGAGCGAGAGAACACGTGTGTGTGAGACAGAGAGAGAGAGAGAGCCTGTGAGTGCCTGTGTGAGAGAGAGCGTGTTTGTTTGAGGGTGTGCTTGTGAGTGTGTTTGTGTGTGTGTGTGTGTGTGTGTGCGTGTGTGTGTGAGTGAGTGACTGAGTGAGTGCGTGCAAGTGTTTATGAGAGACAGAGAGAGAGTGTGTGTGTATGAGTGTGTGAGAGAAAGTTTCTGTGCGTGAGAGAGAGGGAGAGTGTGTGTGTGAGAGAGACAGAATGCATGTGTTGTGAGAGAGAGTGAGAGTGTGTGTGTGTGTTATAGAGCGAGAGAACGCGTGTGTGAGAGAGAGAGAGAGAAATAGAGAGAGCGTGTGAGTGTGTGTGAGAGAGAGAGAGCGTTTGTGTCTGTGCATGAGTGTGTGTGCATGTGTGTGTGAGTGCCTGTGTGTTTTTCTGTGAGATGAGAGAGAGCGTGGGTGAGAGATTGTGTGTGTGTGCTTGTGAGAGAGAGAGTGTGTGTGAGAGAGAGAGAGAGAATGTGCATGTGAGAATGAGGAAGTGTGTGTGTGTCTGTGACAGAGTGTGTGTGTGTGAGAGAGAGAGACAGGAAACGTGTGTGTGTGTGAGAGACAGAGCGCGTGTGTGGGAGAGAGTGACTATATGTGTTCGAGAGCGAGAGAACGCGTGTGTGTCAGAGAGAAAGCGTGTCTGTTTGAGTGTGTGCGCACGTGTGTGTGAGTGCATGCGTGTGTTGGTGCTTGAGAGAGTGTGTTTGGGAGTTTGTGTGTGTGTGTGCGTGTGTGCGTGTGAAAGAGAGTGTGTGTGTGCGAGAGAGAGAGTGGGCGAGTCTGTGCCTGAAGATAGAGTGTATGTGTCTGAAAGCACAAGTGTGTGTGTGTGAGAGGTGGAGAGGGTGCTTGTGTGTGAGAGAGAGAGAGCATGTGTGTGAGTGAGTGAGAGGGTTTGTGCGTGAGAGAGAGTGTCTGTGTGCACGCGAGAGGCTGTCTGTGTGTGAGAGAGAGCGTGTGTGTGTGTCTAAGTGGGAGTGTGTGTGTGTGTGAGAGGGAGAGTGTGTGTGTGAGTGTATATGTGCGTGCGAGAGAGAGAGAGGGAGAGTGTGTGTGCATGTGTGTGAGAGAGAGAGAGAGTTTCAGTGCGTGTGAGAGAGACAGTGCGCATGTGAACAAAGAACAAAGATAATTACAGCACAGGAACAGGCCCT
Organism: Heterodontus francisci; assembly: GCF_036365525.1. Lineage (NCBI taxonomy): Eukaryota > Metazoa > Chordata > Chondrichthyes > Heterodontiformes > Heterodontidae > Heterodontus > Heterodontus francisci. The sequence continues at coordinate 41,541,665 of NC_090391.1, forward strand.
TCGGCCCTCCAAGCCTGCGCCGATCCAGATCCTCTCTCTAAACATGTCGCCTATTTTCGAAAGTTCTGTATCTCTTTTCTTCCTGCCCATTCATGTATCTGTCTAGATACATCTTAAAAGACTCCATCGTGCCTGCATCTACCACCTCCGCTGGCAATGCGTTCCAGGTGCCCACCACCCTCTGCGTAAAGAACTTTCCACGCATATCCCCCCTAAACTTTTCCCCTTTCACTTTGAACTCGTGTCCTCTAGTAATTGAAACCCCCACTCTGGGAAAAAGCCTCTTGCTATCCATCCTGTCTATACCTCTCATGATTTTGTACACCTCAATCAGGTCCCCCCTCAACCTCCGTCTTTCTAATGAAAATAATCCTAATCTACTCAACCTCTCTTCATAGCGAGCGCCCTCCATACCAGGCATCATCCTGGTGAACCTCCTCTGCACCCTCTCCAAAGCCTCCACATCCTTTTGATAATGTGGCGACCAGAACTGTACGCAGTATTCCAAAGTCCTATACAACTGTAACATGACCTGCCAACTCTTGTACTCAATGCCCCGTCCGATGAAGGAAAGCATGCCGTATGCCTTCTTGACCACTCTATTTACCTGCGTTGCCACCTTCAGGGAACAGTGGACCTGAACACCCAAATCTCTCTGGACATCAATTTTCCCCAGGACTTTTCCATTTACTGTATAGTTCACTCTTGAATTGGATCTTCCAAAATGCATCACCTCGCATTTTCCCTGATTGAACTCCATCTGCCATTTCTCTGCCCAACTCTCCAATCTATCTATATTCTGCTGTATTCTCTGACAGTCCCCTTCACTATCTGCTACTCCACCAATCTTAGTGTCGTCTGCAAACTTGCTAATCAGTCCACCTATACTTTCCTCCAAATCATTAATGTATATCACAAACAACAGTGGTCCCAGCACGGATCCCTGTGGAACACCACTGGTCACACGTCTCCATTTTGAGAAACTCCCTTCTACTGCTACTCTCTGTCTCCTGTTGCCCAGCCAGTTCTTTATCCATCTAGCTAGTACACCTTGGATCCCAAGCGCCTTCACTTTCTCCATCAGCCTGCCATGGGGAACCTTATCAAACGCCTTACTGAAGTCCATGTATATGACATCGACAGCCCTTCCCTCATCAATCAACTTTGTCACTTCCTCAAAGAATTCTATTAAGTTGGTAAGACATGACCTTCCCTGCACAAAACCATGTTGCCTATCACTGATGAGCCCATTTTCTTCCAAATGGGAATAGATCCTATCCCTCAGTATCTTCTCCAGCAGCTTCCCTACCACTGACGTCAGGCTCACCGGTCCATAATTACCTGGATTATCCCTGCTACCCTTCTTAAACAAGGGGACAACATTAGCAATTCTCCAGTCCTCCGGGACCTCACCCGTGTTTAAGGATGCTGCAAAGATATCTGTTAAGGCCCCAGCTATTTCCTCTCTCGCTTCCCTCAGTAACCTGGGATAGATCCCATCCGGACCTGGGGACTTGTCCACCTTAATGCCTTTAGAATACCCAACACTTCCTCCCTCCTTATGCCGACTTGACCTAGAGTAATCAAACATCTGTCCCTAACCTCAACATCCGTCATGTCCCTCTCCTCGGTGAATACCGATGCAAAGTACTCGTTTAGAATCTCACCCATTTTCTCTGAGTCCAAGCATAACATTCCTCCTTTGTCCTTTAGTGGGCCAATCCTTTCTCTAGTTACCCTCTTTCTCCTTATATATGAATAAAAGGCTTTGGGATTTTCCTTAACCCTGTTTGCTAAAGATATTTCATGACCCCTTTTAGCCCTCTTAATTCCTCGTTTCAGATTGGTCCTACATTCCCGATATTCTTTCAAAGCTTCGTCTTTCATCAGCCGCCTAGACCTTATGTATGCTTCCTTTTTCCTCTTAGCTAGTCTCACAATTTCACCTGTCATCCATGGTTCCCTAATCTTGCCATTTCTATCCCTCATTTTCACAGGAACATGTCTCTCCTGCACGCTAATCAACCTCTCTTTAAAAGCCTCCCACATATCACATGTGGATTTACCTTCAAACAGCTGCTCCCAATCTACATTTCCCAGCTCCTGCCGAATTTTGGTATAGTTGGCCTTCCCCCAATTTAGCACTCTTCCTTTAGGACCACTCTCGTCTTTGTCCATGAGTATTTTAAAGCTTACGGAATTGTGATCACTATTCCCAAAGTAGTCCCCTACTGAAACTTCAACAACCTGGCCGGGCTCATTCCCCAACACCAGGTCCAGTATGGCCCCTTCCTGAGTTGGACTATTTACATACTGCTCTAGAAAACCCTCCTGGATGCTCCTTACAAATTCTGCTCCATCTGGACCTCTAACACTAAGCGAATCCCAGTCAATGTTGGGAAAATTAAAATCTCCTATCACCACCACCCTGTTGCTCCTACATCTTTCCATAATCTGTTTACATATTTGTACCTCTATCTCACGCTCGCTGTTGGGAGGCCTGTAGTACAGCCCCAACATTGTTACCGCACCCTTCCTATTTCTGAGTTCTGTCCATATTGCCTCATTTTTCGAGTCCTCCATAGTGCCCTCCTTCAGCACAGCTGTGATAGCTTCTTTGACCAGTAATGCAACTCCTCCACCCTTTTTACCTCCCTCTCTCTCCCGCCTGAAGCATCGATGTCCTGGGATATTTAGTTGCCAATCATGCCCTTCCCTCAACCAAGTCTCAGTAATAGCAATAACATCATACTCCCAGGTACTAATCCAAGCCCTAAGTTCATCTGCCTTACCTACTACACTTCTTGCATTAAAACAAATGCACCTCAGACCACCAGTCCCTTTATATTCATCATCTGCTCCCTGCCTGCTCTTCCCCTTAGTCACACTGACTTCATTATCTAGTTCCTTACAGGCTTTTGTTACTACCTCCTTACTGTCAACATGTGGTGAGAGAGAGAGAGTTGTGTGGGTGCGTGTGTTACAGAGCGAGAGAATGCACGTGTGTGAGAGAGAGAGAGAGAGCGTGTGTGTCTGTGTCTGAGTGTGAGTGCGTGTGAGTGTTTATGTGAGAGAGAGAGCGTGGGTGCGAAATTGTGTATGTGTGCATGTGAGAGAGGGAGTGTGTGTGTGTGATAGAGAGAGTGTGTATGTGTGAAAAGGGCAGCGTGTGTGTGTGAGAATGTCTGAGAAAGAGAGTGTGTGCGTGTGAGAGAGAGTGTGTGTGTGAGAGAGAGAGTGCGTGACTCTGTGTCTGAAACATAGAGTGTGTGTGTCAGAGAGTACAAGTGTGTGTGAGACGTGGAGAGTGAATTTGTGTGGGTGAGAGAGACAGAGAGATAGAGCGAGCATGGGTGTGTATGTGTGTGTGTGTGTCTGAGGGAGAGAATGTGTGTGCGTGCACGAGAGAGTGTCTGTGTGTGAGAGAGAGAGTGTGTGTGAGTGTCTGAGTGGGCGTGTGTGTGTGTGTGAGAGAGAGAGTGTGTGTGTGAGTATGTGCGTGTGTGAGATAAAGAGAGGGTGTGTGTTGGCCTGAAAGAGAGAATGTATGTTTCTGAGTGAGTGTGTCTGTGCGTGTGAGTTGAGAGTGTGTGTGCATGTGTGTGTGTCTGTGTGTGTGAGTATGAGTGAGCGCGAGAGAGAAGAGAGAGAGAGAGATCGTGTGTGTGTGTGAATGAGAGACTGTGTGTGTGAGAGAACGTTTGTGTGATTCTTTGGGAGAGAACGTATGTGTGTGTGAGAGAGTGAGTGTGTGTGCGTTTGAGAGACAGTGTGTGCGTGTGTGTGCGTGAAAGAGTGTGTGTGTGTGTGTGTGAGAGTGTGTGTGTGTGTGAGAGAGTGTGTGTGAGAGAGAGAGGGTGTGTGCGTGTGCGCGCGCGTGAGAGAGACAGAGAGAGCTAGAGTGCGTGTCAGACAGTGTGCTCTTTACTTGTGTGTGAGAGAGAATGTTAGTGTGTGTGAGAGAGAGAGTGCGTGTGTGTGTGTGTGTGCGTGTTTGTATGTGTGCGTGCGTGAGAGAGAGAAAATGAGAGTGTGTGTGTGCCTGAAAGAGAGAATGTATGTGTCTGAGACAGTGTGTGTGAGAGAGGCTGAGAGTGTGTGTGAGAGAGAGAGAGAGGGAAAGCATGTGCGTGTGTGTGAGTGAGAGAGTGTGTGTGAGAGAGAGTGTGTGTGAGAAAGAGAGTGTGTGTGTTTATGTGTGTGAGTGTGTGTGTGTGTGCGCGCATATGAGAGTGACAGAGAGCTGGAGAGTGTGTGAGACAGTTTGCTGTGTACTTGTGTGAGAGTGAGAGAGAGAGAGCGTGTGTGTGAGTGAGAGAGAGAGTGTGTGGGTGTGTGTGCGTGAGTCTGTGTGTGTGTGTGAGTGAGTGTGTGTGTGTGTGTGTGTGTGCAAGTGTATGTGTCTGAGAGAGAGAGAGAGCGTGTGCGTGTGAGTGAGGGTGTGTGTGTGTGAGGGAGCCATGTGTGTGTGTGTGTGTGCGTGCGAGCGTGGCTGTGTTTTTTCGTGTGAAAGGGAGAGTGTGTGTGAGAGAGAGAGCGTGTGCATGTGCGAGAGTGTGTGTGAGAGTGTGTGTGTGTGTCAGAGAGAGAGCGTGCTTGCGTGAGACAGAGAGCATGTGCGTGTGAGAGAGAGAGCGAGTGTGTGTGTGATAGAGAGAGAGAGAGTGCGTGCGTGTCTGAGAGAGAGCGTGTGTGTGACAGATAGAGCGTATGCGTGTGTGGGAGACAGAGATTGTGTGTGTGTTAGAGAGAGAGAATGTGTGTGTGTGAGAGAGAGGCCGTGTTTGTTCGTGTCTGTGTGTGTGTGTGTGTGTGTGTGAGTGAGTGTGTGTGCGGGGAGAGTGTGTATGTGTGTGAGAGACGGAGAGAGATCGTATGTGTGTTCCTGCTAGCGGACTTTAACACCAGGGTTGGGCCCTCCTGCCTTGGGCTCTATGGCATTGGAAGGATGAATGAGAATGGACAGAGACTGCTTCCTTTGTGCAACTATCATAACCTTTGCATCACAACTCGTTCTATCATACTAAACCCTGTCAACAGGTTTCTTGGAGGCAGCCAAGATCACATCGTTGGCACCAGCTGGACCTCATCGTCACAAGGTGAGCCTCTTTAAACAGCGTTCAAATCACACGCAGCTTCCACAGTGCGGATTGCGACACCTACCACTCCCTGGTGTGCAGCAAGGTTATACTCAAACCAAAGCAGCTGCCTCACTCCAAGCAGAAGGGTCGCCCGCGCATCAACAATAGCAGAATTGCTCATCCACAGTTGTTACATAAGTTTCTGAATTCACTCGAAAAAAGCCCTTCAAACACTCTTACAGGGGATGCAGAGATCCAGTGTGCCCACTTCAGAGATGCTATCTATGACTCATCTATGACCACCTATGACAAATGTGTGAAGCGAAATGCAGACTGGTTTCAATCTCACTTTGAAGAGCTGGAACCCGTTATAGACGCTAAGCGCATTGCACTACTGAACTATAAGAAATCCCCCAGCGAGGTAACATCTATCGCACTTAAAGCAGTTCGAAGCAGGGCACAAAGAACAGCCAGGCGCTGCACAAGTAACTGCTGGCAACACCTATGCAGTTATATTCAGCTAGCCTCCGACACCGGAATCATCAGAGGAATGTATGATGGCATCAAGAGAGCTTTTGGGCCAACCATCAAGAAGAACGCCCCCCTCAAATCTAAATCAGGGGACACAATCACTAACCAACGCAGGCAAATGAACCGCTGTGTGGAGCACTAACTAGAACTGTACTCCAGGGGAAATGTTGTCACTGAGACCGCCCTCAATGCAGCCCAGTCTCTGCCAGTCATGGATGAGCTGTAAGCAAAGCAAACAAAATCGGAACTCAGTGATGTCATTGATTCTCTAGCCAGCGCAAAAACCCCTGGGAAGGATGGCATTACCTTGAAATAATAAAGAGTTCCAAGCCTGCTATACTTCCAGCACTCTGCGAACTGGTTTGCCTGTGCTGGGACGAGGGAGCAGTACCACAGGACATGCGCGATGCCAATATCATCACCCTCTGTAAAAACAAGGTTGACCACGGTGACTGCAACAACTACCGTGGAATCTCCCTGCTCAGCATAGTGGGGAAAGTCTTTGCTTGAATCACTTTAAACAGTCTCCAGAAGCTGGCTGAGCATGTCAACCTATGGCACCATGTGGATTTCGAGCAGAGAGATCCACCATTGACATGCTGTTTTCCCTTCGCCAGCTACAGGAGAAATGCTGCAAACAACAGATGCCTCTCTACGTTGCTTTCATTGATCTCACCAAAGCCTTTGACCTCGTCAGCAGACGTGGTCCCTTCAGACTACTAGAAAAGATTGGATGTCCACCAAAGCTGCTAAGTATCATCCCCTCATTCCATGACAATATGGAAGGCACAATTCAGCATAGTGGCGCCTCATAAGGCCCCTTTTCAATCATGAGTGGTGTGAAACAGGGATGTGTTCTCGCACCTACACTGTTTGGGATCTTCTTCACCCTGCTGCTCTCACATGCGTTCAAGTCTTCAGAAGAAGGAATTTTCCTCCACACAAGATCAGGTGTCAATTGCTCATCCTTGCCCGTCTAAGAGCGAAGACCAAAGTATCGGAAGTCCTCATCAGGGAACTCCTCTTTGCTGACGGTGCTGCATTAACATCCCACACTGAAGAGTGTCTGCAGAAACTCATCGACAGGATTGCGGCAGCCTGCAACGAATTTGGCCGAACCATCATAATCAATAAAACGAACATCATGGAACAGGACGTCAGAAATGCTCCATCCATCAATATCAGCGACCAAGTTCTGGAAGTCGTTCAAGAGTTCATCTACCTAGGCTCAACTGTTACCAGTAACCTGTCTCTCGATGCAGAAATCAACAAGCGCAAGGGAAAGTCTTCCACTGCTACGTCCAGACTGGCCAAGAGAGTGTGGGAAAATGGCGTACTGACACAGAACACAAAAGTCCGAGTGTATCAAGCCTGTGTCCTCAGTACTTTGCTCTACGGCAGCAAGGCCTGGACAATGTATGCCAGCCAAGAGCGACGTCTCAATTCATTCCGTCGTCGTGGCCTCCGGAGAAAACATGGCATCAGGTGGCAGGACCGTATCTCCAACACAGAAGTCCTTGAGGTGGCCAACATCCCCAGCATATACACACTACTGAGTCAGCGGTGCTTGAGATGGCTTGGCCATGGGAGCCGCAAGGAAGATGGCAGGATCCCCAAGGACACATTGTACAGCGAGCTCGTCACCAGTATCAGACCCATCGGCTGCCCTTGTCTCCGCTTTAAAGACGACTGCAAACGCGACATGAAATCCTGTGACATTGATCACAAGTCGTGGGAGTCAGTTGCCAGCGATCGCCGGAGCTGGCGGGCAGCCATAAAGGCGGGGCTAAAGTGTGGCGAGACGAAGAGACTTAGCAGTTGGCAGGATAAAATTCGGAAGAGCAACGGGAGAGTCAACTGTGAAACAGCCCCGACCACCAATTTTATCTTCAGCACCTGTAGAAGTGTCTGTCACTCTAGAATTGGCCTTTATAGCCACTCCAGGCGCTGCTTCACAAACCACTGACCAACTCCAGGCGCTTACCCATTGTCTCTCGAGACAAGGAGGCCAAAAAAGAAGTGTGAGAGGGACAGAGCGTGTGTGTACGTGTGCATGTGTAAGAGAGTCAGTGTGCAAGTGTGAGAGTGTGTCCGTGTGTGTGTGAGAGAGAGCGTGTGTGTGAGAGAGGGCGTGTGTGTGTGAGGGAGAGAGAGTGTTTGTGTGTGCGTGTTTGTTCAGAGAGAGCGTATGTGTGCGAGAGAAACCGTGTTTGTGTGTCTGTGTGTGACTGTGAGAGTGTGTGTGTGTGTGTGTGAGTGTGTGTGTGTGTGTGAGTGTGTTTGTGTGTGTGTGTGAGTGTGTTTGTATGTATGTGAGAGAGACAGTGTGTGTGAGAGAGAGGCAGAGTGTGTGCCTGAGAGAGAACGTCTGTGTGTGTGAGATTGAGGGTGTGCATGTGTGAGAAAGAGAGCGTGTGTGTGAGACAGAGAAAGAGCATGTCTGTGAGAAGGATCGTGTGTGTTTGTGTGTGAGAGTGAGACAGAGCATGTGTGTGTGTCAGAGACAGCGTGTGTGTGTGTCTGTTTGAGAGCGAGAGCCTGTGTGCATGAAAGAGAGAGACCATGTGTTTGTGTGTGACAGCTTGAGTGTGCGTGTGTGTGTGTGAGAGTGAGAGGGTCTGTGTGAGACAGAGAGAGTGTGCGGGTGAGAGAGAGTTTGTATGTGAGAAAGAATGCGTGTGTGTGGGTGAGGGTGTTTGTGTGTATGTGAGAGAGACAGTCTGTGTGAGAGAGAGGCAGAGTGTGTGTCTTACTGAGAAAGTGTGTGTGAGAGAAAGAGGGTGTGCATGTGGGAGAGAGAGAACGTGTGTGTGAGAGAGAGCATGTGTGTGTGTGTATGTGTGTGTGTGTCTGAGAGATATAATGTGTGTGCTTGTGAGACAGAGTGTGTGTGAGAGAATGAGTGTGTGAGAGAGTGATAGAGTGTGTGTGTGAGAGAGAGACATAGAGAGAGAGTGTGTGTGTGAAAGAGTGTGCTGTTTGTGCATGTGCATGTGTGTGAGAGAGAGAGCGTTTGTGTGCTGGTGAGAGAGAGTGCCTTTGTGTGAGAGAGAGATTGTGTGTGTGAGAGCGTGTGTATGTTACAGATAGTGTACGTGTGTGAGGGAGAACTTGTGCGTGTGTGTTTCAGTTAAAACTCGTGTATGAAAGTGTGTGTGAGAGAAAGAGAGAGAGTATGTGTTTGTGTGTGTGAGAGAGAGAGACAGAGCACGCGCACGCGCTTGTGTGTGTGAGAGAGTCAGCGTGTGTGTATGTGCGAGGGAGAAAGTGTGTGTGTGTGAGAGAGAGAGAAAGAGAGAGAGAGAGCGTGTGTGCGTGTGTGTGAGAGAGACAGTCTGTGTTTTTGCGTGTATGTATCTCTATGACAGAGAGAGAATGATGTGTGTGCCTGAGACTCTTAGACTGGCTGTTACAATGTGAATATTGGGTAAATCAGCCCAGGATGTAGATCACCATGCCGATCTGGTACAGTGTGAATATGGGTCAATCAGGCCAGGATACTGATCGCAATTCCGATCTGGTACAGTCCGAATATGGGTCAAGCAGCCCAGGATGAACAAACGCACGCATGAAGTTTATGCAGCAGCAGCAGAGGCGGAGACGGGTGATATTGTACATGTGGTAGTGGGCAAGGTTTGAGATGGAGAGAATGTGGAGATGAACTCAGCTCAGGTATAAATAGAACGCAGAGGTTGTAAACAGTCCAATTGAGCCTCAGACTTGGGCCAGGATGGGAATGTTTTTTCACAGATAGTTGATGGAGTTTGTGATGTAATCAGTGATACTGGCTTCAGTCTTCCCAAAATTTCCATTACAGAACAGCCTTTCAGTGAAACATGGTTAAAAGATCTCCTAGCTGGAAATAGAGACAACTGCAGCACAGATGATAGTGTAAATGGCAAGAACTGGAATACCTTCAGAAATGGTTTTCGAGCTACAAGCTGGAGATAGAGATTCACCAGGAATGGTATCAATAGCAAGGGAACACATTTGGAGTGGGGAGTGAAACCAATGGCTTCAGTCTTCCCAACATTTAATTGGAGGAAATTTCTGCTCATCCAGAACTGGACGACGGATAAGCGTTCTGATATTTTGACAACAGTGGAGGAGTGGAGAGAGGTAGTGGTGAGGTAAACTTGATGGAGTTTTTTGATAAAACAATGGAGAGTGTTGAAGAGGGTGATGTGATTAAAGTTATAGAAATGGAATTTCAAAAGGTGTTTAATCAAGTGACATTCAATAGACAGGTTAGGAAAACTGAACCCTATGGATTAAAGGGACAGTGACAGTGTGGATATAACAATGGCTAAGGAATAGTAAACAGAGAGAAGTGGTGAAAGGTTGTTGTTCAGACTCGATGGGAGTATACAGTGGTGTTCCCCAAGGCTCAGTATTAGGATCACTGCTCTTTTTGCTTTCAGAAAACCCGGGGTGGGTAGGGCAGCCCCCTCTTCCTCCCTCTTTACAGATCTACCCCTCCCTGCAGCCTCTGCTCCATTTGTTGGTCATGTTACAGACTCAGAGACACTGTAACTACAGTCCGCATACCTCGTCCAGAGTTGTGTCACCAAATCCTTTGTCCTCCCTGAATGTCTGCAGCAGCTCACAACACAACCTCCAGAAAACCATCCACAGCACCTCCACTAACTTTACAACAGCAGAGGTAAGTCAAATGCCCCTCACCTGTAAGTTGGATGTCTGGTCCTTATAGATAACACTAAAGGGGGTTCCTCGTGCTGCTAAATGTATATTCAGCTGAGAGTGACTAGCACAGGCGGTCAGTGGACATCCACAGATCAAGATTCAAAAACGTGCATCAATTCTGATGGAATAGCCGTATGACGTGACAATCCACGACTCGTCATGCGACTGGTGCACACAATGTACACCTGGGCTAGAGTGCTGAACAGCATGGGGCCGTGTGCAGGTCACGGCGGAAGTGGCTGGTAGCTCAACTCACACCTTTTTTGGATCCGGGTTTCCATAATGTGGGCAGCAGTGGTGATGTAGAGCTGAATATTACCATCAGGCTGAGATAGACAGAGAAGGACATTCACTTTAAAAGGGGACATGGAAATAGATTTGAAGGCAAATGATTTTGTGGAATATGGAAATGACAGGGGGATGGGACTAATTGGAGGGGTGAGGCCATAGAGGGGGTTAAAATACAAGAATGAGAATATTAAAATTAAGGTGCTGTCATACCAGGAGCCAATGTATATCAGCGAGCACAGGGATGATGGGTGATCGGGATTTGTTGTGAGTTAGGGTACAGGCTGCAGAGTTCTGGATGAGCTGCGGTTTATGGTGGTTTATAACTGGGAGGGTGACCAGGATAGAATTGGAGCAGTCAAGTGTGGATTTAACAGATGAGGGTTTATGCAACAGATGGACTGAGGCAGAGGTAGAGAAGGGTAATATTACAGAGGTGGTAGTAGGCAGGGTTGGAGATGGAGAGAATATGGAGATGAACTCAGCTCAGGTATAAATAGAACACAGACTGGTACAGCCTCAGACATTGGGCGGGTAGGGTTTGTGGTTCACAGATAGGGGACAGCATTTCTTATGGAGACCAATTACACTGGCTTTAGTCTTTGAAAGATAAAATACATTACTTTTATTTATTCATTCATGGGATGTGGGCACCACCGGCCAGGCCAGCATTTATTGCCATTCCCTAATTGTCCTTGAGAAGGTGGTGGTGAGCTGTCTTCTTGAACCGCTGCAATCAACGTGGGGTAGTTAGTGCTGTTAGGAAGGGAGTTCCAGGATTTTGACCCAGCGACAGTGAAGGAACAGCGATATAGCTCCAAGTCAAAATGGTGTGTGACTTGGAGGGGAACTTGCAGGTGGTGGTGTTCCGATGTATTTGCTGCCCTTGTCCTTCTAGTTGGTAGAGGTCGCGAGTTTGAATGGTGCTGTCTAAGGAGCCTTTGTGCATTGCTGCCATGCATCTTGTAGATGGTACACACTGCTGCCACTGTGCGTCGGTCGTTGAGGGAGTGAATGTTTGTAGATGGGGTGCCAATCAAGCTGGCTGCTTTGTCCTGGATGGTGTCGAGCTTCTTGAGTGTTGTTGGAGCTGCACCCATCCAGGAAAGTGGAGAGTATTCCATCACACTCCTAACTTGTGCCTTGTAGATGGGCTACAGGCTTTGGGGAGTCAGGCGGTGAGTTACTCGCCGCTGGATTCCTAGCCTCTGATCTGCTCTTGCAGCCATGGTATTTATATGGCTACTCCAGTTCAGTTTCTGGTCAATAGTAGCCCCTAGGATGTTGATAGTGGGGGATTCAGCGATGGTAATGCCGTTGAATGTCAAGGGGAGATGGTTAGATTCTTTCTTGCTGGAGATGGTCATTGCCTGGCACTTGTGTGGTGCAAATGTTACCTGCCACTTATCAGCCAAAGCCTGGATATTGTCCAGGTCTTGCTGCATTTCTACACGGACTGCTTCAGTATCTGAGGAGTCACGAATGGTGCTCAACATTGTGCAATCATAAGAGAACATCCCCACCTCTGACCTTATGTTTGAAGGAAGATCATTGATGAAGCAGCTGAAGATGGTTGGGCCTAGGACACTACCCTGAGGAACTCCTGCAGTGATGTCCTGCAGCTCAGATGATTGACCTCCAACAACCACAACCATCTTCTATGCGCTAGATATGATTCCAGCCAGCGGAGTGTTTCCCCCCTATTCCCATTGACCTCAGTTTAGCTCGGGCTCCTTGATGTCATACTCGGTCAAATGCTGCCTTGATGTCAAGGGCAGTCACTCTCACCTCACCGTGAACAGCGTTTCAGAGAACCCGGGCTTACAGATCTTATATGTAACAGCAGGGAAGTTTAGAGTAAATTACAAGAGCTATAATACAGTTAGCAATGGTTTGAAGAGCTAACAGCTGGAGATAGAGATTCACCAGGAATAACAACAGCAGCAAGGAGGGTGGAATAAATTCCAGAAGCAGTAATGCAGTTATGCTTGGTTAATAGAATTAATAGTAGTACAGAGAAACTTACCAGGAACACCAACAATAGCGAGGAATGGAGAGTAAATGTGTTGAATAATGAGCAGTGCGTAATAGATCCGAGATGTTAAAGACAGCGAATCATATGTAGAAAGTATGTAAGTAGGCCACGATAAACTTCTACCCATTGCTGCAACATTCCAGTATATTGTGCTCAGATTCTGACCCATTGTTCTAACATTCCAATCTATTTTTCTCAGCTTGTGACCAATCCTATCCTTATCTCTGGAGCCACTGATGCCTGTCAGTGTTGAGGTTGCTGCTGCCACCAACACTATGGGATAACAGCTTGAAAGGAGCCCCTTATTAATAGAAGATGGAAAACCTGCAGGGTCACAGTTAGGGTCCATGGATACTGACATTAATTACAGTCAGAACAAACAGGTTCAGTTAACCACTTTCCATCCAACACTTTTTGTACCTAATAAAGTAGAACCTTTATCCAGTCTGGATGGGATGTATGAGGGAAGGAAATGTGGAAATAGCAGAGGCACAGGCCAGAAACTTCCAATCCTCCTAGGATATGGGAGTGATGACAGAGGACTGGAGGGTTGTCAATGTTGCACCTGTTTAAAAAAGGAGAGCTGGGGTAAACCCTGTATTTACTGACCAGTCAGCGCAATGTCGGTGGTTGGAAATTTCAAAAGGTCACAACTAAGAGATAAGTATTCCTTGTTCAAAAAAAATGGGATAATAATTGACAAGTAGCACGGAAATGCGAATTCCAAATGATGTCTGGCAAACTTCAACAACAACAACTTATTTTATATGGTGCCTTTAATGTAAAAAAAAAAATCCCAGGATGCTTCACAGGAGCATTACAAAGCAAAATATGACTCCGAGACATATAAAAAAATATTAGGTCAGAGGAAAAAAAGCGTGTACAAAGTGGCATGTTTTAATGGATGCCTTAAAACAGGAAAGTGTGGTGAAGAGGTGGAGAGATGGAGAGGTGAAAGGAGGGTATTCCAGAGCTTGGGGCCGAGGCAACTGAAGGTGTGACCACAAATAGTGGAACAATTAATATCAGGGACGTAGAAGAGTCCTGAATTGGAGGAGCACAGATACAATGAAGGGTTGTGGGGCTGTAGGAGGTTACAGATGAAGGACGAGGCCGAGGTCATGGAGGGAAAACAAGGTGCAGAATTGAAATAAAGACATTGCTTGATCAGGAGTCAATGTCGGTCAGTGATATGTGAACGGGAGTTGGTGCGAGTTAGGACATGGACAGCAGAGTTCTGAAGGACCTCATGTTTACAGAGAGTAGCATGTGGGAGACCAGACAGGAGTGAGCAGGAATAGTCATGTCAAGGGCTAATGAAGGCATGAATGAGTTTCAGCAGCAGATGGGCTGAGACAGGGGTGAAGTCGGGCGCTGTTACTCAGGTGGAAATAGGCAGTCGTAGTGGTAGCATGAATATTACGTTAAAAGCTCATTTTGTCGACAAAAGTGAAACAGAAGTTGCAAATAGACTGTTCGAATCTCAGACTGTTACCAGGGAGAGAGACGGGATCAGTGGCAAGGGAACACACTTGGAGTGCGGAGTGAAAACAATGGCTTCAGTCTTCCCAACATTTAATTGGAGGAAATTTCTGCTCATCCAGTACTGGATGTCGGAAAAGCAGACTGATAATGTAACAACAGTGGAGGAGTGGAGAGAGGTGGTGCTGAGGTACTATTGATGGAGTTCTTTGATAAAACAATGGAGAGGGTTGATGAGGGTGGTGTGATTGAAGTTATATATATGGACTTTCAGAAGGTGTTTGATCAAGTGACATTCAATGGACAGGTTAGGAAAACTGAACCCTTTGGATTAAAGGGACAGTGACAGTGTGGATATAACATTGGCTAAGGAACAGTAAACAGAGAGAAGTGGTGAAAGGTTGTTGTTCAGACTCGATGGAAGTATACAGTGGTGTTCCCCAGGGCTCGGTATTAGGACCACTGCTCTTTTTGCTCTCAGAAAACCCGGGGTGGGTCGGGCAGAGACCCCTCCTCCTCCCTCTTTACTCTCTGCCCCATTTGTTTGTCATGTTACAGAACCAGAAATACTGTAACTACAGTCCGCATACCTCGTCCAGAGTTGGGTCACCAGATCCTCTGTTCTCCCTGAATGTCTGCAGCAGCTCACAACACGACCTCCAAAAAACCATCCACAGCACCTCCACTAACTTTACAACAGCTGAAGTAAGTCAAAAGCCCCTCACTTGTAAGTTGGATGCCTGGTCCTTTTAAATAAGACTAGAGGGGATTACTCGTGCTGCTGAATATATGTTTAGCTGAGAGTGACTAACACAGTGGACATGCACAGACCGAGTTTCATAGATGTGCATCAAAGCTGCTGGAATGTTTGATTGACACCATAATTCGGACCCCTGCTCACACTTCAGACACACACACGTTACACCAACTCTAGCACCCCGGCCAGCCTGGGTGTCCTGCTCAATGTGCTGGAAGTGACCGGCAGTGCAGCTCACACTATTTTATGGATGCAAACTTCCACAGCACCAGTGGAGCTGGAGAGATGAAATGTGTGATCAGGGAGAGAGACAGAGGGAAAGAAACTCACTTTAAAAAGGGAATTAGAAAAAGACTTTCAGATGAACAAGTTTCAGGAAATTTGGAAATGGACAGGGGATTGGGATAATCAGAGGGGTGAGGACATGGAGGGATTCGATCACACTAGTGAGAATATTAAAATTGAGGAGTTGCTGTCCAAGAGCCAATGTAGGTCAGTGAGCACAGGGATGTTGGGTGAACAGAATTTGGTGTAAATGAGAAGATGACAGCTGAGTTTTGGATGACCACAAGGTTACAGAGAATGATCAGCCAGGAGTATGTTAGAATAGTCAATCTCGAGGTAACAAAGGCATGGATGATGATTTCAGCAGCAGATGAGCGGAGCTGTCTCTCTCTCTCTGTTGCACATTCTCTCTCTCTGTTTCTCACTCTGCCTCCCTCACTCGCTCTCTCCTACACTCGGAATCATATATGATTCAATCAAGTCGCCTTTCACTCTTCTAAACTCCAGCTGATACAAGACTAGCCTGTCCAGCCTTTCCTCAGAAGACAGACCGCCCATTCCAGGTATTAGTCTAGTAAACCTTCTCTGAACTGCTTGCAATGCTTTTACATCATCCTTTAAATAAGGAGACGAATACTGCGCACAGTACTCCAGATGTAGTCTCATCAATGTCCTGTATAACTGAAACATATCCTCCCTACTTTTGTATTCAATTGCCCTCGCAATAAATGATTACATTATTTTAGCATACCTAATTACTTGCTGAACCTGCAAACTAACCTTATGTAATTCATGAACCAGGATACACAGATCCCTGTTGGGGGGCGGGGGGGGGGGGGGGGGGCGATGGAATTTAACAGAATTTTGAATTAGGAAAGCCAGAAATACAATGTCATTAGCATATCACAGGAAATAATCAATTGATAACCTGGCAGAGAAAAAAAATATATACCTGGGGAGACGGACATCCGAAGGATTTGCGAGGAGTGTAATGGGGATTACGATTTCTTTCTCAATAGAATAGCTGA
Organism: Heterodontus francisci; assembly: GCF_036365525.1. NCBI lineage: Eukaryota > Metazoa > Chordata > Chondrichthyes > Heterodontiformes > Heterodontidae > Heterodontus > Heterodontus francisci. The sequence continues at coordinate 41,557,856 of NC_090391.1, forward strand.
GGCTGTCTAGAAATGCAAATATACACTAAAAAAAGGGCTGAGATAAGTTAGTCAATGGGTCACATCTGTGTACCTGACAGTTAAATAAAAGACACAAAAAATTGTAGGAAGAGATGGACAATTTACAGAAGGAAAATGAAGGTTGGCAGGAGAACATTGGAATCCTGTACAATCAGTTACTCTGGGATCAGGAGCCACATTTTCTCCACAGAGAAAATTAGAACAAATGTTGGACCAAAACACTGAGTTACAGGCAGAAACTCCCAGACTAGGTGAGGAGTTAGAAGATATGAGGAGGGGTTTTGAGGAAATTAGACCCGTGTTGAAGGTCAGCCTCCCCGGAAGCTGACCATACAGTGTGTTTAGATAAAATCCGACAGCTTCAGAAACAATCAGTCAACAGTGGGCAATAGTGGCTGCTGTCTCCAAACACAAAGCCAGATATCCTTGTTCTTTTTGGGACTACATATTTGTGAGCCTCACAGCCTCTGCTCCACCTCCTCCATACACAATAACTGGAAAATACCAGGGTGTATGGTAACCTAGGACTAAGCTGCAGGCCAGCCTAAGAACAAGACTGACAGAGATGGGGTCAGTGAACAACCATCCATCGTCACTGACAATGAGGGCGATGTCACCACCACAACCACACAGTGGTCCCTTACTCCCGCTGAGGCCGGAATTCTAAAGCAGGAACTGGGAATGGTGGATATGAGCAGCAGATACCTCCATCTCATTGCTCTGTATTCCAATCTCCAAATTATTTATACATATCAGGAAAAAGGCAGTGGTCCCAGCTCTGACCCTGGGGGAACACCACTGTCTACCCTCCTCCAGACTGAAAAACAACTATTTACCACAACTCACTGTTTTCTGTCATTAAGCCAGTTATTTTTTTCCCAAGATGTCACTGCCCATCCTATTCCATGAGCATCAATTAACTGTCCAGCTGTGACAAACATACTGTGAAAGAAACTACAAGTTCAACTTAAAATTAAGTGAAATGCTAAATGCAATAGTTAACTAACTTTTGGAAAGCGATCAACTCTTTGATCTCTTAAAATTCAGTCACTCTTAACTTCACTGTATTTAGTACTCTGTACAAGCAGTACTCCCAAAAACTGGACTCTGTGCAACTTACACTATTTAGGGTTTAGGGAGAGAATTGAAAAGTTTAGGGTGAGAACAGAAAGTGCCGGAAATATTGAGCAGGTCTGGCAGCATCTGTGTAGAGAGAAACAGAGTTAATGTTTCAGATCTGTGACCCTTCATCAGAACTGGTAAACGTTAGAAATGTAACAGTCTTTGAGCAAGTGAAAGAGGGGAAGGGGAAAGAAGAACAAGAAGGAAGGACTGTGATGGGACGGAGAGGGGAGAGTTTAAATGACAGACTGTTACATTTCTAACGTTTGCCAGTTCTGATGAAGGGTCACAGATCTGAAACCTTATTTCTGTTTCTCTTGACACAGATGCTGCCAAACCGGCTGACTATTTCTGGCACGTTCTGTTCTCTTTTCAGAGTTCCTGTATCCGCAGTATTTTGCGTTTATTTTAGTGTTTAATTCACTGCCACTTCTCTTCCAGAAATGCCTAACTTGTAGAAGTTCTGCTCTTTTCTTCCAGAGCCTAGGGCCTCGGCAACTGAAGGCACGGCCACCAATCGTCGAGAAGGAACTTCGAAAGATAGGAGCAGGAGTAGGCCATTCAGCCCATCAAGCCTCCCCCGTCATTCAATGTGATCATGGCTGATCATCCTCTTCAATGCTTTTTCCCCCCCACTCTATCCTCATATCCCTTTATGTCATTGGTATTTAGAAATCTGTCAATCTCTACTTTAAACATACTCATTAACTGAGCTTCCACAGCCCTCTGGGGTAGAGAATTTCAAAGATTCACAAACTTCTGAGTACAGAAATTTCTCCTCATCTCTGCCCGATGTGGCTTCCCCCTTATTTTGAAATTGTGTCCCCTGGTTCTAGACTGACCAACCAGGGTAAACATCTGAGCTGCATCTACCATGTCAATCCCTTTAAGTGTTTTGTATATTTCAATGAGATCACCTCTCATTCTTGAAAACTCTAGAGAATACAGGCCCAGTTTCTCCAATCTCTCTTCATAGGGCAGTCCCGCCATCCCAGGAACAAGTCTGATGAACCTTCGTTGCACTCCCTCTATGGCAATAATATCCTTCCCAAGGTAAGAGGAGCAAAACTGCGCACAATATTCCAAGTATGGTCTAATCAAGGTTCTATACAATTGAAATAAAGCCTGGAACGCGTTGCCAGCGGAGGTGGTAGATGCGGGCACGATGGCGTCTTTTAAGATGTATCTAGACAGATACATGAATGGGCAGGAAGCAAAGAGATACAGACCCTTAGAAAAGAGACGACATGTTTAGATAGAGGATTTCGATCGGCGCAGGCTTGGAGGGCCGAAGGGCCTGTTCCTGTGCTGTAATTATCTTTGTTCTTTGTTCTCTTTGTACTACTCCTGTACTCAAACCCTCTTGCAAGAAAGCCTAACACACCTTTAGCCTTCTTAGTTACTTGCTGCACCTGCTTGTTATCTTTCAGTGACTTAGTGACAAGGACACCCTTTGTACAGCTACACTTCCTAATCTCCTATCATTTAAGAAATACTCTGCACATCTATTCCTCGTCCGAAAGTGGATAACCTCACATTTTTCCACATTATATTCCACCTGTCACGTTCTTGCCCACTCACTAAGTCTGTCCAAATCCTCTCGAAGCTGCATTGCATCTTCCTCAAAACACACATTCCCACCCAGTTTTGTGTCATCTGCGAACTTGGAAATATTACATTTGGTCCCCACGTCCAGATTATTGATATATATATATTGTGAACAGCCGTGGCCAAGTACTAATCCCTGCGATATCCAACTAGTCACAACTTACCAACGGAAGAATGACCCTTTTATTTCTACTCCCTGTTTTCTGATTGTTAACCAATACTTAATCAATACCAGTATTTTACCTCCTATCCCATGGACTTTAATTTTCCGAACCAACCTCCTGTGGGGTCATTATCAAATGCCTTCTGCAAATCCAAGGAGACCACTGCCACCAACTCTCCTACATCAATTCTGTTCGTAAATTTCTCAAAAAACTCCAACAGGTTCGTCAAACATGATTTCCCATTCATCAATCCATGTTTACAATGCCCAATCTGATCTTTATTATCCAAGTGTTCATTTATTAACTCCTTTAGAATAGATTCCAGCATTTTTCCAATGACTGATGTAAGGCTAGCAGGTCTGTAAGTACCTCCCTTCTTAAATATTGGGGTGACATTTGTGACCTTTCAATCTGCAGGCACTGCTCCAGAATCTATGGAATTTTGGAAGATGATCACCAATGCATCCACTGTTTACATAGCTACTACTTTCAACACTCTGGGATGTACAATATCAGGTCCTGAGAACGTATCAACCTTCAGGACCATTAATCTCTCCAATACAACCTTCTTACTCATATTAATTTCCTTCAATTCCTCATTCCCCCAATCCCTTGGATCTTTATTTCCGTGAGATTTCTAGTATATTCCTCAGTGAGGACAGACACAAAGTAATTATTTCGCTTCTCTGCCATTTCTCTATTTCCTATTATAAATTCTCCTGACTCTGCCTGTAATGGACCCACATTAGTCTTAGCCAAACGTTTCCTTTGTACCTGCGTATAGAAGCTTTTACAAATCGCTTTTATATTTTCTGCTAGCTAACATTTACATTCTATTCCCCCTTTTCTGATCAGTTTCTTCTTCCTCCTTTGCTGTATTCCAAAATCATCCCATTCCACAGATTTATTACTACTTCTGGCAACTTTATAGGCCTTTTATTTTAATCTGACGCAATCCTTAAGCTCCTTTGTTAGCCACAGTTGACTGCCTTTACTTTTGGGGTTTTTGTCCCTTGGAGGAATGTGTAGTTGCTGTAAATTACATAATATTTCTTTAAAGACTATTCATTGCCTATGTATGGTCATACCTTTTAATGTATTTTGCCAATCCACCTCGGCCAAGTTGCCCCTCATACCTTCATAATTTTCTTTGTTCAAATTTAACACTCTGGCTTCAGATTAAACTACCACACTTTTAAACAATGTAAAATTTTATAATATTATAAAAGCCCTAAAGGTTCTTTTACAATTAGATCATTAATTAACCCTGTCTCATACATAATTCTGGAACGAAAATACACTGTTCTGTAGTCGGTTCCTCAAAATACTGATTTAAAAACCATGCCTAACACACTCCAGAAACTCATCCTCCATAGCATTAATTCTCATTAGGTTTACCTACTCTATATGAAGATTGACGTCACCCATGATTGCTGCAATACTCATGCTATATGATTCTCTCATCTCCTGATTAATGACATGTCCCACACTACCACTACTTGTTGGTGGCCTATAAACAACTCCCACCAATGCTTGCTGCCCATTGCTGTTTCTTAGCTCCACCCAAACAGATTCCACATTTTTGTTCTGAGACCTGAGATCCTCCCTTACTAATGTACTGATCCCATCCCTTGTTAAGAGTGCAATACCACTTCCTTTTCCCTTTTGCCTGCCCTTCGTAAATGTCGAATATGTTTGCATATTCAGTTCTCCGTCTTGGTCACCCTGTAGCTACGTTTCTGTTATGACAATTAGATCATGCCCATTTATCTATATTTGGGCCTTTAAATCATCTACCCTGTTCCGAAAACTGCATGCATTCAGGTACAGTGCCCTTATCCGTGTATTCTTGACATTCTGCATTCTAGTTGATGTCTCCTTTGTTTCACCTGCTTCCAACGTCACTTTGTACCTTTCTACCGCCTGTTACCAGCTTTGCTTCCTTCCAATTTGAACCTTCGTTCCAATTTCTAAAGGAAACTTGTTGGGCGCTTGAAGGACGTGAACTCATTCCAATCTATTGTTCTCAGATTCTGATCTATTGTTGTAACATTCCAATCTATTGTTCTCAGATTCTGATCCATTGTTGTAACATTCCAATCTATTGTTCTCAGATTCTGATCTATTGTTATAACATTCCAAACGCTGGAGCTGTAAGGCTGCGGTGCTAATATCTGTGCCACTGACCAGCTGGATCCAAAATTGGCTTAATGGAAGGAGGCAGCGGGTGATGGTCGAGGGTTGTTTCTGTGAGTGGAAGCCTGTGACCAATAATGTACCACAGGGATCGGTGCTGGGACACTTGCTGTTTGTAGTGCGCAGTAATGATTTAGATGTAAATATAGGAGGTGTGACCAGTACGTTCGCGGATGACATGAAAATTGGTGGTGTTGTAAATAGTGAGGAGGAAAGACTTAGATTACAGGACGATATGGATGGGCTGCGAAGATGGACAGAGCAGTGGCAAATGGAATTTAATCCTGAGAGATTGTGGGGTGATACATTTTGGGAGGAATATAAGGCAAGGGAATAAACAATGGAGTGTAGGAACCTAGGAAGTAGAGAAGGTCAAAGGGACCTTGGTGTACTTGGCCATAGATCACTGAAAGCATCAGCACAGGTATCTAAGTTGGTTACGAAGGCATACGGGATACTTGCCTTTATTAGCTGAGGCATAGAATATAAGAGCAGGGAGGTTATGACGGAGCTGTATAAAACGCTAGTTAGGTCACAGTTGGAGTACCTTGTACAGTTCTGGGCACCACACTGTAGGAAGGATGCGATTGCACCGGAGAGGATGCATTGGCGACTCACCAGCATGTTGCCTGGGCTGGAGCGTTACAGCTATGAAGAGGGACTGAAAAGGCTAGGGTTGTTTTCCATAGAGCAGAAAAGGCTACAGGAGGGGCGGTGGGGGGGGGGGGGGGGGGGTGGGGGTGGGGACATGATTGAGGTATACAAAATTATGAGGGGCATTGATAGATTACATAGGAAGAAACGTTTTCTTTTAGTGCAGTGGTCAATAACCAGGAGGTATAGATTCAAGGTAAGGCACAGGAGGTTTAGAGAGGAATTGAGGAAAAAGTATTTCGCCCAGAGGGTGGTTGGAATCTGGAACACACTGCCTGAAGAGGTGGTGAAGGCAGGAACCATCACAACATTTAAGAAGTATTTAGATGAGCGCTTGACATGCCACAGCATACAAGGCTATGGGTCAAGTGCTGGAAAATGGAATGAGAATCGGTAGGTGCTTGATGGCCAGCAGAGACAGGATGGGTCGAAGGGCCTTTTTTCAGCGCTGTATGACTCTATAATATTAAAACTAAGGTGCTGCCAGAACGGGAGCCATTATATTTCCCTGAGCACAGGCATGAAAGGTGATCGGGATTTGGTGTGACCTGGATACAGGCAGCGGTTTTCTGGGTGGGCTGTGGTTTATGGAGGTTTATAACTGGAAGGTTGATCGATATAGAACTGAAATAGTCAAGTGTAGCACAGATGAGGGTTTATGCAGAAGATGGGCTGAAGCAGAGGTTGAGATGGTTGATATTACAGAGGTGATCATAGGCAGGGTCGGTGATGGAAAGAATGTGGAGCTGAACTCAGCTCAGGTATAAATAGAACACAGACATTGTAAATAGTCTGGTTTAACCTCAGACATTGACCAGGGAAGGGTATGTGTTTCACAGATAGCGGATGGAGTTTGTGATGGGGACCAATGAAACTGGCTTCAGTCTTCCCAAAATGTACATTGCAGAACAGTATTTCAGTGAAACAGGGTTTACAGATCTCCTAGCTGGAAATAGAGACAGCAGCAGCAGCAAAGATGAAAGAGTAAATTACAAGAACTGTAATAACATTAGCAATGGTTTATAGAGCTAATAGCTGTAGATATGCACCAGGAATAACAGCAGCAGCAAAGCGGGCAAAATAAATTACAGGAGCAGTTAAGCACTTAAACATGGCTTATAGCATTAATTCCTGGATAGAGAGACTTACCAGGGACACCAACAATAGCGATGATGGGATAGCAAATGTATTGAACAATTGGAAGTGAGAGATAGATCCGATAGCCTCAAGGGTACCGATCATAATATGCAGAAAGATAGTAAAATTCTGGGGATAAACTCCAGCCCATTGTTGCAACATTCCAATCTATTGTTCTCAGAATCTGATCTATCATCTCCATCTCTCTGGAGCTGCTCATCCCTGTTATTGCCGGGGATGGTGCTCCCGTTGACACTATGTGATAACACATTGACAGGATTCCCATATTAGTAGAAGAGGTAAAACCCCCAATGACAGAATTAGGGTCCATGGAGACTGCCATTAATTACAGTCAATGAACAAACAGTTTCAGTTAATCCCTTTCAATCCAATACCTTTTGTACCACAATAAATTGGAACATTTACCCTGCCTGGATGGGATGTGTGTGGGTGACGGAGGGAAGGAATGGTGGAAATAGCAGATGCACTGGCCAGAATCTTTCAATCCTCCTTGGATATGGGAGTAATGATAGATGACTGGAGGAAGGTAAATGTTACACCCTGTTTAAAAAAAGGAAAGATGGGGTAAGCTCTGTAAATATTGACCAGTCAGCCTAATGTCACTGCCAGGGACATTTCGAGAGGTGATAACCCAGGATAAAAGTCTTCTTTGCTTGGAAAAACAGTGGTTAGTAACTGGCAAGCAGCATGGATATGCTGATAACAAATGACGTCTGGCGAACTTCAACAACAAGATAATTCGAGTACAGGAGCAGAGATGCCTTGCTGCAGTTATACAGGACCTTGATGAGGCCACACCCGGAATATTGTGTGCAGTTTTGGTCTCCTTATCTAAGCAAGGATTTTCTTGCTATGGAGGGAGTGCAGCGAAGGTTTACCAGACTGAAGGCTAGGATGGAGGGATTGACGTAAGAGGAGAGATTGAGTTGGTTAGGTCTTTATTGGCTGGAGTAATGAAGATTGAGGAGAGATCTCATAGAAACCTACAAATTTCTAACAGGACTTGACAGAGTAGATGCAGGAAGGATGTTCCCGATGGCAGTGGAGTCCAGAACCAGGGATCATAGTCTTAGGATACGGGCAAACCTTTCCAGACTGAGGTGAGGAGAAATTACTTCACCCAGAAAGTGCTGAGCCTGTGGAATTCGCTACCACAGAAAGCCGTTGAGGCTAAAACATTGTATGTTTTCAAGAAGGAGTTAGATATAGCTCTTGGGTCTAAAGGTATCAAAATAAAAGGGGCGGCGGCGTGGGGTGCGGAAGCGGGAACAAGTTACTGAGTTGGATGATCTGCCATGGTCATAATGAATGTCGGAGCAGGCTCGAAGGGCCGAATGGTCTTCTCCTGCTCCTATATTCTATGTTAACAAAGGCACAGATGAAGGTTTATGTAGCAGATGAGCTGAGGCAGATGGGTGATTTTACAGAGCTGGTAGTAGGCACTGTTGGTGATGGAGAGAATAAGGGGTCAGAACTCAGCTCAGGGTTAAATCGAACGCAGAGGATGCAAACTGTCTGGTTCAACCTCCGACATTAGCCAGTGAGGGGTACATGGTTCATGGATAGGAGACAAACATTCCTATGGAGACTAATGGCACGAGCTCCACTCTTCCCAAAATTAAAATTGCAAGAACATTATTTCAGTGAAACAGGGTTTACAGATCACATAGTGGGAAATAGGAACTTACCAGGCGCAGCAACAGCTGCAAAGATGGTCGAGTAAATTATATGAACTCTAATTCAAGTAGCAATGGTTTATAGAGCTCATAGCTGGGGATAAAGTTTTGCCAGGGATAACAAAAGCAGCAAGGAGGGCAGAGTAAATGACAAGAAAGGTAATCTTGTTAAACTTGGTTTATACCATTAATAGCTGGATAGAGAGACTTACCAGGGACACTGATAACAGCAAGGATGGGATAGTAAATGTGTTGAATAATCTTCAGTGCGAGATAGGTCCGATAGTCTAATGAGAACCAATCATTATTTTCAGAAAGACGGTCAATCTCCCAGATGAAAGTCCTGCCCTTTGTTGCAGCATTCAGATCTATTGTTCTCAGATTCTGATCCATTGTAGTAACATTCCAATCTACTGTTCTCAGATTCTGATCTATCCTCTCCCTCTCTCTGGAGCTGCTGATCCCTGTTACTACCCAGGGATGAAACTTCCACTGACACTATGGGATAACAGATTTAAAGGAGTCCCTTATTAATAGAAGATGTAAATCCTCCAGTGATACAATTGACTCCTTGGAGACTGACATTAACTGCAGTCACTGAACAAACAAGTTTAGTTAACCGTTTACATAGGGTCATACAGCACCGAAGCAGGCCCTTTGGCCCATCGATTCTACAGCGACCATCAACCACCCATTTTTAGTAATCCTACATTAGTGCCATTTTCCCCCCTCACATCCCCACCTTCCCTCAATTCTCCTACCACCTACCTACACCAAGGGCAATGTTTACAATGGCCAATCTATCAGTCATCCTGCAAGTCGTTGGAATATTGGAGGAAACCAGAGCACCCAGAGAAAACCCATGCAGTAACAGGGAGAACATGCAAACGCCACACAGGCAGTACCCAGAACCAAACCCGGGTCGCTGAACCTACGAAGCTGTGGTTCTGGGCACTGCGCCACTATGCCACCCTTTCGAACCAACACTTTTTGGACCACAATAAAGTGGAACATTTACCCAGTCTGGATGGGAATTATGAGGGTTACTGAGGGAAGGAGTGATGAAAATAGCAGACGCACTCGTCAGAATCTTTCAATTCTCCTTGGCTATGGGAGTGATACAGAGGAAGGAAGGTCTGTAAATATTGCACCTTGTTTACAAAATGGAGAGATGGGGTAAACCATGTACTGTCCAGTCAACCTGACGTCAGTGGTGGGGAAATTTCACAACCCAGGATGGAAATATTCATTGCTTGGAGAAGCATAGCATAACAAATTTCAAGCAGCACGAATATGCTAATGACAAATCATACCTGGCAAACCTCAACAAGAACTTATCCCAAGGTGCTTCACAGCACCATTATGAAACAACGTATAACCCCGAACCTCCAAGGGAGATATTAGATTAGGTGACCAAAAGTTTTGACAAAGAGGCAGGTTTTAAAGGAGTGTCTTAAAGGATAAAAGCGAGGTGGAGAGGTGGAGCTGTTTAGGGAGGATATTCCAGAGCTTGGGGCCGAGGCAACTGAAGGTGTGGCCACCAATGGTGGAGCAATTAAAATCAGGGATGCACAAGAGGCCGTAATTAGAGGAGAAGAGATATCTCGGAGGGTTGTGGGTCTGGAGGAGATTACGGAGATAGGGATGGGTGAGACCATGGTGGGATGTGAAAACATGGTTGCGAATTTCAAATCAAGACATTGCTTGACAGTACGCTGATGAAGGTCAGTGATCGGGGAATGGGGCTTGTTGTGAGGTAAGGCACAGGCAGCAGTGTTTCAGATGATCTCAGGTTTACAGATAGTAGAATGTGGGAGAAAGAGCTGTAATAGTTTCGTCTACAGGTAATGAAAGAATGAATGTGAGCTTCAGCAGCAGGTAAGTTGAGACGGGGTGAAGTTGGGCGATGTTATTGAGGTGAAAATAGGTGGTGATAGTGATGGCACGAATATAAGGTTGGAAGCTCATTTTGTGGTCAAATGTCACAGAATCACAGAATTGTTACAGCACCGAGGTGGCCATTCAGTCAATCGTGTCTGCATTGGCTCTCCAAAAGAGCAATTCATCTAGTGCCACCATCCTGCCTTCGCCTTGTAACTCTCTACAATCTTCCTTTTGAGACAGCTATCCAATTTCCCCCTGAATGCCTTGATTGAATCTGCCTCCACCATACTCTCGGGCAGTGCATTCCAGACCTTAACCACTCGCTGTGTGAAAACGTTTTCCTCATGTCACTGCTGCTTCTATTACCAATTACTTTAATTCTTTGCCCTCTCATTTTCGATCCTTTCAGGAGTGGGAACAGTTTGTCCCTATCCACTCTGTCCAAACACCTCATAATTTTGAATACCTTCTTTTCACATCTGCTCTCAGCCTTCTCTTCCCTAAGGAAAATGATCCAACTTCTCGAGTATATCTTCATAACTGATATTCTTCATCCTTGGATAAAAGCAAAATACTGCAGATGCTGGTAATCAGAAATAAAAACATGAAATGCTGGAAATACTCAGCAGGTCTGGCAGCATCTGTGCAGAGAGAAGCAGAGTTAACGTTTCAGGTCAGTGACCCTTGTTCTGAAATGGCAAATATTAGAAATGTGAAAGGCTTTAAGCAAGAAGTGGGGGCGGGGCAAGTGATAACAAAGGAGAAGGTGTAGATAGGACAAGGTCACAGAATAGCTGAGTATCCATAGTCATGGCAAACAATATGTTAATGGTGTGTTGAAAGACAAATCATTAGTGCAGATAGGGTGTTAGCGACTGAAAACTGAACAGTCACAAGCACAAACATTAAAAAAGACAGTGGGTTGAAAAACTGAACAAACTAACACAAAAAAAAAAGAAAAAATACAAAAAAAGAAAGAAAAAATGGCTCAAAGTAAAAGTAAAATGGGGGGGCCCATAATGCTCTGAAATTATTGAACTCAATGTTCATGCCGGCAGGCTGTAGTGCGCCTAATCGGTAAATGAGATTATTTTCCTCGAGCTTGCGTTGATGTTCACTGGAACACTGCAGCAATCCCAGGACAGAGATGTGAGTATGAGAGCAGGGGGGGGAGTGTTGAAATGGCGACCAAGCGGAAGCTTGGGGTCAAATCTCTCTACACCTCCATCCCCCAACAGGACGGTTTGAGGGCTTTCCACTTCTTCCTTGAGAAGAGACTCAACCAGTGCCCATCGACCAACACCCTCCTCCGCCTGGCTGAACTTGTTCTCACATTGAACAACTTCTTCTTCAACTCCACTCACTTCCTTCAAGTAAAAGTTGTTGCTATGGGTACCCGCATGGGTCCTAGTTATGCCTGTCTTTTTGTGGGATATGTCGAACACTTCTTCTTCCAGTCCTACTCAGGCCCCTCCCCCAATTCTTTTTCTGATACATTGATGACTGTATCGGTGCCGTTTCCTGCTCCTGCCCCGAACCGGAAAACTTTATCTGCTTTGCTTCTAATTTCCACCATTCTCTCACATTTACATGGTCCATCTCCAACACTTCCCTTCCCTTCCTCGACTTCTCTGTCTCCATCTCTGGGGATAGGTTGTCAACTAATATCCATTATAAGCCCACCGACTCCCACAGCTACCTCGACTGCAGTTCTTCACACCCTGCCTCCTGTAAGGACTCCATTTCATTCAACCAGTTTCTCCGTCTCCGATGCATCTGCTTTGATGATGCTACCTTCCATGAAAGCGCTTCTGATATGTCTTCCTTTTGCCTCAACTGAGGATTCCCAACCACTATGGTTGACAGGGCCCTCAACCATGTCTGACCCATTTCCTGCAACTCTACCATCACCCTTTCTGCTCCCTCCCAGAACAGTGACAGGGTTTCCCTTGTCCTCACTTTCCACCAGCCTCCACATCCAAAGGATCAGCCTCCACCATTTGCACCTCATGTAGCGTGATGCCACTACCAAACGGATCTTCCCCTCACTTCCCCTGTAAATATTCCAAAGGGATCGCTCCCGCTGCGACACCCTGGTCAACTCCTCCATTACCCCCACCACCTCGTCACCTTCCCACAGCATCTTCCCCTGAAATCGCAGGAAGTGTAATACCTGCCCATTTACCTCCTCTCCCCTCACTATCCCAGGCCTCAAACACTTATTTCAGATGAAGCAGCGATTTACTTGTACTTCTTTCAAAGTAGTGTACTGTTTTCGCTGCTCACAATGTAGTCTCCTCTACATTGGCGGGACCAAATGCAGACTGGGTGACTGCATAGCGGAGCACCTTTGCTCAGTCGGAAAGCATGACCCCAAGCTTCCTGTTGATTGCCATTTGAACTCATCCCCCTCTTCCCATGCTCACGTCTCTGTCCTGGGATTGCTGTAATGTTCCAGTGAACATCAACGTAAGCTCCAGGAACAGAATCTCATTTATAGATTAGGCACACTGCAGCCTGCCGGACTGAACATTGAATTCAAAAACTTCAGAGCATTACGGGCCCCCCATTTTATTTTGATCTTTAGGTTTTTTTTTCCTTTTTTTATATTTTGTGTGTTTATTTTATTTTATTTTGCCTTAGTTTGTTCAGTTTGCCCACCCACTGTTTTTTTCATGTTTGTACTTGTGACTGTTCAGTTTTCAGTCCCATAACACCCTGTCTTTCAACACACCATGAACCCATTGTTTGCCTTTACTCCATGACCTTATGGTCGGTTATTCTCTGTGACCTTGCTCTATCAACACCTTCTCCTTTGTTATCTCTTGCCCCACCCCCGCTCTATTTGCTTAAAACCTTTCACATTTCTAATGTTTGCCAGTTCAGAAGGTTAACTGACCTGAAACGTAACTCTGTTTCTCTCTCCACAGATGCTGCCAGACCTGCTGAGTATTTCCAGCATTTCTTGTTGCTTCCGCCTTGGAACCATCCTTGTGAATGTTTTGTAAACTCTCCAGTGTCTGCACATTACCTAAAGTGTGGCTCCCAGAACTGGATGTAACACTGCAGCTGAGGCCGAACTAGTGTCTTATACAAGTTCAAAATAACCTTCTTGCTCTTGTATTCCATGCCGCTGTTAATAAAGCCCAGGATACTGTATGCTTCATTAACCACTCACAACCTGTCCTGCCACCTTCAATGACCTATGCACATATACACCCAGGTCCCTCTACTCCTGCACCCCCTTTAGAATTGTACCCTTCTCATCGATATTGTCTCTCCATTTTCTTCCTGCCAAAATATATCACTTTACATTTCTCCACATTGAACGTCATCTGCCACCTGTCTGCCCATTCCATCAGCTTGACTATGTCCTTTGGAGGGTCTAGATTCTGCTCCTCACACTTCATAATGCCTCCAAGTTTTGTGTCATCCATAAACGTTGAAATTGTTACATTTGCACCAAGGTCTAGGCCAATAATATACGTCAGGAAGAAAAAGGGTCCCAACACTGATCACCGGGGAACTCGACTACAAATTTTAAATAAAAACAAAACGTGCTGGAAATACTCATCAGGTCAGGGAGCACCTATGGAGAGAGAAGCAGGGTTAACGTTTCAGGTCTGTGACCTTTCATCAGAACTGGCAAAGGTTAGAAATGTAATAGGTTTTAAGCAGGTAAAGCAGGGGTGGGGCAAAAGAGAACAAAGGGCAGGTTTTGATCAGACAGATGATCAGTGAAATTAATTGACAAGGAGGTCATGGTGCAAAGTCAAAGAGAGTGTGATTGTGGTGTGGTGAAAGACAAAGCGTTAGCTTTGTTAGCAGAGAGGGTGTTAGGGAACAACAAAGAACAAAGAGCAGTACAGCACAGGAACAGGCCATTCGGCCCTCCAAACCTGCGCCTATCTTGATGCCGGCCTAAACGAAAACCGTCTGCACTTCCGGGGTCCGTATCCCTCTATTCCCATCCTATTAATGTATTTGTCAAGATGCCTCTTGAACGTGTCTATGGTACCTGCTTCCACCACCTCCCCCGGCAACAAGTTCCAGGCAGTCACCACCCTCTGTGCAAAGAACTTACCTCGCACATCCCCTCTAAACTTTTCCCCTCTCACCTTAAACCTATGTCCCCTAGTAACTGACTCTTCCACCCTGGGAATAAGCTTCTGACTATCCACTCTGTCCATGCCGCTCACAACTTTGTAAACCTCTATCAATACGCCCCTCCACCTCCGTCGTTCCAGTGAAAACAATCAGAGTTTATTAACCTCTCCTCATAGCTAATGCCCTCCAGACCAGGCAAAATCCTGGTAAACCTCTTCTGTACCCTCTCCAAAGCCTCCACGTCCTTCTGGTAGTGTGGCAACCAGAATTGCACGCAATATTCTAAGTGCAGCCTAACTAAAGTTTTGTACAGCTGCAGCATGACTTGCCTATTTTTATACTCTATGCCCCGACCGATGAAGGCAAGCAATGTGTATGCCTTCTTGACTACCTTATCCACCTGCGTTGCCACTTTCAGTGACCTGTGGTCCTGTACGCCCAGATCTCTCTGCCTACCAATAATCCTAAGGGTTCTGCCATTTACTGTATACTTCCCACCTGCATTCGACCTTCCAAAATGCATTACCTCACATTTGTTCGGATTAAACTCCATCTGCCATTTCTCCACCCAAGTCTCCAACTGATCTATATGCTGCTGTATCCTCTGACAATCCTCATCACTGTCCACAACTCCACCAACCTTTGTGTTGTCCGCAAACTTACTAATCAGACCAGCTACATTTTCCTCCACGTCATTTATATATAATATAAACAGCAAAGGTCCCAACACTGATCTCTGCGGAACACCACTAATCACATCCCTCCATTCAGAAAAGCACCCTTCCACTGCTACCCTCTGTCTTCTTTGACCGAGCCAATTCTGTATCCATCTTGCCAGCTCACCTCTGATCCCATTTGACTTCACCTTTTGTATCAGTCTGTCATGAGGGAACTTGTCAAAGGCTTTACTGAAGTCCATATAGATAACATCCACTGCCCTTCCTTCATCAATCATCTTCGTCACTTCCTCAAAAAACTCAATTAAATTAGTGAGACATGACCTCCCCTTCTCAAAACCATGCTGCCTCTCGCTAAAAAGTCCATTTGTTTCCAAATGGCAGGAAATCCTGTCCCGAAGAATCCTCTCCAATAATTTCCCTTGCCACTGACGTAAGGCTCACCGGCCTATAATTTCCTGGATTATCCTCGCTACCCTTCTTAAACAAAGGAAAAACATTGCCTATTCTCCAGTCCTCTGAGACGACACCTGTAGCCAATGAGGATGCAAAGATTTCTGTCAAGGCTCCAGCAATTTCTTCCCTTGCCTCCCTCAGTATTCTGGGGTAGATGACTGAACAATGAACTGCCCTAACCAAAAGCACCAACATAAAACATCCAGTTTAAGGCCGGCACACGCCAAAAAATGGATTTAAAAAAGTTATAATTAAAAGGGCCAGTCATGCTCTGAAATTATTGAACTCAATGTTCAGTCCAGAAGTCTGTCGAATGCCTAATCGGACAATGAGGAGCTGTTCCCCGAGCTGGCGTTGATGTTCACTGGAACACCGCGGAAGGTCAAACGCTGATTGCGTGACCACCTGGTGGAACACCTTCGCTCAGTCCAAAAGCATGACCCCGAGCTTCTGGTCGCTTGTCATTTCAACACCCCCTCCCCAATCCCTGTTCTAATGCTCACAATTCTGTCCTTTTGATACCACCTTACCCCCGCTTTTTTTGCTTAAAACCTATTATATTTCTTACCTTTGCCAGTTCTGATGAAAAAATCACAGACCTGAAATGTTCACTCTTCTTCTCTCTCCACAGATGCTGCCGGACCTGCTGAGTATTTCCTGCACTTTCTTTTTTTATTTCAGATTGACAGCATCTACAGTATTTTGCTTTGATTCAACTACATCTTTTCTTCAGCCCGAAAAGCATTCATTAATCACTACTCTCTGTTTCTTGTCACATAACCAATTTGGTTTCATGTTGCTACTGTCCTTTTTAGTCGATGAGCTATAACTTTGCTCACAGATCTTTTGCGTGGCACTTCATCAAAGGCCTTTTGGAATTCCATTTCCACAACATCAACAGCATTGCCCTCATCAAGCTTCCGTTTTACCTCTCCAAAAAACTCCAGCAAGCTAGTTAGCCAGTTGCACAGTGGTGCAATGGTCAGCAACGCAGCCTTCCAGCTCTCGCAACCCAGGTTCAATTCTGGGTATCTGACAGTGCGGAGTTTGCAAGTTCTCCCTGTGACCATGTGGATTTTCGCTGGATGCTCTGGTTTCCTCCCACAGCCAAAAACTTACAGGTTGACAGGTAAATTGGCCATTGTAAATTGCCCCTAGTGTAGATAGGTGGTAAGCAGTGTGGGATTACTGTCGGATTAGTGTAAATGGGTGGTTGTTGGTCGGCGCAGACTCGGTGGGCTGAAGGGCCTGTTTCAGTGCTGTGTCTCTAAATAAATACATGCCATTTCCCCTGAACAAATACGTGCTAGATTTCCTGAGTTAACCCACAGTTTTTCATGTGCCTATTAATTTTGTCCCGAATGTGACACTAAGGATGCCAACAGACTGGCTGAATCTCAGACTGTTACCAGGCAGAAAGATGGAATCAATAGCAAGGGAACAGAGTTCGAGTGGGGAATGAAAACAATGGCTTCAGTCTTCCCAATATTTAATTGAAGGAAATTTCTGCTCATCCATTACTGGATGTTGGATAAGCAGTCTGATAATTTAACAACAGTGGAGGAGTGTAGAGAGCTGGTGGTGGTGAGGTAAAGTTGATGGAGTTCTTTGATAAAACAATGGAGAGGGTTGATGCGGGTGATGTGATTGAAGTTAAATATATGGACTTTCAAAAGGTGTTTGATCAAGCGACATTCAATAGACAGGTGTGGAAAACTCAAGTGGGTGTCCTGCACAATGTGCTCGATGTGGCAGTGCAGCTCACGCCATTTTATGGATCCAAACTTCCACAGCACCAGTGGAGCTGGGGAGACGGACTGTGTGGTCAGGGAGAGAGACAGAGGGAAAGAAACTCACTTGAAAAAGGGGAATTAGAAAAAGCCTTTAAGATGAACAAGTTTCAGGAATATTGGAAATGGAAAGGAGATTGCGATAATCAAAGCGGGGAGGCCATGAAGAGATTTGGTCACACAAGCGAGAATATTAAAAATGAGGCGTTACTGGACCAAGAGCCAATGTTGGTCAGTGAGCACAGGGATGTTTGGTGAAAAGAATTTAGTGTTTATTAGAAGATGGCAGCAAAGTTTTGGATCATCACAAGGTTACAGAATATGGTAGACCAGCCAGGAGTATGTTATAATAGTCAAGTCGCGAGGTAAGAGTCAGGTCCGATAGCCAAAATGGACAATTTCTCCTTTTGACACATTATACTCCATTTGCCAGATCATTGCCCACTCACTTAACCTATTTATATCCATTTGTAACCTCATTATGTCCTCTTCAGAACTTACCTTCTCACTATCTTTTAGTCATTAGCAAATTTAGCCAGCATACCTTCGGTCCATTCATCAAAATAATCTGTATAAATTGTAAAACGTTGAGGCCCCAGCACTGATCCCTGTGGCACACCACTCGATACATCTGGCCAAAAAGAAAATTACCCATTTCTGCCTCCTTTCTGTTTCCTGTTATCCGACCAATCTTCTATCCATGCCCATATGTTAACACCTAAACCATGAACTTTTTATTTTCCGCAATGACCTTTGAAGTGGCACCTTATTAAATGTCTTCGGGAAATCTAAGTACTGTACATCCACCGTTTCCCCTTTATCCACTGTACATGCTACTTCTTCAAAGGACTCCAATAAATTGGTTAAACATGATTTCCCTTCCACAAAAACATGCTGACTCTCTCTGTTCACCTTGATTTTTTCTAATACAACGTCTCTAATAATAGCTTCTAACATCTGATCCATAGCCAGAAATCCTTTCTCACCTGTCACAGGTCATATGTCTATTACGTCTATCCTGATGTTGTGCTGTATTTGAATTGTCATTCCTCAATAAACTGCTGTTGACACTTCGGCCTCCTTTTGGTTAATCTGTGACCCTAGATCAGATCTTACAGTGGTATCGGAGACGGAACAGAGTTCATGTCAAAGTCCTGCCTACCTTTTATATGATCCTGCATAATGGATAGTGGTTACGGTGCAGTAAGTAATGTGCTCAAAGGTTATCAGCAGTAATTGATTATTCATATATTGTATATTGTTGAACATTAAAACATACCCCTACTCTGGTGTCCAGTGCACCCTCAATATTCATGATTAAAATATCAGAGGAGTGTGACCAGATACCTCTGATGACCCTCAGGGGCAGGCGATACTCGGGTCGGTGCTGAGTGTATTCACAACCCATAAAGATAACTTAAAAACATGAGCAGACCTGAAGAAATTAACTGACCATTGCATGCTCCATGAAGCAGTATTCTTACCGAGCTGAGATTATATCATATATTCCAGACACTATCAGGTCATTGTTATACCAGGGTGTAGTTCACAAAGGCACATTCACTACTAACTGCCCGATTTAGCCGGTTAGAAAACCGGATGGCAGCTGGTAACTGACTATTGACCACCACAAACTCAACTCAGTCACACATGTGTGGACCCGGTTGCCTGAGAGGCACCCACCCTACTCTGCCGGATTCCCAATTGCAGGGTCGTCTTCTCCACCTTGGATATCTCTAATGGTTATTGGAGTATCCCAGTTAAACTAGAGAAGCAATTTAAATTCACACTCACGTCTGAGGGCCAGAGATATCCCTGGACATGTCTGTCACAAGGGGTTGCACAATAACCCCACTATTTTCCACAAACGTATGGCCGGGGCCCTTATGAGCATTTCACTGTGTTCCTACTTTCTGCAATATGTCGATGATCTTCTCCTCATCACCACAGACCGTGTCCAGACATTTAACCCTTTTACAGGAACTACTGCAGTTACTTTGGGAGCTGGACTAAAAGACCATCCACGTAAGGCCCAGCTGGTGTTAGATCGTGTCACCTTTCTAGGTGCCCAGATTGGATCATCCAGCGTCAGCCAGAGCAACATCAGGTTGATACCATCCAGTGTCTACCCCTGTCCACCTCAAAGACTGCCCTGTGTCCTATCCTCAGACTGGTGGCGTATTAGTGGATCTTCATGCTGTGTTTATCCCTGTCCACCTCAAAGACTGCCCTGTGTACCCTCCTCAGGCTGGTGGGGTACCAGCAGACCCTCATCCAGTGTCGACCCGTCCACCTCAAAGACTGCCCTGTGTCCTATCCTCAGACTGGTAGGGTATCAGTGGACTCTCATTCAGTGTCTTACCCCTGTCCACCTCAAAGACTGCCCTGTGTCCTATCCTCAGACTGGTGGGGTATCAGTGGACCCTCATCCAGAGTCTTACCCCTGTCCACCTCAAAGACTGCCCTGTGTTCTATCTTCAGGTTGGTTGGGTTTTAGCAGACCCTCATCCAGTACTACCCCTGTCCACATCAAAGGCTGCCCTGTGTCCTATCCTCAGACTGGTGGGGTATCAGTGGACCCTCATCCAGTGTCTATTCCTGTCCACCTCAAAGACTGCCCTGTGTCCTATCCTCAGACTGGTGGGGTATCAGTGGACCCTCATCCAGTGTCTACCCCTGTCCACCTCAAAGACTGCCCTGTGTCCTATCCTCAGACTGGTGGGGTATCAGTGGACCCTCATGCAGTGTCTATCCCTGTCCACCTCAAAGACTGCCCTGTGTCCTATCCTCAGACTGGTGGGGTATCAGCGGGCCCTCATCTAGTGTCTACCCCTGTCCACCACAAAGACTGCCCTGTGTCCTATCATCAGGCTGGTGGGGTATCAGTGGACACCCATCCCTAGATTTTCAGAGACTGTGACTCCTCTTTCTGAACCACCTAATGGTGAGGCTGACCAGGTTTAACCCAGACTGAAGAGAACACGGAAGCAGTAACACAATTGAGGACATCTGTCGCCCAGGCAACATGTCTTATCTCACCTAACCCTGACAAGACTTTCCACATGGAGGCGGGGGACACACATAAAAGCCTTGCTGCTATCTATGCAGAGAAAACCAGGAGAATCTAATCCCCATTGTGAATGACTCCAGAATTTTGAGTGGGTCTGAACTGATTTATTCTGTTTGTGAAGGAAAGTTGTTAACCACGTTCTGGGGCATCAAACATTTCACTTACATTATGGGGTTCAACAGGGTGATACTGCCCAGTCCATTATAAACGTTCATGGAATATGAAAGCTATGATAATTGTATTCCCCTGTCATTGACCCATGAAGTCATAACGGCACAGAATGAGGCCATTCAGCCCATCGAGCCCATGCCAGCACTCTGTAGAGAAATCCAGTCCGTCTCATTCTCCTGCTCAACTCCTGTAGCCCTGCACAGATATATCGCTCAAGTCTCACCCAATTTCCTTTGAAATCAGTGATCATTTCTGCTTGCACCACCCTCGTAGTCAGCGAGTTTCTGGTCATTACATACGAACATTCGAATTTGGTGAGTTGTAGGCCATTTTCCCGCTCGAGCCTGCTCCACCATTTGAAAGGATCATGGCTGATCTGATTGTATCCTCAACTCGACTTGTCTGATCACTTACTCTAACCTTTGACTCCATTATCAATCATAAATCGATTGAACCCAGCCATAAAAATATTCAATGACCCATCCTCCACTACTGCCAGGGAAGAGAATTTCGCAGACTAAAGAGTCTCTGAGAGGAAAATAAATCTCCTCATCTTATTCTTAAATGTGAGACCCCCTAATTTCAAACCTATGCCCCCCACCCCCTAGTTCTAATCTCTGTCATAGGGGGAATCATCCTCTCCACATCCACCCTGCCATGTCCCCTAATGAACTTACCTGTTTCAATGAGATTACCTCTCATTCTTCTGGACTCCAAGCGATACAGGCCCGACCTGTCCAACCTTTCATCATAACATATCCCCTTGAGTCCTGGAATCAGTCGAGCAAACCTTCTCTGAACTGATTCTAATGCAATGTTTTACTTCCTTCAGTCAGGAAATCAAAACTGCAGCCAGACCTGCTGAGTATTTCCAGCACTGTGTTTTCATTTCAGATTTACAGGCTCTGCAGTATTTTGATTTAATTTCCCTTGAACGAAATCCTGTTGACGCTACCTGATCACATGAACAGTTTCTCAGTGCAGTACTGTAACCTCCTTCATAATAGATTCTTGCATTTTCCCTATGGCAGATGTTAGGCTAACTGGCGTGTAGTTTCCTGTTTTCTGTCTCCCCCCTTCCTTGAAAAAGAAGTTACATTGCAATTTTACAAGCAATGCATTCACTATTTCAGCAGCTACTTCTTTCAAGACCCTAGGATGCAGCTTTTAGTTCTGATAGTTTGCTCTGCACCCTTTCCCTTGTGACTGTAACTGTTTTAAGTTTCTCCCTCCCTTTCACCTCCTGTATTTCTGGGATATTACCCGTGTCTTCTACAGTGAACCAGGCACAAAATATCTGTTTAACGCTTCCCTCATTTCCTTATTTCTTATTAATTCCCCGTATCCAATGTCTATAGGACCAAAGCTAAATTTAGTTATTCTTTTATTTTAAATACCTGTAAAGATTCTTACTTTCCGTTTTCATATTTCCAGCTAGCTTTCTCTCATACTCTAATTTTTCCCTGTGTATTTTTTCTCGTCAATCTTTGCTGGTTTTTACATTATGTCCAATCCTCTGACGTAACAACAAACTCCCTAAAATGTTTTGTTTTTTTTCGTTAATTTGGTGCGATCCATAACTTTCTTAGTTTGCCCTGGATGGTGCCTGCTTCTCATTGAGTCTTTCCTTCTCACTGGAATATATCTTTGCTGAGTGTTATGAAATATCTCTCGAAGTGTCTGTCACTGCATCTCCACACTCCTCCCCTTTAACCTAATTTCCTAGTTCATTTTAGTGAACTCTGCCTTCGGACCTTTGCAATTGTCTTTATGTATATTTCAAAAAAATAGTCTTAGACGTACATTTCTCACCCTCAAACTGAGTGAAAAATTCAATTATGTTATGAACGCTGCTACCGAGAAACTCCGTTACAAACTAATCTTCCAAGCTAACTTCGCTGATCGGATTCGTCCAATCGTGACGTAGAATGACATCACCCAAGATTAATGCAGTACATTTGGTCCTGTACACACTGACGTGCAGTGTAACAGCTGTTACGAGGCCTATAACCTGCTCGCATAAGAGACTTCATAAGTTTTTTATTTCTTATCTCTACCCAAACTGATTCTTTCCCTTGATCTTTAGAACTAAGATCATCTCTCACAATTGTACTAATGTCTTCCTTAATTAACAGAGCGAACTCACCATCTTTTCCTAGCTTCCTGTCCTTTCAAACTGTCAAGTACTCTTGGATATTGAGGTGCCAGCCTTGGGCACTCCGCAGCTTTGTCTCTTTAATGGTAATCAGATCATTTTTATTTCTTTTTTAGTTTGTACTGACAATCCATCCGTTTTGTTACAAATGCCAAAAGCGTTTAGGTATAAAGTCATTAGTTTGTCTTTTTACTCTTTATGCAAACTTTGGCCCTATCTGCTGGTGAACCCTTATGTTTGTACCCTCTGTCCCTTCGTGCTACAATCTGATTATTATCCTTATTGCTACCTTGCTCTATTGCCTTCTCCTTTCCCTTTGTTTTGCCACATCTTTCTTACATGACCTATCCTCCCACTGTTCATCTGAAACGCCCTCTCTTCTGCCTAGCTGCATGACTCACCAGAACGCTGGTCCCAGAACAATTCAGATGAAGACTGTCCTTACGGTGCAATACCCACTTTCCCCACTACTGCTGCCATTGCCCCAAGAATCGAAACCCGTTCTGCCCAATACAATCTTTGAGCCACGCCTTCAACTCCCTAATCTTATTTAACCCATGTCAAGGTGCTCGTGGCTTAGGAACCATTGTGGCTCTGTATTTTAATTTAGCCATTAGCTGTTCATGCACCCTGTGCAGAAGCTCTTTCCTAGTTATATCTTTGTCGTTGGTACCTATGTGGACCACTACAACTGGATCCTCCCCTTCCCACTGCAATCTCCTCTCCATCCCTGAGCAGATATCCTAAAACCTGGCACCGGCCAGGAAACACAGCCTTCTGGACTCAACCGCTCATCTGCAGCGAGCTATGCCAATCCCCCTGACTACACTATTTCCTATTAACCCTACATTCCTATTTATTCCCCTGCTTGAGTGTCTTCCTGCACCACGGTGCCATGGTACAGCAAACTGCTTAAAAAAAAAGTTCTTCCTCACATCCCCTTTCATTTCTTTCCCAAAAGCTGGTCTATGTCCCGAGTCCTTCTACTATCAGGTTATGTGAACAGATTTTCCGTGCTTCACTTATCGCAACCTGTCATAATTTTGTACTCCTCCAACAAATCTCCCCTTAATCTTCTTTCTCCCAAGGGGAACAAACTCAGCTTTTCCAACCTAACATTGGAGCTAAAATCCCCCATCCCTGGAATTATTTTGGTAAATCTCCTCTGCACCCTCTCAAGGACCCTCATATCCCCCCTAAAGTGTGGTGAAATGAACAGGGCGCAATACTGCAGTGGTGGCCTAAGCAGACCTTTGAAATACGCAACACAGCATCGATGGTGGAGCCCATCTCTTGGTCTGATACTCACAGCCACCAGATCAAATACTTGCACTGTGTCTACCTTAGAGGCTGGGATAGAGTTGCAATCTGCAGGTGGCGAGTCACCGAGCATGAGTGAGCTGAAGCCAGGCCAGGGGAAAGGACAGTTCATGTGTCAGCTCACTGGAGGGCGAGGTCACAAACGAGTTGTAGTACACAGAACTCAGATGTGAACATTGCTGGAGCAGCATGCAGGAGAATGCTGATGGACATGTACACTGAGATACTTTGTCCATTCACAGGCCTGTCAGACAGTCTGTTGTCACTGTCAAGGGACATGGAGCAGTCTGGCTCCAACATGGCACAGGACATTGCACAGAGCTTGAAGCCCATTCTTTCCCCTGTGGAAGTGGTCACTAACTCCATGACATCACTAGTGGACCCAGCCGTGATAAAGTGTCTGGTGAACATTGTCTCAGCTTTCACTGCAGCACAGACAGCAGACACCCAACGTCTCAGTGCTGCAGTGGAAGCTCAGAATGAGTTCGCGATCCATGCTTGCTGCCATGCACGATCAGACTGCTGTCATCATGGCTTAGGATCTCAGTGTTCAAAGGGGCTTTCAGGCTCTCACAGAAGTTCAGCAATCTGTGACCCGATAGATTACTGGGATTGCTGAGGAGTCGCCCCGTGCGAGTGGCAGTATCTCCGTGGAGCAGGAACACACTGTCCTTTCCTCCACTCCACCAGTGTTTGCTGTTACCCATCATCCAGCCCCGGCTGCTGCTGCCCATGTCGAGGTGGTGCAATCCGAATATGAGCCCTCAAGGCCCAGAGCTGCTCGAGGACGTCCTGCAAGGCCATCTACAGTCTCCCCCAGTGAAAGTCAGCAGCCTTCCGCCAGCCATGCTGCAGCCATTTGGGAAGCACTGTGTAAGAGCACGAGGCAAGTCGAGGGAACCCACAAGACAAGGAACTAGTGGAATACACAAGGGCGAATAGTTCTGCTTTGTTTGTACAATTGTATGTGTTGCTGGATAAAAATGTTAATGGAAAGGTTTTTGTTGGTGTTTGTTATTGCGGGATGTCGACTAAGGGGACGCTGTGATGAGGCATTTTAGATGGGTGTAATCGTGGAGAATGGGGGATCCATGATGGGAAAGGGAAGTTGTCCCATGGGAACTGGAATCTTAACAGACACTCTCCAACGGTCTGCCTAGGTCAAAGGCATCCAGGAAATATAGAATCACAGAACGGTTAAAGCACAGAATGAGACAACATAACCCATCCTGTCTGTGCCTGCCGAAAAACGATCCATATATTCAAATACCATCCTCCAGCAGTTGGTCCGTAGCCCTGCAGATTACGACACTACTATGATATTAGGATTGATCTAATGTAACAATTATCCAGAATATTTTACACAATATATTAGTTACCATGCATAATTCAACAATCAATCAGAATATGCCATGTATTAGGGATGTCTAATTTGTCCAAAAAAAGAAGAAACTGGAAAAGTTTACACTCTATATTAGTTACCATGTCTAATTTAACAATTGACCAGTATATCATACCCTTTGTATTCGTGATAACATCTAATTTAACAATCAACTGGAAAATTTTACGCTCCATATTAGTTATCATGTCTAATTTAACAATTAATCAGCAAATTATACCCTGTGTAACGGATGGCATATAATATAACAATTAACTGGAACATTTTAAACTCCAGGGGCTGAATTTTACCAGCCCCTCAACACTGCGGGCCCGGCGCCGGAGCCAGTAAAACGCCGCGGGAAGTGGCTCGCCACCACCCACGATATCGAGAAGGGCCCGCTGCTTATTACAGGCGGTGGTGTACCTCAGTGCGACTCCCCAGCCACATGGTGGTGGCACCACAATTAGCATATGATAAAACGTACTTACCTTTACTGATTATGTGGCCCGCCGCTTCTCCACTAAAACTTCGAGAATTCTGACAACTGGGAGGCTGTTACGTGCCGTCCCGTTCACGATTTGAAAAGCCTGCAGGTCCTCAGAGGCATACGTGGTCGCCAGTAATGTTAAGTTCTGTTATTCAGGTGTTTCACTCTGCAGAACTGAAGGGTGAAAGGAGGGGGCTTTTCAGGGGTCTAACTCTTAATTCTTAAAGGGAAGAGGGAAGGATGATACACTGGGGTCTCACTCTGCACTCTAGAAGAGAGGGGTTTAGGATTACTGGAGGGAAGGCTGTGCTGGCATGAAGGGAGGTACTGTGTACCATCCACCATTTAAAAGTGTACGCTCTGTGTTTGTGATGGGGCAATGACACACTAGGCACCCTATGTGTGGGGAGCCTGTCAGAAATGGCAGGAACATTAAGGTTTTATGGATGATGAGGGCAATCGATTCAGCTGGTAGGATCTTGATGTGGTCATACTGTGCCACTCTGAGTTCTAGCCAAGATGGGCAATGCCGTGGTTCGCCACATATTTGATCCAGGAAAGCAGCTGATGTACCCATAACACCAATCCATGCCCTGTTAGGAACCTTCAAAAACATGCAGGGTTCAACTTTATTTATCACATGGAAATAGGTATGGCTCATCCTACATTGTGTGATCCTCTGCACGTGAGGGTCCGTATGCGCGGGAGGCAATACCAACAGGCAGGACCGATCCACGTCGAGGCCCCAGATCGTGTGCAGCAGCCCCCAAGAAGAGCTCCCCATTACATTTGCCGTGCATCAGCAGGCCTCACATGACATGCCATTGGATGTAGAGCAGCAGTGTCACAGGAAATTGTGCATATAGAGAGAGTGGTGACACATCTCTGTGCCCTGCTCAAGGATGACCAGCAGCACACGGCATCCAGTGGAAATCCCATGCCTTTGCTCCTCATAGCAACAGCGGTTATCAAGCCTGACGCCTCTGCAGCCTTTTCGGAGCCGACCAGAGACCTTTATGAGGTCACACAGTCAGCAGTGCACCGCTGCATCAGGGAGGTCACCAATGCCCTGCACCAGAGGGCCAGTGAGGATGTCCACTTCAGGACGGACTCTCACAGCTAGGCCCACAGGACTATTGATTCGACACCATTGCCTGAGAACCATAGGTTGTGATGTTAATAGTATGCACTCATGTAGCCATCAGGCCTCCCGACAGGCTACCAGCTGCAGACGTCAACATTAAAGGAACCCTTTCAATCTAGGTGAAGCTGGTATGTGAACACCGCAGATGCTTGCAGCGAATGTGTGACCGCTTCTCAGGCAGCTGCCATGACACCTGAGTCTTGATCCAGTCCCAGTTGTTACTGCTGTTCACTGAACTGGATCAGATGGAGGGGTGGCTTCTCGGAGATAAGGGCTATCCTTTGCCGACATGGCTCTGGAACATTTTACGCTCCATATTGGCTCTCATGTCTAACAATTAACCAAAATATTATACCTTGTGTATTAGGGAAGACATTTAATTTAACAATGAACTGGATTGCTTCACAGTCTCTATTGGTTATAATGCCTAATTTAACAACTAACCAGAAAATTCTATACCGTGTATTAGGTTTGGCATATAATTTAACAATTAAATGTATCATTTTATACTACATATTAGTTGTCGTGCCTAATTTAACAATTAACCAGACTGTCCTCTGTTTATTAGGGACGAGTCTAATTTATCCAAAAAAATTGGAACGTTTTACACTCTGTATTAGTTATCATGCCTCATTTAGCAATTAACCAGAATATTATACCCTGTGTGTTAGCAATTACATCTAATTTAGCAATTAACTGTAACCTTTTACACTCCATCTTAGGGATCGTGTCTCATATAACAATTATTCAGAATATAAAATCATAGACACATCGAAAATAGGAGCAGGAGTCGACCATTCGGCCCAATGAACCTGCTCCACCATTCATTATGATCATGGATGATCATCGAACTCAGTTGCCTGCTCCAGTGTATAACCTCACATTTATCCACATTATACTGCATCTGCCATGCATTGGCACACTCACTCAACTTGTCCAAGTCACCCTGACGTCTCTCTGCATCCTCTTCACAACACACCCTCCCACCCAGTTGTGTGTCATCTGCAGATCTGGAGATATTACATTCAGTTCCCTTATCTAAATAATTAATATATATTGTGTATAGCTGGGGTCCTAGAACAGATCCCGGCGGTACTCCACTAGTCACTGCCTTCCATTCAGAAAAAGACCCAATTATCCCTAGTCTTTGTTTCCTGTCTGCCAATCAATTTCTATCCATCGAAATTGACTACCTCCATTCCCATGCACTTTAATTTTACATGCTAATCTCTCATGGGGGACTTTGTTGAAAGCCTTCTGAAAGAGAAAATAAACTACATCGACTGGCTGCCCCTCATCAACTCTACTAGTTACATCCTCGAAGAATTCGAGTAGATTTTTCAAGCATGATTTCCCTTTCGTAAATCCATCCTGACTCTGCCCGATTCTACCACTGTTCTCCAAGTGCTCTGACATAAAATCTTTGATAATGGACTCTAGAATTTTCCCCACGATGGACGTCAGGCTGACTGGTCTATAATTCCTTGCTTTCTCTTTACCTCCCTTTTTATGTATTGGAGTTAAATTAGCTACCCTCCAATCTGTACGAACTGTTCCAGATCTACAGAATCTTGTGAGATGTCCACCAATGCATCCATTATTTCCAGGGCCACTTCCTTAAGTACTCTGGGAGGCAGACCATCAGGCCCTGGGAATTTATCGGCCTTCAATCCCATCAATTTCCCAACATAATGTCTCTACTCATACTGATTTCCTTCAGTTCCTCTCTCACACGAAACCCTGCGTTCCCCAACATTTCTGGTATGGTATTTCTGTTCACCTTTGTGAAGTAGAACCAAATTATGCATTTAGTTGATCAAAAATTTATTTGTTCCCCATAATAAATGTCCCTGTTTATATCTTGTGCAATAGCGTGACATATAATTAAAATATTAATTGGAACATTTTGCTCTCCATATTAGTTATCATGGCTAATTTTACAATTGACCAGAATAGTATACCCTGTGTGGTAGGGATGCCATTGAATTTAACCATTAGCTGTAATGTTTTACACTCTGTTAGTTATGTCTAATTTAACTATTAACTAGACTATTACACCTTTGTATTACGGATTACAACTACTTTAACCATTAACTGGAACATTTTAACACTCCATATTAGTCATCATGTCTAATTTAATAATTAACCAGAAAAGTCTATCCCGTGTATTCGAGATGGCATATAATGTAACAATTAAATGTAACATTTTATGCTACCTATTAATTGTCATGCCTAATAGCCCCTGTTTATTGGGAACGAGTCTAATGTATCAAAAACTGGAACGTTTTAAACTTTATTAGTTATCATGCCTAACTTAGCAATTAACCAGATTATACACTGTGTGTTAGGAATGAAATCTACTTTAACAATTAACTAACCTTTTACACTCCATATTATCTATCGTGTTTAATTTAACAAATAACCAGAAAGTTATAACCTGTTTATTAAGGATGACATATAATCTAACAATTAACTGGAACATTTTACACTCTGTATTAGTTATCGTCCCTAGTTTAAGAATTAACCATAATATTATACCCTGTGTATTTGGGATGACATTTAATTTAACAATGAACAGGAACGTTTTACACTCTGTTATTAATCATGCCCAATTTAACAATTATCCAAAATATTATCCCGTGTATTAGGGATGACATCTCATTAAACAATGAACAGGAACGTTTTACACTCTACATTAGTTTTCCATCCTTCTTTAACAATTGACCATAATATTACACCCTCTTTATTGGAGATGACATCAAATTTAACAATTAACCAGATTATACCTGAATATTAGCGATGGCATCTAACTTAACAAATTACCAAAACATTTTACTGTAAATGTTAGTTATTATGCCTAATTCAACAACGAACCAGAATACCCCTGTTCATTAGTGGTAGCTAATTTAACAATTAACTGGAACATTTTACAACCCATATTAGTTATCATGCTTAATTTATTAACCATAATATTATCCCCTGTGTATTAGGGATGACTTTATATAACTATCAAACAGAGCATTTTACTGTAAATGTTAGTTATCATGCCTAAATTAAGAATTAACAAGATTGTGCCCTGTGCATTTGGAACAAAACCTAAGTTCACAGTTAACTGGAACGTTTTACACTCTATATTAGATATCATGCCTACTTTAACCATTACCTAGAATATTGCCCTCTTTGTATTAAAGACGACATCTAATTTAACAAAAAATTGCAATGTGTTACCCTCTATATTAGTTATCATGCATATTTGAACAATTAATATCCGTAAAAAAGCTTATGGGACTAAAATGTGACATATCTCCAGGACGTGATGGGATATATCCTGGGGTTCTAAAAGAGATAGTTGCAGAGATATTCAATGCACTGGTTATGATTTTCCAAAATTCCCTGGATTCTGACACAGGCCCAGCAGATTGGAAGTTAACAAATGAAAACCCCTGCTCAACAAAGGAGGGACAGAGGACACAGGAAGCCACAGGCCAGTTAGCCAAACGTCAGTGGTTGGGAAAATGCTGAAATCTATTATTAAGGAAGTCTTAGCCATGCACGTAAAAATGTACAGTGTGACTAGAACAAGTCAATGTGGTTTTACTAAAGAGAAATCCTGTTTGACAAATTTATTAGAGTTTCTCTAAGGATGTAACTAGCAGGGCTGTTAAAGGGGGACTGGTTTGATTTCCAAAAGGCGTTCTGTAAGTTTAGTTTTTAGTTTAGAGATACAGCACTGAAACAGGCCCTTCTGTCCACCGAGTCCATGCCGACCATCAACCACCCATTTATACTAATCCTACACTAATTCCAAATTCCGACTACATCCCCACCTGTCCCTCTATTTCCCTACCACCTACCTATACTCGGGGCAATTGCTAATGGCCAATTTACCTATCAACCTGCAAGTCTTTGGCATGTGGGAGGAAACGGGAGCACCCGGAGGAAACCCACGCAGACACAGGGAGAACTTGCAAACTCCACACAGGCAGAACCCAGAATTGAACCCGGGTCGCTGTGAGGCTGTGGTGCTAACCACTGCGCCACTGTGCCGCCCCAAGGTTCTACACTTGAAGGTTAATGGGCAAGATAAGGGCACCTGGATTTGGAGGCAATATATTAGCACGGATAGAGGCTTGGCTAATTGATAGAAAGTAATGAGTCGGCATAAAAAGGGGCATTTTGGCTGGCAGTGAACACTGGAGTACCACAAGGATCAGTGCTGACACCTCAACTATTTAAAATCCGTATTAATGACTAAGACTATTGTATCGATGTTAGCTGATGATACAAAGGGAGGCAGAAATGAACACTGTGAGAAGAACACAGAAAGGCAGCAACGAGATACAGACAGGTTAAGTGAATGGACAACAAGCTGGCAGATGGACTCTCATGTGGGGAGGTGTGAAGTTATTCACTTTATTCATAAGAATAGAAAAGCAGGATATATTTTAAATGTAAAAACAAATCTTCTAAATGTTGATGTTCAGAGAGATTTTGAGGTGCTGGTGCAAAGATCACAGACAGATAGCATGCTGGTACAGAAAGCAGTTAGGGAGGTATGTGGCATGTTTGCCTTTATTGCAAGGGGATGGGAATACAAGAAAAAACAGTTTTGCTACAATTGTACAGGGTTTTGGTGAGACCACACCTAGAATACTGTGTGCTGTTGTGGTCTCCATATTTAAATCATTGAAGGCAGTACAGTGAAGGTTCACTAGATTGGTGTCTGGGATGAGGCGTTGTCCTGTGATGAGACACTGAGTAAATTGGGTCTATCGTCTCCGGTGTTTAGACGAATGAGAGGTGACGTTATTGATACATACACGATTCTGAAGGGACTTGACAGGGTGGATAGTGAGAGGTCATTGCCCTGGCTGGGATAAGCAGATGATCATTTGGGACCGAGATGAAAATATGTATTTAAACTCGAAGCAATGTGAATCCTTTGAATTCTTTACACCAGAGAAATGTAGATGTTCCATCATTGAATGTATTTTAAGGCGAAGATGGACAGATTTTGGTGTCTCAAAGAATCAAGGGATATGGGAGCAGGCAGGAAAGTGAAGAGCAAGATTAGCCATGATTATATTGAATGGTGGAGCAGGCTCGACGTGGCATATGGTCTATTCCTGCTCCTATTTCTTATCTTCGTGTCTAATATCATCCTGTCAACCTCCCTGTTACCTTCTCCAAGGTCATTACATCCTTATGAAAGTATGGTGCTGGGAATTATTCACAATACTCCAGCTGAGGACGGACCAGTGAAGTGCAAAGGTTTCGAACGAGATCCTTGCTTTTTTAAAGGATTGCCTACATTTGCAAAACCAAATATCCGTAACGGTTTCTTAACTGCGATATCAACTTGCCCTGTTACATTCAAAGATTTGTCTCTATGTTCCCTAGGTACCTCTGCTCTTGGACCCCACTCAGAATAGCATCATCTATATTCCACTGCAACAGCATGTGTTTTTCTAGATTTAGTTCATGGACTGTGAGTGTCACTGGCTAGGCCAGCATTTATTTCACGTCCCTCATTGCCCTTGAAAAGGTGGTGGTGAGCTGCCTTCTTGAACTGCTGCAGTTTGTGTGGTGTAGGGGCACCCACAGTGCTATTTTACTGCAACAGTTAAAAACAACTGAATGGATTGCTCAGCCAATTTAGAGGGCAGGTCAAAGTCAAGCACATTGTTGTGGGTCTGGAGTCACATGTAGGCCAGACCAGGTAAGGTCAGCAGATTTCCAGCACTGAAATGTATTAGTGAACCAGATGGGAGTTTACAACAATCTAGCAATTACCTGATCATTATTAATGAGTCGAGCTTTTCAAATTCAACATTCATTTAATTGAATTTAATTTCTTCCAGCTGCAATGGTGGGATTTGAACCGATGTCTCCACAGCATTCGTCCAGGACTCTGGATTACCAGCCCAGTAACATTAACATTATGCTGCCGTCCCCATATTGTTTTCACAAAGTAGTTCACTTCACACATATCCAAATTAAATTGTATCTCCCATGCTCCTGTCTATTTCACCAGTCTGCCTCCGTCACATTTCAGTCTGTTACTGTCTTACTCACTATTCACTACATTGTTAACTGTTGTATCACCTGCAAACTTCAAAATTATGTACCATATACCCAAGTCCAATTATATATAAGAATATATAAAGGTGGAGATTTTCCTGCAGATATATAAAACCCTGTCTATATCACATTTGGAGGACTGTGTACAGCTCCAGGTAGAGCATCTTAGAAAATATATATTGGCTATTGAAGGGGAGTAACACAGAATCACCAGAATCATATGAGGGCACCAGGGGTTAAATTGTGTGGTAAGGTTATATAAACTAGGCTTGTATTCTCTGGAATATGGCTGCTTCTGGCGGGCAGCCATAAAGTCGGGGCTAAAGGGTGGCGAGTCGAAGAGACTTAGCAGTTGCAGGAAAAAAGATAGAAGCGCAAGGGGAGAGCCAACTGTGTAACAGCCACGACAAAAAAAAATCTGCAGCACCTGTGCAAGAGCCTGTCACTCCAGAATTGGCCTTTATAGCCACTCCAGGCGCTGCTTCACAAACCACTGACCATCTCCAGGCGCTTACACATTGTCTCTCGAGATAAGGAGCCCAAAGAAGGCTACAGAAACGAGGCTTGTATTCTCTGGAATATAGCAGGTTCAGAGATGATTCCAACTGAGTGAGGGTTTTAGGACTCTGAAAAGTATCGAGAAGGGAGATAGAAAGTTTATTTTCTAGTCGGGGAATCAAGGACAAGGGGATGTGATCTTAAAATCAGAACCAGACTGCAAAGGAGAGAAAATAAGGGAAGGGAGTTCGAAGACAATTCAACCAGGATCATCGTGAATAGTGGAGTATAATCGAGGGTATAACAGCCCTATCCCGTTCCTATGTTCCTACCTGTACGTTATACCCAATATCAGTATCGACCTCTCCCAGTGTAGGTAAAATAAAGAGCTTCATCTACATTACCCTAACAGTGAGCTCCCACTTTATACCTGGTGTCAGTAACGAGCACTCCCAGTGTAGGTAAAATAAAGAGCTCCCTCTACATTACCCTGACAGTCAATCCACAATTTCTAACCAGTGTCAGTATCGAGCACTCCCAGTGTAGGTGCCAAACAGAGCTCCCTCGACATTAACCTGACAGTGAATCCACATTTATAACCAGTGTCAGTATCGAGCTCTCCCAGTGTAGGCACAATGCAGAGCTCCCACTATATTACCATGACAGTGAATCCCCACTTTATACCCTGTGTCAGCATCGTGTATTCGCAGTGTAGGTACAATACAGAGCTCCCTCTACATTACCCTGACAGTGAACCCCATTATATACCCAGTGTCTGTATCAAGCACTCCCAGTGTAGGTCTAATGTAGATCTCCCTCTACATTGCCAAAACAGTGAACCCCACGATATACTCAGTGTCAGTATCGAGCACTCCAAGTGTAGGTACAATACAGAGCTCCCTCTACATTACCCTGACAGCGAACCTCATTATATACCCAGTGCCAGTATCAAGCAATTCCAGGGTAGGTATAATACAGAGCTCGCTCTGCATTACGCTGACAGTGAACTCCCAATTTATACCCAGTGACAGTATTGACCACTCCCAGTATAGACAAATGTAGAGTGAGCTCTGTATTATAGCGACCATTACCATTGATCCTCATTCCCCCTGCTCGTTCTGCTGGGAAAGTTAAGATCAGCGGTCAAATGCTATTTAAAATAATGGAACCGGAGGTCAGTGACCCATTAACAAATTATCCTTGGTCCATGACTATTAACACCCACAATGACCAGAATCAGTGACCCGCTACCCACAATCCCGTTTCCAGTCCGGTCACCTCAGTGATGAGCTGTTTTGACCAATCAGCTGCCTGTGTGTCCATGATATACCCACTGTCTTCTCAGTAGCTGGATATTCCTCGGTCCAGCTCCCTGACATCACCAGAGCGGTCAGAGCGCGGACTAAGGAAGGGACAATCAAAAGAGAGTAGCGACAGAATCAAGATCCATCAGAGGCCTGTGCAGAAAGAGACGTTTAACACAGGTATGATACTGAGTACCACACACAGAGCACAGGAAGATACCAGGCCCCATCCCCGGCCTGTGCTGAGTGAGCTGCTCTCAGCCAGTGAGTTACTGAGCCCCACGCAGAGCACAGGAAAATCCCAGGCTCCATTCCTGACTTGTGATAATGAGATATTTTTCAAAGGTATGGGTAGTGAGCTCCTCACATACAGCACAGAAAGATTCCAGGCACGATAAACAACCTGTGCTGAGTCACTGTTATGGGTACTGAGCTCCACCAACAGAGGACAGGATAATCCCAGGCTCCATCCCCAGCCTGTGCTGAGTAAGCTGCTCACCAAAAGTGTAGTACTGAGCTGCACACACAGAGCACAGGATGATCCCAGGCCCCATCCTCAGTCTGTGCTTACTCTACCCCCTGTTCACTGTGGGTGATTTGATCTCACTGTGGTGTGTATGAAGACTCGATTTATCCATCTCCTGTGTCACTGTCCGTGTGTTGGCCATCTTCAATGTATTTGATATGCGAATGGGGCAGAACAATCTGCTCACTCAGGTACACCCAGACTGACTGCGAAAGAGAGAGGAGGGAATTAGATGTACATAATTAAAGGTACATATCCGGTATGGTATCGAGCTCCAGGCAGAGATCAGGAAGATCCCAGACTCTATCCTTAACCTGTGCTGAATGAGTACCCCCTAACCTAGCACATGCAAACTGACTCAGGTTAAGAGCTCAGAATAAAACAGCTGAATCTTAGACGGCCTAACAGAAACAGTGATACTGTGGGATAAATAGTTACACAGTTACAGACTGTTCAGAAACACTCACTCACTAGTTTATTAGAATAAGGTAGAACTCAGCTTCAATGCACAAGACCACCAAATCTGACCACATTTTCTGTGAGAAATTATGAATTTAGGTTGTCATGGAGTGAGCAGTTCATTGGACGCCGGATTTCCACACAAAGAAAACCTGCTCTGAGACTCTCAGCTTACATTATCCTATTACTGCCAGTCAGTTAAACACAGCAGTATCCATGGAAAACAATATATTTAAGTATGAAATAAATAAATAGAAATATGAAGGAGGGACAGACCAAACGATCCAATAATGCAATCTCTGTCACTTCAAACATCAAACTGTCCGATCGGACAAGCCTAAAAGATTGAGACACAGACAGGTAAACTGACCTGTTTAACTGCATGGGTCAGGTTCAATAATGAAAATTCAATTCACTGCAGTGGGGAACAAATTTCTGCTTCTCAAAAAAAAGATTTTTAAAATTAATGTCTCAGAAAATTAGAACTTATTCCAAATTCATTCTTCACAAATCTGAACACGGGACAATTATAATGCGCAAGAGTTAGTGGTTGCAGGGAGAGGCCTTTCTACTGGAACAGCCCCAGATCAGGACCACGTACAGATGGATAGAGAAACAGATTAACATCAAAGTACCTGCGGCTCAAAGGGATTCCACAAATCACTGAAATGGAAATCAGATCGCCACAAATAAGGACTCGTCCACAAAACAAATCGAGAGAATTCCCCATCTCAGGTTATGAGGGAGTGTCCATAAAAGACTTACTTTGAGATAAAAGCAAATACAGACTTATTTAAATGCTAATAGTTGTTCACAATTCTTTGGAGAAACATCCATAAAAACAATAAAGAAACGATCAGATCAACTCTGGAAAAATCACTATCCAATTATTAAAGAAATAACCAATGATCTACAGAACAATCACTGTCCAATTATTAAAGGACTGACCGTAAATCACCTACAGAACAATCACCATCCAGTTATTAAAGGACTGACCGTAAATCACCTACAGAACAATCACTGTCAATTATTAAAGGAGTGACGGTAAATCACCTACGGAACAATCACTACCCAATTATTAAAGGTCTGACCATAATTCATCCACAAAACAATCACGATCCATTTATTAAAGGACTGACCACAAATCACCGACAGAACATTCTCCATCCGAATAACGGTTAACAGTCAATAAATCTCCTCAGAAACAATTTCGAGTTATATATTAAGGGAACAATGATAAATCTTGCTTGGAGCAGTCTCTGCCCCTGTGCTGTTCCCACTTTTTTTTTAGATTCATTCATGGGATGTGGACGTCGCTGTCTATGCTCGCATTTATTGCCCATTCCGAATTGCCATTCATAAGGTGGTGGTCAGCTACCATCTTGAACCCCTGTCCATGTGAGGTAGTTACATGCATAGTGCTGTTCGGAAGGGAGTTCCAGTATTTTTACCCAGCGACAGTGAAGGAAAGGCGATGTAGTTCCAAGTCAGGAAGCTGTGTGACTTGGACAGGAACTTGAAGCTGGTGATGTTCCCATGCACCTACTGCCCTTGTCCTTCGGGGTGGTAGAGGTCGCGGGTTTGGAAGGTGCTGTCCAAGGAGCCCTGGTTTGCTGCTGCAGTGCATCTTGAATATCGTACATACTGCTGCTACTGTGCGTCGGTGGTGAAGGGAGTGAATGTTTGTAGATGGGGTGACAATCAAGCGGGCCACTTTGTTCTGGATGGTGTCAAACCTCTTGAGTGCTTTTGGAGCTGCACCAATCCAGGCAAGTGGAGAGTTTTCCATCACACTCCTGACTTGTGCCTTGTAGATAGTGGACAGGTTTTGGGGAGTGAGGAGGTGAGTTACTCACCGCAGGATTCCAAGCCTCTGACCTACTCTTGCAGCCACGCTATTTATATTGCTACTCCAGTTCAGTTTCTGGTAATTGGTAGCCCCCAGGATGTTGATAGTGGGGTATTCAGCGATGGTAATGCCGTTGAATGTCAAGGGGGGATTGTTAGATTATCTCTTGTTGGATATGGTCATCGTCTGACACTTGTGTGGCACAAATGGTACTTGCCACATATCCTCCCAAGGCTGGATATTGTCCAGGTCTTTCTGCATTTCCACACAGACTGCTTCAGTAGTTGCGGAGTCCTGAATGGTGC
Source organism: Heterodontus francisci (assembly GCF_036365525.1). Taxonomy (NCBI): domain Eukaryota; kingdom Metazoa; phylum Chordata; class Chondrichthyes; order Heterodontiformes; family Heterodontidae; genus Heterodontus; species Heterodontus francisci. The sequence goes on from NC_090391.1 coordinate 41,596,119, forward strand.
TGAACATTGTGCATTCATCAGTGAGCATCCCCACTTCTGACCTTTTGATTGAAGGAAGGTCATTGATGAAGCAGCTGCAGATGGTTGGGCCTAGGACACTACCCTGAGGAACTCCTGCACTGATGTGCTGGAGCTCAGATAATTGACTTCCAACAACAACAGCCATCTTCCTTTACACTAGGTATGACTCCAAACAGCAGCGAGTATTCACCCTATTCCCATTGACTTCAGTTTTGCTTGGGCTCCTTGATGCTATACTCGGTCAAATGCTGCCTTGATATCAAGGGATGAAACTCTCACCTCACCTCTTGAGCTCAGCTCATTTGTCCATATCTGAACCAAGGCTGTAATGAGGACAGGTGCTGAGTGGCCCTGCTGGAACCCAAACTGAGTATCGGTCTGCAGGTTATTGCTAAGCAGGTGCTGCTTGAAGGCATTGTTGATGACATCTTCCATTCCTTTACTGATGAGTGAGAGTTGACTGATGGGGCGGTCATTGGTCGGGTTGGATTTGTCCTGCTTTTTGCTTACAGGACATACCTGGGCAATTTTCCACATTTCCTGGTAGATGCCAATGTTGTAGCTGTACTGGAACAGCTTGGCTAGGGTCACGGCAAGTTCTGCAGCACAGGTGCTCAGTACTATTGCCAGAATATTGTTAGGGCCCATAGCCTTTGAAATATCCAGTGCCTTCAGTCGTTTCTTGATATCATGCGGGGTGAATCTAATTGGCTGAAGTCTGGCATCTGTGATTCTGGGGAACTCAGGAGGAGGCCGAGAGGGCCTATCAACCCGTAACGTTTGGCTGAATATTGTTACAAATGCTTCAGCCTTATCTTTTGCAGTGACTTGCTTTTTTCCCCCAACATTGAAGATGGGGATATTTGTGGAGCCACCTCCTCCAGTTAGTTGTTTAATTGTCCACCACCATTTACGACTGGATGTGGCAGGACTTCATGTTGCTTACGCAGTTTGGCACACAGATAGTCCTGTTTTGTAGCTTCAACAGGTTGATACCTCATTTTGAGGTATGCCTGGTGCTGCTCCTGGCATGCTCTTCTGCACTTTTCATTGAACCAGGGTTGCTCCCCTGACTTAATGGTAATGGTCGTATGGCGTATATGCCAGGCCATGAGGTTACACATTGTAATTGAGTACACTTCTGCTGCTGCTGATGGCCCACAGTGCCTCATGGCTGCCCAGTTTAGCCTTGATAGATCTGTTCGAAATCTATGCCATTTAGCACGGTGACAGTGCCACACAACATAATGGACGCTACCCTAAATGTGAAGGCAGGGCTTCGACTCCACAAGTACTATGCGGTGGTCACTCGTCCCAATACTGACATGGACAGATGCATTTGCGGCAGGCAGATTGGTGAGGACGAGGTCCAGTATGTTTTTCCCACGTGTTGAGTCCCTCACCACCTGCTTCAGACCCAGTCTAGCAGCTAAGTCCTTTAGGACTCGACCAGCCCAGTCAGTAATGTTGCTACTGAGCTACTTTGGCGATGGGCATTGAAGCCCCCCCCCTCACCCAGAGTACATTTTATGCCCTTGCTACCCTCAGTGCTTCCTCCATGGTGAACACCATGGAGGAGTACTGACTCAACAGCTGTGGGCGGTAGATGGTAATAAGCAGGAGGTTTCTTTGCCCATATCTGACCTGATGCCATGAGAGTGCTATTGGTTAGTCCTTGGATTGACATTCTAACACTTGGAGTTTACATACATGATGGGGTCTGTTAAAGAGGACAGCCACATCCCAAAGTGTAGTGCATAATTTTTGAAAGGACACACTAACATTTGGAGATGTATACCAAATATTCACAGTTAAAGAGGACAGCTGTATCAAGAGTGCATTAAATCAGCCGTGAAATGGTCATTTTAACAATTAGGTTTTAAGTGCTAAATCACCAATTTAAAGGAGGACTGCCGCATCCCAGAGTGCAGTAGATCAGTTCTGAGAGGGATGTTGCAATATTTGGAATTTAATTACTAAATGAACACATTTAAAGCGAACATCAACATCCCACAGTGCACTGGATCAGTACTGAGAGATACAGTCTTAGGTTTGCAGCTTAATTACTTAATGGTTACAATTTAAGAGGGCAGCCTCATTGCAGCATGCAATGGAGCTGCTCTGAGAGCGACTCAGTAACACTTGGAATTCAATTACTGAATGGTCACGTTTAAAGAGAACTGCCACATCCCAGAGTGGAGTAGATCTGTCCTGAGAGGGACATACTAACATTTGGAATTTAGTTACTGAGTGGTCACTGTTCGAAGAGAACTACCACATCCCAGAGTGCAGTATATCAGTGCTAAAAGGGACACTCTAATATTTGGATCTAAGTTAGTGAGTAGACGCAGTTACAGAGGACAGTGGCAAACAAGAGTGTTGTGAAAACAGAGACAGTAGCAGTTGAAATTTAATAACAGGGCGGCGCAACATCGAGGGCCGAAGGGCCTGTACTGCGCTGTAATGTTCTAAATTCTAAACATGATGGTCAGAGTTAAAGAGGGCAGCTAAATCCCAGCATGTAGTCGATCAATCCTGAGAGATATTTATGGCATTTTAAGTTTAGTTACTGAATGGGTACTGTTAAAGTGGACAGATTCACTCCAGGATGCAGTAGAGCAGCTTTGAGAGTCACTCTAACATTTAGAATATAATTAATAAATAATCACAGTTAAAACACACGCCTGGGACATCCTAGAGAGCAGCAGTTCAGTCCTGAAAGAGACACTGTAACATTTTGAATGTAATTACTGAATGGTGGCAGTAAAAGATGGCAAATACATCCCAGAGTGCATTAGAAAAGGGAGAGTTTCGATCATTTGCACTGTATTTATCATAAACATAGCTAAAGTGGACAGCCGCATTCCAAAGTGCAGTAAAACGGTCCTGGGAAGGACACTGTAGCATTTTCTGAAGCAGCTCCTGATATCCAAAATTGAAGGGGACAGCCACACCCCAGAGTGCAGTCGATACGTTCTGAGGGATAGTCAAACATGTGGAGTTTACTTACCGAATGGGCACAGTCAATGTTGACAGATCATTCCACGGTGCAGTAGAGCAACTGTAAGAGAGATACTCCAACTTTTGGAAATTAATTACTGAATGAAGATTGTTAAAGAGGATAACAACATCCCAACGTTCAGTAGATCAGTCGAGAGAGGGACACGTGAACATTTGGAGTTTAACTATGGAATAGAAAAGCATATATATTAGGCAACCGCATCCAAGAGTGAAAGGGACACTCCGACATTTGGAATTCAATTACTCAATGGTCACAGTTAAAATGACAGCCACATTACAGGGAGCATTTTTAAAAAGCCCTAAGGTGACGGCCTAACAACTGTAATTTAATTACTAAATGTCCATCGTTAAAGAGGACCGCTAGATTCCAAGGAACAGCTGCGTAGCCCTGAGAGAGACAGTCAAACACTTGGAATTTAGTTACTGAATGGACACTGCTAAAGAGGTCAACCATATCCCAGAGTGCAGTTGGTCAGTGTTAAGAGAAACACTCTTATATTTGGAGTATAATTTCAGTACACACGGTAATAGAGGAAAGCCTTGTCCATGATTACAGTAGGACAGCTGTGACAAAGAAACTCTAACAGTTTGGATTTAGTTACTGAACGGTCACAGTTCAAGGGAACGAAATCGCAGAGAGCAGTGAAACATTTCTGAGAGAGACACTCTAACATTTGGAACTTAATTATTGAATGGTGACAGTTAAAAGGGACATTCCAAGTTCAGTAGAAAAGCCCGAAGAGAAACACTGTAACATTTAGTGTTTAATTAATGAATTGACATTATTAAAGCGAAGAGCCACATTGCAGGGTGCAATAGAGCGGCTCTTAGAGCCACATTCTACATTTGGAACTTAATTACAGAATAGTCACACTTAAAGAAGACAGGAGCATCCCAGATTGCAGTTGAAAAGCCCTGTCAGAGATCATCTAACTTTTGGAGTTTAATTACTGAATGGATTCAGTTGAATAAAGGAGCCGTATCCAAGATTAAGTAGAACATTCCTGAAAAAGACAATCTAAGAGCTGGCATTTAATAACTGGATCGCCACCGTTAAAGGTGCCATTCACATCCGAGAGAGGTGTGGAACAGTCTGAGAGAGACTTGCAAACATTTGGAATTTAATTACTGAGTGCACACAGCTAAAGAGGAAACCTCATTCCAAGTGGCAGCAGAGCAAGTCTGAGTCAGGCATGTAAACGTTTGGAATTAAAACAGTAAATGGTCACAATTAAAGTGAATATCCACATCCCAGAGAGCAGTAGATCAGTCCTGAGAGAGGCACTCTAACATCTGGATTTTAATTACTGAATGGAAACTGTTAAAGAAGATAGTCTCATTCAAGATTGTAGTTTAACCTCCCCGAAAGAGACACTCCAACAGTTGGAATTTATATACTTACTGACCACAGTTAAAGTGGATAGTTACACCCAGAGAGCAGTGGAGCAGCTCTGTGACAGACACTGTCACATTTGGAATTTAATGACTGAAGGGTTGCTGTTAAAGAGGAAAGCCACATCCCAAAGTGCTCTTGATCAGACCTGAGAGATACTCGAGAACATTTGAAGCTTAATTACTGAATGGCCAAGTTCAAGACGACAAACTCATTCCACGGTGCAGTTGAGCAGCTCTGAGAGCGACTTACTCGCCACTGGAATTTAATTACTGAATGGTCACAGTTAACGAGGACAACCACATCCCAGATGCAGTGGAAAATACCTGAGGGAGGCATTCTAAAATATTTCAATATTTGGAGATTACTTACTGACAGAGTTATATTTAATTACAGAGTTAAAGAGGGCAGCCTCATTCCAAGGTCCGGTAGATCAGCTCTGAGAGCGACTCTTTTCCATTGAAACCTAAGCACTGAAAGGACAGGCACATCCCAGAGTGTGGTAGAAAGTCCTTGAGCGCGACCCTCCAACATTTAGCAATTAATTGCTGAATGGCCGCAGTTAAAGAGGGCAGCCACGCAACGTGCAGTAGATGAGGCCTGAGAGGAACACTCTAATGTTTGTAATTTAATTACATAATGTTCACAATTAAGGAGGACAGCCACATCCCACAGTGCTGTAGATAATTCCTGAGAGAGAGACTGAAACATTTGAAATATAATCCATGAATGAACACGGTTAAAGAGGACAGCCATGTCCCAAACATCAGTAAACCGGTCCGGAGAGGGACCCTGTAACGTTTGGAATTTGTATCACAAGGCAGAGTTAACTCGATATTGTAATCTGTTTGCACAAATTTTAAAAAATCGTTTTCAACGATGTTGCAATCTTACTGTCCCGGTGGAGATCCCACGAGTTATTAACTACAGGCTCTGGGAATGCATCACCACAATGTTTAATACAGACAGGTTGCCTGCAGAATGAACGGCCAGATCAATTCACACTGAAAATGCGTGAAACATTTGCCAATGTAGTGAAAAGATATTACCTGATCCTTGCCATGTTTGGTGTTCCTGGTAAGTGACCACAGCCATTGAAGATGTGTAAATCTCCGTTTGGCCTTCCCTCCAGTTTTACTCTGTGGCATATGATGTTACATGCTAATCTAGCAGTTTCTGTTATGCAAGAACCTGATCGGCAATATCATATCCTTACGTCATATGTATTTAACATTCTTGAACATGTCTGCTGTTGTATTTAATTTCCACATTTGATAATGAACCTTTCTTTGAAAATATTAGGCTATCTGAATTATCAGGTTATTGCATTTAGTGGAATATCGTGCAATATTGAATTAGCCTTCAGTGAAGTCAACACCCTGACTGAAGAAATTAGCGGGAATAAGAGTCAGTGTAGACCAATTAATGGGAATACGTGCCACTGTAGTATTGTAGCGACTGTGGTCACTAACAGGAGTGGAATACCTGATACCAATGGTCATGCATTACTCGGAGTATGTGTCACTGCTGAACTTTACTGTGTGTGGATCACTAACCAGAATGGAACATATGACCCCAGTGGCCATGTACTACTTGGGCTATCTGTGGATGTAGAATTTTACTGAGTACAATTATGCAGGCCATTTTTATTGTGGAATCATTATTTCAAGCGACTGATCTATCCATTACATGGAGCTGCCTCTGCTTTTCTGAATCTAATTGATTGAAATGGGGATGATTTTTTGCTGATACCATGATAATAATTATAACAATAGAAATGTATTCATATCGCTTAGTCTCCTATTAAATTGCTGAAACACACACATATAAAGAACAAAGAACAAAGAACAGTACAGTACAGGAACAGGCCATTCGGCCCTCCAATCCTGCGCCGATCTTGATGCCTGCCTAAACTAACACCTTCTGCACTTCCGGTGCTCATATCCCTCTCTTCTCTTCCTATTCATATATTTGTCAAGATGTCTCTTAAACGTCCCTATAGTATCTGCTTCCACCACCTCCCCTGGCAGCAGGTTCCAGGTACATACCACCCTCTGTGCAAAAGACCTGCCTCGCACATCCCCTCTAAACATTGCCCCTCACACCTTAAAGCTATGTCCTCCAGTAACTGAATCTTCCACCCTGGGAAAAAGCCTCTGACTATCCACTCTGTCCATGCCGCTCATAACTTTGTAAACCTCTTTCATGTCACTCCTCCACCTCCGTCGTTCCGGTGAAAACAGTCCGAGTTTTTCCAACCTCTCCTCATAGCTAATGCCCTCCAGACCAGGCAGCATCCTGGTAAACCTCCTCTGTACGCTCTCCAAAGCTTCCACGTCCCTCTGGTAGTGTGGCGACCAGAATTGCACGCAATATTCTAAGTGTGGCCTAACTAAGTTCTGTACAGCTGCAACAATTTTCATACTCTATGCCCTGACCGATGAAGGCAAGCATGCCGTATGCCTTCTTGACCACTCCATTGACCTCCGTTGCCACCCCAGTGACCTGTGGACATGCAGGCACAGAGCTCTCTGCCTGTCAACATTCCAAAGGGTTCTGCTATCCAACGTATACCTCCCACCTGCACCAGACCCTCCAAAATGCATTACCTCACACCCGTCTGGATTAAACACCATCTGCCATTTCTCTGCCCAAGTCTCCAACCGATCCACACCCTGCTGTATCCTCTGACAATCCCGGTCATTATCCGCAACCCCACCAACCTTTGTGTCATCCGCAAACTTGCCAATCAGACCAGCTAAATTTTCCTCCAAATCATTTATATATGCGACAAACAGCAAAGGTCCCAGCACTGATCCCCGCGGAAGACCACCAGCCACATCCCTCCACCCAGAAAAACACCCATTAACTGAAACCCTCCGTCTTCTATGACCGAGCCAATTCTGTATCCATCCAGCCAGCCCACCTCTGATCCCGTGTGCCTCCACCCCCTGCACCAGTCTGCCCTACGGGACTCTGTCAAAAGCTTCACTAAAGTCCACACAGATAACATCTACTGCCCTTCCCCCATCAATCATCTTCGTCACCTCCTCAAGAAACCCAATCAAATTAGTAAGACACGACCTCCCCTTCACAAAACCATGCTGTCTCTCGCTAATAAGTTCATTTGTTTCCAAATGGAAGTAAATCCTGTCCCGCATAATCCTCTCTAATAGTTTATCTACCACTGACGTAAGGGTCACCGGCCTATAATTTCCTGGATTATCCCTGCCACCCTTCTTAAACAATGGCACAATATTGGCTATTCTCCAGTCCTCTGGGACCTCACCCGTAGTCAATGAGGATGCAAAGATATCTGTCAAGGCCCCAGCAATTTCTTCCCTTGCCTCCCTGAGTATTCTAGGGTAGATCCCATCAGGCCTGGGGACTTATCTACCTTAATGCTTTGCAAGACACCCAACACCTCCTCCTTTAGGATAATGAGATGAATGAGACTATCTGCACTCCCTTCCCTGGGCTCAACTTCCACCAAGTCCTTCTCTTTGGTGAATACTGATGCAAAGTACTCATTTAGTACCTCGCCCATTTCCTCTGGCTCCACACATAGATTCCCATCTCTGCCCTTGAGTGGGCCAACCCTTTCCCTGGTTACCCTCTTGCTCTTTATATACGTAGAAAAAGCCTTGGGATTTTCCTTAATCCTGTTTGCCAATGACTTTTCATGACCCCTTTTAGCACTCCTAACTCCTTGCTTAAGTTCCATCCTACTGTCTTTATATTCCTCAAGTCCTTCATCTGTTCCTAGCCTTCCAGCCCTTACAAATGCTTCCTTTTTCTTTTTGACTAGGCTCACAATATCCCGTGTTATCCAAGCTTCCCGAAACTTGCCAAACTTGTCTTTCTTCCTCACAGGAACATGCTGGATCTGGATTCTAATCAGCTGACGTTTGAAAGACTCCCACATGTCAGATAATTTCCCTTTCTGTTGTGCATCAATATTCTCTTTGTAATATTTAGCCCAGAGCTGGACACATCACGCAAAGTGCTGTACAGTTAACATTCCACTTTGTTTAATATCAGCTCCTTTCTTTCAATTACACTCATCTGGAAATGGACTCCAGTGCTTTCTTTGCATTTTATGGTCTTGTTAGACTGTGCTGCGACTGGTAATGATTTGTGAATCTGTTCCCCTGAATCCTTTGCCCCTCTACCCCATTCAGGCACAGGACCAAACAGATTTTGAGATTACATGCGTGGCTAAAAGAGTAGTATGGAAAGAAGGGGTTTGGATTCATGGGACACTGAATTCAATGCTCAGTGAAGAGGGAGATATTCAGCTGGAATGGGCTCCAGTTACACGGCCTGGACCAGTGTCATGGCCAATCATATAACTACGGTTGTGGACGGTGCTATAAACTGGTGAGGGGTGTAAAGGTTTGGCTGAAGCATGATTAAGAAATCCAAAAGAGAAACGTCGAGACAACGGAACAACGTAGCAATGTGGGTAAAGCGAATTGGAGTGAGACAGAAAGGGACAGACAGTTTAACACTAATTGCCGATCACCAGATAAGGTCAATGGAGGGAAATACAGTAATATAAAAAAGATTAAATGTTCTTCATCTGAATGCCTGAAGAATCTTCAGTGCAATAGATGAAGTACTGGCAGAAACAGAGATAAAAGTTTAGATTTAATGTCGAGTATAGAAACATGATTACAAGGTGACCAAACTTGGGAAATAAATATTCCAGGGTACACAATAATTCGAAAAGACAGACAACATGGAAAAGGAGGAGGGGTGGCATTGATAGCAATGGATGACATTAGGACATCAGTGAAAAAGGATCTGGGCTCATACGAACACAATGTATACCCGGTATGGGTGGAGATTAGGAATAGCAAGAGTTAGAAAATGCCGTTGGGAATAGTTTATAAGCCCCATAAACAATTGTTGTACCATTGAGTAGAGCTATTAACAATAAAATATTGGAGCATGTAACAAAGGCAATGCAATACTTGTGGAGGACATTAATCTTCAATTAATTTGAGACTATGAAATTGGCAAGGATGGTCCAGAAGATGAGTTTGTACAATATTTTTATGACATTTTCCTGGAGCAATACGTTGTGGAACCAGATAGGGATAACGTTATTTTTGACCTAGTATTTTGTAATTAGGCAGATTTAATTAATCATGTCATAGTGAATGGTGCGCTGGAAAATAGTGATCATAATATCATTCATGTCCATGTTACGTTGGAAAGTGACATACTCTAAAAACGTTAAACTTAACAAAACCAATTGTATAGGTAGGAAGGGGAGCGGGTAAGGTTGATTGGATAAATATAATAAAAATTATAGCGGTTACCAAACAGTGGGAAACATTTAACAATCATGTCAAAATGTTCAACAAATATATCCCAAAGGAAAACAAAAGGTCAACATGAAAGATCAATCTGTGGTGTACGGAGGAAGTTAAGTGTAGTATTCCATTAAAAGAAGAGACGTATCCTCTTGGAAATATCTGTAGCCCTTCTCAGTATTGGGAACGTTTTCGATACCAACAATGGGCCACCCAAAAAATTGATCAAAATGGGAACATAGAACGAGAGAAAAATAGCCAGAAAAACAAAAACAGATCGTAAGAAACTTTATAGGTATTTTAAAAAAAGAAGAGAGTAACTAAAGTTAACGTTGGTACCTTAGAAGCAGGGACAGTAAAGATTATCATGGCGAATAAGGAAATAGCAGAGGCATTGAGCAAATATTTTGCAGCGGTCTTCGTAGTAGAAGACACACGTTGCACTCCAGAAGTAAACAGTCACCTAAGGGCTCACAAAGGTGAGGAAATAAAGCTATTTAATATCAGCATATAAAGGAAAAAAATATTGGAGAGACCTAAGGGACTATAACCCAATAAATACCTGGAACCTGATTGCCTACACTCTAGGATTCTAAACCAAAAGCTGCAAAGATACTGGATGTGCCACCTACACTTTGCCAAAATTCCATACATCCTGGAATGGTTCCATCAGATAGAAATTTGCAAATGTAATCCCACTTTTCAAGAAAGGAGGGAACGAGAGAACAGGGAAATCCAGGCCAATTACCCTGACATCTGTCGCTGGGAAAGTGCTGGAATATATAATTAAGGATGTCTTAACAATTCACTTAAAAAACAAAACGCAATATTATAACACAAAGTCAGCATGGTTTCACGGAAGGGAAATCCTGTTTGCAAAATGTTTCAGAGTTTTTTGAGGATGTACCTAATTGGATAGATAAAGGGGAATCAGGAGATCCTGAATAGCTTCCCCCCCATCCCCTAAAAAAAAGACAGCCAATAGTGTGAAGCACAGAAGTGTAATGGGCAAGATGAGGGTTCATGCAGTTGTGGGTAATATATTAGCGTGGATACATGATTAGTTAAAGGACATGAAGCAAAAAGACAGAATAAATGAGGAATTTTCAAGTTGGCAGGAAGTGGTTAGTGGAGCATCATGCGAACATAGGAACATACGAATTAGGCGCTGATGTTGGCCATTTGGCCGCTAATACAGCTCTGCCATTCAATAAAATCATGGCCGGTCTGTTTGTTTTCGAATTCCTCACTACCATCTATCCTCAATAATCTTTGATGCCCTTACTTAACAAAAACCTATCGACCTCTGCCTTAAAAATATTCAATGACCCCACCTCCAAAACCTTCTGAGGCAGCGAGTTCCAAAATCACACAATCATCTGAAAAAGCAGTCTCCTCCTCTCTGTCATAATAGGGCGACCCCTAATGTTAAATCATTGCCCTTTAATTCTGGACCCACCCACAGGAGGAAAGGTCTTTTCTGCATCCACCTTATCAAGACCGTTCAGGATCTTATATACTTCAATAACATCTCCCACTATTAACATCCTAGAGATTACCATTGACCAGAAACTTCACTGCAATAGGCATATAAATACCGTGGTACAAGAGCAGGTCACAGGCTGGGAATCCTGCGGCGAGTAACTCACCTCCTGACTGCCCAAAGCCTGTACACCATCTACAAAACAGAAGTCAGGAGTGTGATGGAGTACTTTGCCTGGATAAGTACAGCGCCAACAACACTCAAAAAGCTCGACACCATCCAGCACAAAGCAGCCCACTTGATTGGCACACCATCCACAAACATTCACTCCCTCCACCACCGACGCACAGTGGCAGCAGTGTGTACCACCCAGAAGATGCATTTCAACAACGCAGCAAGCTCCTTAGACAGCATCTTCCAAACCTGCGACCTCTACCAACTAGAAGGACAAAGGCAGCAAATGCATGGGAACACCATCACCTGCAAGCTCCCCTCCAAGTCACACACCATCCTGACTTGGAACTATATCGCCGTTTCTTCACTGTCGCTGGGTCAAAATCGTTGAACTCCCTTCCTAACGGCACTGTGGGTGTCCCTACCCCACATGGACTACAGCGGTTCAAGAAGGCAGCTCACCACCGCCTTCTCAAGGAAAATTTGGGATGGACAATAAATGCTGACCTGGCCAGCGGCGCCCACATCCCATGAATGAATAATAATACAAGCAATGTTTTGTGACTCATACACTAGAACACCTAGCACTCTCTGCACTTCGGAATTCTGCAGTCATTCTCCATTTAAGTCTTAGTCTTTTTCATTATTATTATTCGTGCCAAAGTGAATAACTTCACATTTTCCCACATTATACCCGATCTGCCAATTTTTTTTGCCCACTCACTCAAGCTACCTATATCGGTCTGCAGCCTCCTTCTGTCCTCGTCGGAACATACTTTACTACCTATCCTTGTGTCGCAAGGATCTGTGCTGGGCTATCAGCTATTTATAAGCTGTCTTAATGACTTAGATGAAGAGATGGAGAGTAATCTATATATGTTTGATGACGATGCAAACAAGGTGGAAATGCAGATTGTGAGGACACAGAGGGGCTGAAAAAATATATTAAAAGGTTAAGTGATCGGGAAACAACATGTCAGGTAGAGTATGATATGGAGAAGTGTGAAGGTATTAACTTTGGTCGTAAGAAAAGAAGTAAAGGATATTTTTGATAGGTGTGAGCGTTGTAAATGTTTTTTTTTATTTAGAGATACAGCACTGAAACAGGCCCTTTGGCCCACCGAGTCTGCGCTGACCAACAACCACCCATTTATACTAATCCTACATTAATCCCATATTCTCTACCACATCCCCACCATTCTCCTACCCCTTACCTAAACTAGGGGCAATTCACAATGGCCAATTCACGTATCACCCTGCAAATCTTTTGGAGGTGGGAGGAAACTGCAGCACCCGGTGGAAACCCACGCAGACATAGGGAGAACGTGCAAACTCCGCACAGGCAGTACCCAGAACTGAACCCGGGTCGCTGGAGCTGTGAAGCTGCGGTGCTAACCACTGCGCTACTGTGCCACCCTAAATGTTAATGTCCAGAAACACTTCTGCGTGCTCATACATAGAATGCAGGAAGTTAGCATTCAGATACAGAAAACAGTTAGGAAGGCAAATGGAATGTTGCCTTTATTAAAAGGGGATTGAAGTACAGGAATAAAAACGCTTTGGTGAAACCACATCTGGAATACTTCCTGCAGTTTTGGTCTCCATATAAACAAACAGATAGATTTGCATTGGAAGTGGTAGAGTATAAATTCACTAGACTGGTTTCTGGGATCAGCGGGTTGTCCATTAATGAAAGGCTGAGTAAATTGTTCTTATGTTACTGGAGTTTGGAAGAATGAGAGGTGATGTCATGGAATCACATAACATTTTGAAGGGACTTGATAGGGTAGACGCTGAGAGACTTTTTTTACTGGTCTCAAGATATGGGACCGGTTATGTAGGACGGAAGTAAGGCGGAAATTCTTCAAAGAATTGTGAATGCTTAGAATTCTCTGCCCCAGAGGATTATGGATGTTCCATTGTTGAATGCAGTTACAATTAGGCAGATTATTGGTCTCTTCAGGGAACTAAGGAATATGTGGAGTGGGCGGGAAACTGGAATTGAAGTATCAGATCAGTATTGACCATATTGAATGGTGGCGCAGGTTCGACCAATTATATTCTCATACTCCTGCTCCTATTTCTTGTGTTCTGGTGTTCTTAGGGCGCTTAATTTCGATGAAGCATTTGGGATGCTTAATTGTTCAAGCAACATTCAACACTTCACCCTTAGCTATATTAACATTTATTGCCATTTAGATGCCCATTGTGCCAGTTTACTAATTATTATTATTAATTCCATTAGCTATTTTATCACATTCCTCCTCTATATTAACTGTAATTTCAATTCAGATTTGCTTGAAAAATTGGGAATTGTGTTTCTTCTTCCCAGTTCCAGATCATTTATGTAAATAGTAAGTAACAGTGTTCCCAGTGATGATCCATGTGGAACATCAGTTCCCACCTTCCAACAATCTGAGGAAATACCTTAAGCCCTACTCCCTGTGTCCTGTTCCTGTAGCCAGCTTGCTGTCCATTCTGCCTCGTGCCCCCAACCCATTTCCACATACCCCGAGATTAGCCATGTGGCTGCTACGTGGTACCAGAGCGAAGGTCTTTATAAATATACCTTACATCTACTGTAATAGGCTTATCTACTCTTTCTAGTATTGTTAAAATAATTCAATAATGTTGTTCATGTATGATCTTCAGTTTGCAATATGTGCTGACTGCTCTGTATTATCTTATGTATTTAAAGATAGTTTCCTGTTCCCTCTTTGGATACGGATTCCATTATCTTTCCTATCAACTGGAGTGATGATAAGTGGCCTGATTCTTTGGAATTGTTCTGTATTCTGTTTTAAATACAAGAAGCACATTAGCAGTCCCTGAGTCTGCTGCACTATTTTCTGTTCTGATGATTATTAATGAACAGATAATTGTGTCTCTGCTATCTCTTCCCTATATTTTTAGTATTTGCGGATGCAATCCATCTGAACAAGAGAGTTAATCAGCTCTTTGATTATTTTATCAAATATATCGCCATTTTCTACCTTAAGTGTCTTGAAGTTTCTTGTTGAATTTATTCAGTATTATTTGAGTTTAGTTCTTCCCTCAGAGATATTACTTCCTTATTCAGGCTTTTAATGCTGATGCACTGGTTAATTCTGCCCTGACTGTCCCACAACACGGGAGACTTCCCTCCTGAATAGCTTGGAGATGCAATGCAGAAGTCCATTTACATTCCTGTCCATGACAGTCTGCCGCTGTCTGTTCCAAAGCTCAGTAAACCCGAGTTGCCCTAATCTCACAGTGGATGGGACCTTTCCTGACAGACACCAGAAGACAGTTGTCATATCCTTCTGGTACATTGCGAGAGCCCCATTTGGAATTGATTAGTTTAGTTTAATTCACTTGCCATTTTTGCTAGAACTCCACTTTTCCTCAGCTCTTCAGCTCTGCGATTGAAAACCTCTGCAGGTTTCTGATCCTGATCCCTGTGCAGGGACCCTTTTGTAGAGTATATGTGTGTTCATCTCATGTGTAAACATTGAGATATTCCACACTCAAATGGTGTCACTATGCATGGGTCCTAGCTTTTTTTTTTCTTTGTATAGGTTACATGAACCATTCTTTTTTTCCAAGTTATTTAGGTCAGCTCTTCACATATTTTACTGATACTTTGATGACTGTGCTGACGCCATTTCTTTTTTTCCCTTGAAATAGGAAACTTCATCAAATTTGCGGCTTATTTCCACTCCTCCCTCATCTTCACATGGGCTCTTCCAGTCACTTCTCTTCTTTTTCCAGATGGATGAAATGTGAATTATTGTGAAGTGATGCACGGTGTAGGAAAAAAAGAATGGCAGAGTATTTCTTAAATGGTGAGAGGTTGGGAAGTGTTGATGTCCAAAGGGACCTGGGTGTCCTTGTTCATGAGTCACTGAAAGCTAGTACACAGGTGCAGCGAATAATAAGGAATGCAAGTGGCATCTTGGCCTTCATTACAAAGGAATTTCAGTACGGGGCGAAGTCGCCTTGTTGCAATTGTATAGTGCCTTGGTGGGCTCGCAATGGAGTATTGTGTACAGTTGTGGTCTCCTCATCTAAGGATTGATAAACATGCCATTGAAAGAGTGCAGTATGGGTTCACCAGACTAATAGCTGTTGTGGGATGGTCTTATGAAGAGGAATTGCAGAAACTGTGCCTGTATTCTCTACAGTTTTCCAAGAATGAGAGGTGATTCTATTGAAACTTGCAAAATCTTTACAGGGCATGACAGGGTAGGTGTGGATAGGATGTTTCTTCTGTTTGGTGAGGGTATAACCCTGAGACTCTGTCTCAGAATAAGGGGCTGGCCATTTAGGCCTGGGATAAGGAGGAATTTCTTTACTCAGAGGTTGATGAATCTTTGGAATTCTTTACCCCAGAGGGCTGTTGAAGCTCAATTATTGAGCATGTTCAAGACCAAAATCGATAGATTTCTGAATATTAATGCCTTCAAGGGATATGAGGATAGTTCAGAAAAATGAAGCAGCGGTGGATGATTATCCATGATCAGCTTGAATGGCGGAGTAGGCTTGATGGGCTGAATGAACTACTGGTACTCCAATTTCCTATTTTCTTATGTTCCTATGTTCCTTCCTAGACCTGTCTATCTCCATTCTTGTGGATTGTCTGCCCACAAATATTTACTATTACCATAACAATTCCCACAGGTACCTTAATTATACTTCTCCACTGCACTTCCTAGAACGAGTTTCTTCAATTTTCCCAGTTTCTCCATCTCCATTCCATCTGTTCTGACGAAGCTACCTTTCACACCAGTAGTTCCGAAATGTTCATTATTGCTCAGCTGAGGAATCCCCCTTCAGCGTGGGCCCTCGAGCCTGTCCATCTCATTTCACCCCATTATTGCCGTCACCCCTTCCCCTCCATGCCATAACCATGATAATCTTCCCTTTGCCCTCGCCATCCACGCCTGCCAGTCTGCACATTTAATGCAACGTCCTCCAACATTTCTGCTACATCCAGCTAAGTCCAGGAACAACCCTATATTTTGCTCCCATCTCAATCACTCCACCAATCATGGCTCACTGCTGAACTCCTTAATGACCCCCAACCTTGATCCTCTTCACATCGCACATTCCAGTGCAAGCACAGGAGATGTAACACCTGCTTTTCTACTTCCTTCTTTCAGACTGTTCAAGGCCCCAAGCACACCTTCCAGGTGAAATATTGATTTCCTTGTACTTGTGACAATTTACTAACTGTGTTCGACGCTCGCGATGGAGAGGAGCAAACACATTGTTTTGCTGAACTCCTCCATGTGGTCTTCAAGTGAGAACCAGAATTTCCGGTCACTTGTCTATTTAATTCTACATCCCACTCGTACTCTGACCTCTCTACCCTCGACATCCAGTGCAAGACAACGAGTAATAAAACTGGATATTTAGATTATTCATTTTATTGCCTGCCAGTTTCAAGTTTGGGATTAAAACTTCAGATTATAAACATTGCTTCCACTTTCTCGGATCGTCTGTGCAGGAGGACAGCTACCCAAGTGTTACTAGGACTGGAGAGGGTGTGGGCTGATACTGGGAGTGGGGATCACTGATTGGTACACAGCCTGTAGGCTCATCCACACCTCAGGGTTCTACCCATACATTGCTGTCTTTGATCTTGGTCCCTGGAGATTTCTACTCCTTGCCAGATTTTCCATGTCCCCGTCTCTACTATTCTGCTGTACCAATTTACACCTCCTTTGGAACCAACCTTTAATACTTTACTTGCCCAATTCACCTTGCATCATCACCCCTTTGCCACTGAATTACTCTGGCCCTCCATCCGACCCTTCCCCAAATACCCTAAATTATTGTTGTTCTTTCAGTGATTTAATCTGTTAATCTCTGATGTATTCTATTTCTGATGACAGCCTATTAGCCTTGAAACATTAACTCTGTTTTATTCTCCAGAGTTTGCCTGACCTTCTGTGTGTTTTCAGCATGTTCCTGTTTGTTTGTTTTTTAAATCAGATTTATAGCAGTTGCCATCTATCATTGTGAGCCATCTGAGGCTGAGGCTGAGACTGAGTGCTAGGGGCTGCGCCTGATCCTTAACCAGGGATGGGAGCTCCTATCCTGTAGTGGCTTTCACGACTCGCGATGGGGAGAGGTAGGGAGCCTGATGCTCAACTCCGGGGAGGTGTCTCCTATCTTTGTGCATGTTCCAAGTCTGGGGAGATGGGAGGGGCGAGTTAATGCCTGATCTAAGACACGTTGGCGGAGTCTGATTCTCATTGCGTCAAAACCCAGAGGGGTTCTGATCACAGGAGGGTGGTCCAATCCCGGCAGGCAGGTCTGATACTCGGTTGCAAATGCCCGATCATATGGGGGTGGTGTAAATTTCTGGTGGGGTATGCAGTCACTGGTGCAGATGTTCTTTATCATGAGGCAGTGGTCAAATCCCGGGGGGGGGGGGGGTGGTGGGCTGAAGTTTCTTTTTCTTTTCTTTCTTTTGGGCCTCCTTATCTCGAAAGACAATGGATACGCGCCTGGAGGTGGTCAGTGGTTTGTGAAGCAGCTCCTGGAGTGGCTATAAAGGCCAATTCTGGAGTGACAGGCTCTTCCACAGGTGCTGCAGAGAAATTTGTTTGTTGGGGCTGTTGCACAGTTGGCTCTCCCCTTGCGCCTCTGTCTTTTTTCCTGCCAACTACTAAGTCTCTTCGACTCGCCACAATTTAGCCCTGTCTTTATGGCTGCCCGCCAGCTCTGGCGAATGCTGGTAACTGACTCCCACGACTTGTGATCAATGTCACACGATTTCATGTCGCGTTTGCAGACGTCTTTATAACGGAGACATGGACGGCCGGTGGGTCTGATACCAGTGGCGAGCTCGCTGTACAATGTGTCTTTGGGGATCCTGCCATCTTCCATGCGGCTCACATGGCCAAGCCATCTCAAGCGCCGCTGACTCAGTAGTGTGTATAAGCTGGGGGTGTTGGCCGCTTCAAGGACTTCTGTGTTGGAGATATAGTCCTGCCACCTGATGCCAAGTATTCTCCGAAGGCAGCGAAGATGGAATGAATTGAGACGTCGCTCTTGGCTGGCATACGTTGTCCAGGCCTCGCTGCCGTAGAGCAAGGTACTGAGGACACAGGCCTGATACACTCGGACTTTTGTGTTCCGTGTCAGTGCGCCATTTTCCACACTCTCTTGGCCAGTCTGGACATAGCAGTGGAAGCCTTACCCATGCGCTTGTTGATTTCTGCATTCTAGAGACAGGTTACTGGTGATAGTTGAGCCTAGGTAGGTGAACTCTTGAACCACTTCCAGAGCGTGGTCGCCAATATTGATGGATGGAGCATTTCTGACATCCTGCCCCATGATGTTCGTTTTCTTGAGGCTGATGGTTAGGCCAAATTCATTGCAGGCAGATGCAAACCTGTCGATGAGACTCTGCAGGCATTCTTCAGTGTGAGATGTTAAAGCAGCATCGTCAGCAAAGAGGAGTTCTCTGATGAGGACTTTCCGTACTTTGGACTTCGCTGTTAGACGGGCAAGGTTGAACAACCTGCCCCCTGATCTTGTGTGGAGGAAAGTTCCTTCTTCAGAGGATTTGAACGCATGTGAAAGCAGCAGGGAGAAGAAAATCCCAAAAAGTGTGGGTGCGAGAACACAGCCCTGTTTCACACCACTCAGGATGGGAAAGGGCTGAAGTACTGCTCACCAATTCCAGGTGTCATTGTGTGTTGTGAGGGGTTAACTGAGGAAACCCAGCCAGTCAGAGTTAAACATGCAAAACCAATTAAATCAGAGACTTCCAGCCCCTTTTAAATATTTAATTGGGTATCCAGTACCTGGGAGAGGTTGTCTCCCGGCCCCTGACCTAACTCTGTTCGATCCAGGATTGGGCGGTTTGCAGGTGGGTTGTGGTCAGAGTTAAGGTTTTTAAATAAAAGCCTCTGACTTGCCTCAAGCTCATCCGTATTTTGTGCGAAATTTCTGTCCTAACTGTTTGGGTCAGACACCGAGAACACTGGATCTGTAATTTCCAGTTTCTTTCTAATCTCTCTTTTACAGTTAATTTACTGGCGCTTGGGATCCTGACCCGGGCAAAGTGCAGTGTCTTTACCTGCACCATTCACTACCTGGTGACCATGGCAACAGCGGATCTCCTGGTCGTTAGCGCTAATGGTATACTGTGGCGGATCAGATATTATTATCTCCTGAGTTCTTTTCTGAATATCACTCCTGTGTGTAGTGCTATTATTGCCCTGTTACGTGCAGCAAGAGACTGTTCTGTCTGGTTCACCGCCACTTTCACATTTGATCCATTTGTTGCCATTTGTTGCCAGAAGCTGAAAAGTAAATATAACACTGAGAAAACTGCGGCTGTGGTTCTCGCAACAACCTGCACTCTGCTCCCTTTCTAAAACGTCCCCCACTACTTTATATTTGAACCTGGAGAGATAATTGACAATGTACCATGGTTCTGTCCTATGAAGTCAACCTATTATACTGAGCCAGATGGGTGGGATATGACTGGTTTGATAAAGTTTTAAGCCCATTGCTCCCACTCACTTTCATTCTGTTACTCAATGCTCAGACATACAACCACATTTTCGTGGCTAGTCGAGTCCGTAAGGGACTGAGAGGTCAGGAGAAGGGAGAGAACCACAGTGACCCCGAGATCGAGAGCAGAAGGAAATCTGCGATTCAACTCTTCACCATATCCGGCAGCTTCATACCTCTGTGGTTGGCGTATTTCATAGAATTTATAAAATATAAAATTACAGGTGAAGATACTGGTGATTACAATGATTCTGAATGTATATTTCGATGTGTCGGATATATGCTGCTGAATTTAAGTTGCTGCACTAAACACATTTATTTATGGGGTGATTCAGTCCAAGTTCAGAAAGCAGGTCTTAAGTGTGGTAAAGTATCCAGTTACAGCAATTATTGCATTAATTAATAAACAAAACAACTGAAAGTGGTCCAGAGGCGGGTCCAGTGTTTCCAGTCCATGAATATAATATATATCCACAAACGGTAAGAGGTGACCGATAGCTGGATCTCCCAAAATACATTGGTGGGGGTGGTCACACATGGCAATTAGCAGAGGGATGGTGGGATAGTGGTGACCTGGAGCTCGTTCATAGACAAAATACACTGGAGGGGAGGGTCACCCACGCAAAGAGCAGCAGAGCAGAAGGCTATATTTGACCTACAGCTGGATCACCAGAAATACACTGGCGGAAGGGGGCGGAGTCCCACATGACAAACAGCATGTTGTCGGCGAGAAAGAGGTGACTGACAGCGGGATGACCCCAAATAAACTTGGGGGTGTGTCACATACAGCAAAGGACAGCGGTGTGGTGGGCAAGAGGTGATCAGCAGCTGGATGACCGGAAATACAGCAGTGGGGGCGGTGGTTTACACATGGCAAAGAGCAGCGGAGCAGCAAGCAGGAGCTGACATTAGGTAGGCCACAAGGAAAGCGGCCAGGAGGAAAGTTAGGGAGCCCCTTGCTTGACAGGAGGTATAACAGCAGCCACAGTCTTCCCTCCATCTCAACTTGTTTGATTCTCAACTCTGCACATCTGCTGAGAAAAAAATAAACATGTTCGTACAAAAGTCAAAATGGTGCAGATGCTTAAAATATTCTCGTGTTAGTTGATCATTTTATTTTGTGTTATGTTTGGTAATACTTTATTGAGTTGTTCTTGCTCTCAGCTATCCCCTCCTCCACCGACCACCCACCACCGCCCCCCTGCCCCCGCATCACCACCCACCCCCCCACCACACACACACACACAGACACACACACACACACGCACTCAGAGCGGTTACTGAAATCTATCTATCTCTCTGCATGAGTTAAAGGATGGTGTGGTGTGGTCAGGGGCGTTTGAATCTGGACAAGTCTGCTGATGGGCTCGGATCGGGGGATGGGTTCTGGAGGAGACGAAGAGGGGCTAACTCAGCACAAGTCCAAACAACCTCAGTGTCTTAGCATGGCGAGGCGGATGTATGGGGCCGAGTCCCTTCTTGGCTTCCATATTAGCTTATGCTGTAAACCCTTGAGCCCTTTTTCTTGCACTTACTGCCCAATCTCCTACATCCTTTACAGCTCTCAAGTCCTCAACGATGTTGTTGTTTCCCGCATCCATGCCCATCTTTCACTGAACCCCATGTTTGACTGCTTCCAGTCAGGTTTCAGTCTTTTCCACAGTATTGAAACATCTCATCAACGCCACTAAATGAGAGGCTATGTGATGGTGACAAAGATAAACTTTCCCTGCTCGTCCTTCGTGACCTGTCTACAGCCGTTGATACGGTTGACCACACCATTCTCCTTCAACACATCTCCACTGTCGTCCAGCTGGCTGGGACCGCTCTCACCTGGTTCCCTTCTTATCTATATAATCACTTGCAATGACTTATATTCCTGCTTCTGCACCGTGATATCTGCTGTTCCTTAAGGATCAATTGTCTCCATCCCTCAGCCTGGCACGAAGCTGAGGTTGAACCAGACTATTCACAATCTTGGTATCATATTTAAGCCTAAGAATGAACTTGTGACCACATAATCATGTCATCGCAAAGGCCACCTATTTCCATTGTCCGACTTCACCACTGACTCAGCTTATCAGCGGCTGTAACCTTCATCCCTGCCTTTTCTTCCTCATCACACGGCTCTTCCATTCCCGGCTGGCCTTCCACATTCCAACTTCTGTTAAAAATACCCCCTGCACGTTTTCTTACTTGCACCATGTCGGATTAACCAATTACACCCTGTGTTTGGTGGCCTATTTTGGCTCCCAGACTAGTAATGACTCTATTTTAAAATATTCGTGCTTGTTTTTACATCCTTCCATAGATTGGCTCCTTTCCCAGCAATCTAGAAAACGCTACACCACCCTCCAGCTCCTCCGTCACTGCAACACTCACTGTCTCTGTAATCTTCTCCAGTGCCTATAGCACTCCATATCTCTGTAATCTCTCCAGTCCCTACTACACTCCCTCTCTCTGTTAGCTCCTCCATCATTTCTGTAGCCGGTCCTTCACCAAGAACACATTCAACTCAAAGGGAGTCAACATTTAACATTCAAACGATGGTACTGTAAAGAAGTGGTTTGCAATGGACAATTGTTGGAAATCGGCTAGGTCTTATATCCCAGGATCCCACACTACTATGAAAGCCGGATTTTGAAAATAAGCAAGCTGTAAATTGAAAGGAAACACTAAAACAATGGAATGACTTGATGGATATGCAACGCAAGGGAGAGCTGATGCAACCACACCACACAGTGGTATGTGTCTGTCCAGATTTCAGTTATTTAGCTCGACAAGTGAACTCCTGTCGCCGAAAGGTAATGAGATGTGGGACACCCTTGTTAATCCGAAAAACGGTTTCATTCGGGTGATAACCATTCACCAATATGATGATGTTAATAAGCTGGAATCTGTCCCCTGGCACTTAATATGCTAATGGTCTAACGTAAACCCAGGATGTGGAAACGTTTCAACATTTAAGAAGTTGCAAATCAGAAGCAGGAGGGTTTTGCATCAATCATTGACATGGGTATAATATTTGTACTGTAAGAAACGTGTATTTATGAACCAGAGCAGCGACTTGCAAGAGAACCATGAGTGGAATTGATCATTCACACAGATGAGAACATAGTTCGCTGAGTAATCGACAGGGTGAGTGCAGTTCGGAAATTAATGGGCATCGTTGTGAGTATCGATTTAACTTGAAGGGAACAGTGTGCTGATATCGAAATGTTAGCAGTCGTACAATAAACTGTTAAAAGAATTGCGAGTGTATTGACTTGTGATCCTTGATTATTTTCACTGCCCAGACGGGTTCAGGTCGGACGTTAGAGTGTGGAGTAGAAGAGGGGAGATGCGAGTTCATCTAACTGCAGCTTTAGAGTCGCAAGTGGTGCCTGCTATAGAAAATTGAAGACAGTGTAGAACAGTATTTGGGTAACAAATTACTTTTGAAAGAGAGATACATGCGGGCCATCACAGCTGCGTCCAAATATTGAAAAGACGCTTAGGCATGAAAGAAAACTCATATATCAGGAGGCTATCCCAGTTTCCGTGGTTCCCGTGGATACCAACGACGTGGATAGGATTGGAAAGAGGTTCTGTATGGAAGGTATGAGAAACTAGGGGCTAAATTTAAAAAAACATAACTTCAAATCTGTGGATAATACCTGAAAGACAAATAAACTGACGTGTGGTAAATATGATTAGAGAGTTAAACCAGTGGCTTCGAGACCGGTATGGCAGAAATGGGTTTTGATTCGTGGCGCACTGGCACAAGCAATGAGCAAAATAGGACCTGAACCGATGGGACTGTCTTCTACTAAACAGTGCAGGGACCAATGTTCTGTCAAGCTGTATAACTAAAGCAGCAGAGAGGGTTTAAAGTAAATCGTGGGGGCTAGAGATCAAGTGAGCGAAGATATGAAAAAAATATGGAGAGAGGACGAGGCAAGAGAACCAGGTGGCAGAATGGGAAAAAATAATCAAAGCATGGTAAGAAGGGACAGAATGTACAAAATTATAAGCTAAGGCTAACGGTTATGCAAGTAGTAAACCAGAAGTAAAGGCTCTGTATTTGAATATGTGTAATATTCATGGAAAAACAAATTAATTGATCGCTCAAGTAGAAATAAATATGTATGATCTGATAGCCAGTACAGAGACATGGCCGCAAAATAACAAGGGTACATGACACCGGAATGACAGAAAACTGGGAAATGGGGGAGGGGTGGCTCTGCTAATTAAGGATGATAGTACCACAACAGGGAGAGGTGACCTTAGTTCTAGAAAACATGATATAGGATCAGTTTGGATACAGATAAGGAACAGTAAAGGTGGGATGTCACTTGTGGGTGCAGTTTACAGCCCGCATAACAGTGAGCACACTGGAGGACGTGGTGCACAGGAAGAAGTACAGGAGATTGTGAGAAAGGTATGGCGAAGATCATGGGTGATTTTAATCTAGAGACAGCTTGCACCAATCAGACTGGCGAATCAAGCTTGGAAGATTAATTCATAGAGCAGCACATTCCAGAGCCAATGAGATAGCAGGTTATTCCAGATATGGTCATGTTTAACGAGACAGGATTAATTTATTATCACATAGTATAGTGGCCACTAGGTAGCAGTGATGACAGCATGTTTGAATTTCCCATTCAGTTTGAGACTGAGGAGAGTGGATCTAATACTTGTGTTTTAAATTTAGATAAGGATAATTATGAGGGTTTGAAGACAGAGTTAAACAGGGAAATTAGGTTAAGGACAGGTCAGTAGAAATGCAGTGGCAGACATTTAAGGAGATATTTCATAACACTCAGCAAAGATACATTCCAGTGAGAAAGAAAAGCTCTAAGGGAAGGGCACACCATCCATGGCTTACTAAGGAAGTTAAAGATAGTATCAAATTGAGTGAAAATGCTTATAATTCAGCGAAGAGTAGTGGCAGGTCAGAAGATTGGACAGAATATTTAAAAAAATACCAAATGAATAATGAGAGAGAAATTAGATTACAAGAGAAAGCTAACTAAAAATGTAACAACGGATAGCAAGAATTCCTTCAGTTATTTGAAAAGGGAAAAAATAAGTAAATCGAGTGTTGGTCCTCTCAAAAGTAAGTGTGGGGAGTTACTTATGGAAAGTAAGGAAATGGTGGATGCATTAAACATATTTTTGCATTCTGTCTTCACTGTATAGAATACAAATAACAACCCAGAGATAATTGTGAATCAAGAGATTTACCTATTGGCTTGTGGGAGGAACCGGAGCACCCGGAGAAAACCTACGCAGACACAGGGAGAACTTGCAAACTCCACCCGGGTCCCAGGAGTTGTGAGGCTGCGGTGCTAACCACTGCGCCACTGTGCCGCCCATAAATTGCCACTAGTATAGGTAGGTGGTAGGGAAATATAGGGACAGGTGGGGATGTTTGGTAGGAATATGGGATTAGTGTAGGATTAGTATAAATGGGTGGTTGATGTTCGGCATAGACTCGGTAGGCCGAAGGGCCTGTTTGAGTGCTGTATCTCTAATCTAAAAAAAAAGAGTTGTAAAGAGGGAGCGACTTAAAACAACTGTCATCACCGAGGAAGGGGTCCTGAGATAATTATTGGACCTAAAATCTGACAAGTCCACAGGTGTTGTTCTTCATGTTAGGGTATTAAAATAATTCTCTGCTGAGATGGTGGATGCATTGGCTTTAATTTTCCAACGCTCCCTAGGTAATGGAAAGTTCCCATCAGACTGGAAAATAGCAAATGTAACTCTGCTATTCAAGAAAAGAGGAAGGCAGAAAGCCGGTTTTTACATAGCAGTGAGTTTAATGTCTGTCTATGGGAAAATACTGGAATCTATTATTAAGGAGTTCATAGCAGGTCATTTAGGGAATTTCAGTGTAATCAGGCAGAGTCAACCTGGTTTTGAGAGGGTAAATCGTGTCGGAATAATTTATTTGAGTTATTTGAGGAAGTAACAAGCAACCTGGATAAAGCAGAACCTGTGGGTGTGGTGTACTTAGATTTCCACAAGGTATATGACAAGGATTCACATCAAAGGTTACTACATAAAATACGAGCCAATGATAAATGAGGTAAATATTAGCATGGCTAGAGTATTTGTTAGCTAACAGGAAGCAGATATTATGGATAAATGAGGCATTCTCAGTTTGGAAAGTTGTAACGAGAGAAGTCCAAGGGGAATCAGTGCTGGAGCCTCAACTGTTTGCAATCTATATTTTGGATGAAGGGACTTAATGTATGGTTGCTAAATTTGCAGATGACTGAAATATACATCAGCGAGTACGTTGTGAAGAAGACATAAGGAGTCTTCAAAAGCCTAGAAATAGGTTAAATGAGTGGACACAATTTGTAGTTGGAGTATAATGTGAGAAAGTCTGAACTTGTCCACGTTGGCTAGTAAACAGAAAAGCAACATATTATTTAAATGGAGAGAGATTGCAGGACTCTGAGATGCAGAGGGATCTGAGTGGCCTAGTGCACGAAATACACAGCAAAAGTTAGTATGCAGGTACTGCAAGTGATTAAGAAGGCACATGAAATGTTGCCGTTTGATGCAATGGGGATGGAACACAAAAGTAGAGTTGTTTTGCGAGAAATACCTTGTATAAGGCATTGCTGAAACCACATCGAGAGTATTGTGCACTGTTTGGCGTGTTTGTTTAAGAAAGGGTATAATTGCTTTGGAAGCAGTTCAGAGAAGATTCATTCGACTGATTCCTGAGAGGAAAAGGGTTATCTAATGAGGAAAGTTTGGAAAGGATGGGTCTGTATTCATTGGAGTTTAGAAGAATGAGAGGTGATCTTATTGAAACACAAAATATCCTGAGGGACCTGTTCAGGGTGGATATTGATAGGATGCTTTCCCTTGTAAGAGAGCTTGAAATTACGAGGCATAATTTAAAATAAGGTGTTGCCCAATTCAGACATAGATACGTAGATTGCTTTTTTTTCTCTCGGCAGATCCTTACTGTGTGGAACTCTCTTCCCAGGAGATCGGCAGAGACAAGGTCATTAGCTTTTTTTTAAGACAGAGGTAGACAGATTCTTGACAAATGACGGAGTCAAAGGGAACTGGGGCAGGAAGGAAAGTCGAGTTGAGTCCACCAACAGATCAGCCATAATCTTACTGAATTACGGAACAGAATTGAGGGGCCGAATAGCCTGCTCCTAGTTCATAGGTTCATGGGAAATACAGGCTGTGTGAGTGTCAGAGTAGAGGTGAAAATGCACCAGTTGGCACAGTAACATCAGTGATATGCAGAACGTTTGCAGGAGAAGGTTAAAAGATTGCTGGAAAAGGATGCACTCCGAGCTAGATTGATGAAAGAATTGTTCGAGTGTGGAAAGGAGACAGAAGGGAAAAGATGGAGATAAGCTACAGCTGCCAAGACATACAGAAGGGTGACTTGTAACAGGAACGCAGACAACTGTGGGAAAAATTGGACAGTGAATGGGAAGAAAATGGTTGAGGTTCTCACAGGAGTGTGGTGATTTAAAGGCGGCATTCCGCGTGCTGCGAGAGGGGCACACCGAACTCGATACCTGTGCAGGCTTTTCAGTAGGTGAGGAAGAGATGGAATGGTATGGCCGGGGCCGTGGAAGAATGCAATGTGTTAGATAAGTGGTGGGAAAAGGTAGAAATGGAAGTTCTTGAAGTTGAAGCGATAGGTGGTGGTGATATAGAGAGAGATGTAATGTGCCCAGTGCGGCGCAAGCAAATGACACTGGTAGCTGGGGAAGCCCGGTAATGTCTAATCATGATGCAATTCATACTCTTCGCAATGAATGGAAGCAACAACGAATGCACAAATATTCAGATGGGGAGTAGAAGGGCACCCTTCTGTATTTAGAGCCGATGGCTGTGATACAAGATTTTGACGAATCTGAGAAAATGAGGTATTTCCCTTTAGGTCTGGATGAAGTGTTCTTGGCCGAGCTACCAAAAGACCCAAGTATCCCTGAAGGCAGTAATTTGTGACAATACTAAGCGGTACTTTCGAGAAGAACATGGCACCAATAATGTACGGAAAGCAGGAACACCCAAAAGCTGTTGCGAGCAGATTATGACCAGATTACAAAGAACCATAAGGAGGAGGGTTGGATAGGAAATAACTGGCAGGAGACAGTCTCCACTAATGGTTAAGAGCTCTTATATACTGCACAGAAGCTGTCAGTAATTCAGCTAAGACAGCATTTGACTTGGGAGACGTCGACATGAGTGAAGCTCAGGAGCAGGCAGATCATGCTTTTGGAGGATAAACAGGGCAAACAGGCTATTAACAGGTTAGAAAGCGGCAAGAAATGAAAAGTGCAGGTGATGAAACTCCAGGCAACTCCAAATGGGCCCCTAAACAGTGCCAGGACGACAGTTGAGAAATGCAGGTGCAAAACCAGTGGAAATGTGATTGTAAGCAGCCATATAGAGATAACAGGTAATGGAATAATTTTAGGAAATGCAGTCATCTTGCAGGGGAGTGCAATTCATCAAGCAATAGGGAAGGACTGAGAAAGGATCCTGACAGTGAGGGATCTCAGGATGGAATAGCGCATCTTGCTCATTCCATGGAGAAGGAAGTAAGCCAGGATGGAGGTAAATGCAATTTCAACAAGGGAGGAAAGGAAGGGGAACCTAAGCTGGAACTCTTTTCACCCTCTGAGCATTTAAGGAGTTGTAACAACCAGCCATTATAACTGTGCCCACATGGCAGTCATGGAAGACCGACAGTAGGTTTACTAGTAGAAGGAAAGAAAGGGTAAAAATGATCGATAAAGGGATGTCACATATGTTTGTCCAGGCAAAGGATCCGTGGAAGCCCAATTGATCTAGCGGTGAACCGTACATTTTGGGAGAATTAATGGTAAAACGCTGGCTGGCACGGTATGAAAATCTCTTTGAATGCAAGTGGGCCAAGCGAAACAGAAAGGTTATGCATAATAATGAATTGGGGTGAGGAGAGAGGCATATTGGCATGAGACTGGATGGAAGCAAATGGGTTGGTGTTAAAGCTAATAATCACGTTTTATGGAAGGGGGAATAATGGACAGTGCATTCTGCTGCACGTGCAAGGAAAGATGTGCTTGCTTTCAGGAAAAAGGATATAGGACTCGGAGGCATCAGTAAAAAGAAGCCCAGAGTATGGTAAAGCCATTATAGGGCAGGAGAAGGCAGAGTATTCTCAACACAGAGACGACATTAGGTGAAAAACAGGAATATAGGTAGTATTGGAATGAGAACCTATGAAAACCCCACAAAGGCAATATAATTTCCCTAGAGAAGCAGAAAGGGATTTAAAGGTAGCAGTAACGTCCTTTGTGGATCAGAAGGCCTTAATACCTCTGGTGACACACGTGCATTCAACAATGTGACCTATAGAAATCAACTGGATCTTGGAGGATGACGATAGTTTATATGGTATCAAATAAAACATTCAAGCATGTGCCCCAATGATTGTTGCTGTTGCAGATTTGCTTGGCATTAGACAAAGGTGCATGAACGTATACACTGTACTTGATATTTCTGTCAGGTTTTGATCTATTCCAATGAAGAACGAAGATCGGTACAAATCTGCATTTACCCTTAAGGAGCAGAAGTACATTTGGACATGTCTGCCACAAAGTTTTCATGATATTCCCTTGATATCCAATCAGTAAATGGCTCCGTGTTTTGAAGCGTTCTCTGGCAGGGAGAAGCTGATCCAGTATGTGAATGATTTATTAATATTCCCACAGATTCTTGAGGAAACTCTGGTATTACTGAAGGAATTGTTGCAGCTTTTGCCGAGATAGGGGTGAACGAAAACTCTAAAAAGGCCGAATAGGACAAATGGAGGTACAAATACTGGAGCTCAGACTGAGACGAGAGAGAAAGGCATAGATGACACAAAATGGAAAGCAGTACAAGAGTTGCAGATACCAGAAGACGTTTCGGCTTTCTGATTTTTTTTTTAAGATTGATGGGATATTGCCGTGAGTTTAAAGAAAGTTATGCAGTTATAGCTGGTCGATTGAGCACATGAACATGAAAGTGGAGCGTACAATGTGAGAGTTTTTCATACACTTCAGGAAAACCTGCAAACAGCCCTAACTTTGGGAACAACAGACCCTTTACAGAATTTCTGGCTAGATGGAAGCTAGTGTATGTGTTCTGTTTTTACAATTAGCCCATGTGAAACTTAGACTAGTAGCGTACATTAACTCCGGTTGAAATTGTGCACTCAGCATGTGAGTGGCATGTTTTGGCTACGTTTTGGACAGTTAAGCACTTTGTTGTATTTATGTGAACCGCCAGAACGACCCTGACAACGCGGAGTCGGTGACGTAGTGGCAATGTCATTGAAGTACTAATCCAGAAGCCCAGGCTAATGATTTGGGGACATGGGTTCAAATCCTGGCGCTGCAACTGGTGACATGTAGATTTAATCAACAACAATGTGGAATGGAAAGCTAGTATCAGTAATAATACCATAAAACTAGCATTGATTTGTCACTAAAATAATGGAAATAACACCAATGCCCTTGAGGGAAGGAAATTCGGTGTCCTTACCCAATCTGGCCTACATGTGACTCCAAACTAAATGGCCAAACAAGCGATTCAGTTGTCAACCGTTAATAGGGATGGGCGAAAAATGCTCGCCTTGGCAGTGATGCCCACAATGTCACGGAAGAATAGAAAAATACATCCTCAAGCGAGACTATTAGTGGACGGGAGAATTAAAAAAAAACACAGATGGCATCTCGCTTTATTCTGATCATATGTTGTTGAGGTCATGTGATGTCAGGGTGGCACCATTGAACCACCCGGCCCTCGCAGTACGTATGGATTACATGGGACCACCACATAATTGTACAGTAGACGTAATGTGTAAAGTGGAAATAGGATTTAAGAACGGCATTCACCCGCAGGGGAGAATCATATGGTATTTGACTAATGAGATAGCTGCATCAATGAATTTACTGAATGATCTGAGTGCACAGAATGCGGAGTTCGCTGCTGTATCACCCAGCAACACAGCCAACCGAGTCACCAAAACCATATCCTGTTTGTTCAGATCCTATGTTTGTTTGTAACTCACTTATAGAATTGATAGCAATCTGGGGAAAAATCAATCACAGTGGTATATTTGGTATAACGATTTTAGAATTTTAAATGGTTCCCAACGCCAATCAAATGGAACTGTACAAACCCCAAAAGCACCAACAGAGAATGGGAAGGACTGTTATGAGACTGATAAAATGGTAGACCATGGAAGATGAGGGTGTAGCTTTGTTGATACAGCCACAGGGACAGCCATGAGGGCCGGCAGTATCAGTCTCACCCCATAGAAAAATGACAACAGGAGGGGCCACCAGTAAGGGAGAGAGCCCAAATTGTGCTAGCCCTAATGGCCCAAAATGTAAATTGATAATTCATAAATGTCAATGGCTGATTTGTATATTGTGTAAATAACTGCTTGCTTTTTAACCTATTGGATCAACAGACCCTGGATAGTGTAATAGGGACAAATGCAGAACGAACCTTTGTTGATGTTTTTTTTTTTCAGGAAGAGAAATGCAAAGAAGGAATCGCTGAAAAGTGTTAGCGCTTCTCTTGGGAATAATATAGTGTGAAGCCCAGAATCCTGCTTCTCAACCGTCCCCTACCACATTCAATTGCTGTACACGTGTACCCATAGGTCCCTCAGCTTTTGCACTCCCTTTGGGATTAACGCCTTGATCTTATATTGCCCGAACACGTAATTCCCACCAAAATGATCACTTCACTAATATAGAGGTTCCACTGCGACGAGTTTCATTTGAATCACATTTAGACCAGTGTTCTGGTGAATCGAATAACTAGCACTGTAGAGAGGGTTTTCAACTAGATTAGAAGAATTCCTCTGTACATCTCCTGAACGAAGTGCTTCTGAAATATCCCAGTGACCCGTCTATGTGTATTCGGATCCCAGACTCTATGCCATCTGGAACAGAACATATCTTATTCTTTCAACTAAATAATGGGGGGGGGGGAGGAATTCAGTGAGAGGAAATTTATAACGTTAAGGAGATAGTACTAGGCATTATTGCAGAGCCACAATACGAATAATAATAACCGTAGTGTGCTCGGAAGGAACGGAGTGTACAAACATAAGTGTGCGCCAGCATGTAGGGCCAGAGTGGGAAAAATGCTTTAAAAAAGGACAGAATGGAATGCACCTGAATTAGTAACGAGGTTGATGAATCAATGACACATCGAAGACGAATTGTTGCAAGGTGACCAAGGCCACAAACTAAATAGTCAAGGTATATGTGACATTTCGAAAGGATGACGAAGAAAGGAAAAGTGTGCTGGCTTTGTTAGTAAATGATAAGGTTAGTACAGTACTGAGAAATGATCCTCGCTCAGATGATCAAGATGCCAAATCACTCTGGCTGGATATAAGAAATAGCAAGCAAAGTAAGTCACTGGTGGGAGTACTTCCCCCTCATCCTCAGCACCAACATTAGCTACACTAGAGGCAGAAGTATCAATCACAACATAATTGGGATTTGTAGGAATGACACTGCAATTATCGTGGGCGATTTTAATCATCATATAGATTGTGTTATGACAGTGCTTCTATTTTTCTTTATATTTCATTGAAGACTCATGTTTTGGAATTGTGGTGAGGGATTTTTTGGAGGACTGACGTGATTCCATGGAAGCTGGACTTTGTTCTTTAAAGGGTCACTGGAAGGACTCAGCTTCCAACAAGATTTACTGGATGTCACATTACTTCAGCTAAGTAAACGGCAGGTGCCTTCTGACTTTAAGTGCTGTTTACAAGAACAGTGACGTGTCAGGATTTATGGTGCTCAATAGTGAGGCTCAATTTTGAACTATTATTTTGAGTCAATTGAGGGTAAGCCTGCTAAGAGATAAGCACTCCACTCATCTGTTCTCCACCTCTCTGAGAAACCCTAAAACATCCATTGTGCTACAGTAAAAATCCCTGATGTCGCATTTTCCCTGAGAAGTTGCGAGAAGACTTCCTCTGTACATCTCCTGAACGAAGTGCTTTTGAAAATATCCCAGTGGCCCGTCTATTTGGACAAGGATGCCAGACTGTATCCCACCTGGAAAATAACGTATCCTATCCTTGTTCTTCTACAATTAACAAGTACATTGGACAAAACATTTTTTTTAAATTTTTGCCTTTAACAAGTATGTGCATGTATGTATGTTTGGTATTTTGAAGGGAATATACATTTCAAACTGTGTCTTACTGCTTTGCATCTTTATTGGCTAAGTCCTGTTATATATATATATATATATATATATATATATATATATATATATATATGTGTGTGTGTGTGTATATACATCTATATATATATATATATATATATAAACTTTGGTTGTTTATTAAAGAACCCGGGTTGATGTATCTTATTCCAAAATAACAATGGAGTATATAATTGGCCGTACTGGTTACTGGTACACGTTTAAATATATGTTCTGACCTGTGGAGAATTAGAATTAAAGGAAGACAGTGCATTTCTCCCACCTCCATCATAACATACAATTGGGGGTTCTGTGTGGGATAACCAATAGCTAATTGCGTGCAATTGTGGTGGAGTAATCATAACTGTAAAGGGGAAAATGAAAACACCAGGTTTCATGTACGTTAGCGTAAAGTTTACACTGCTGGAATGGCTTTGTCAGTTGTTACGACCTAACTCGGAAGGAAGGATTTATCCCTGAGTTATTTGGAACACTTAACCAAGGCGAGGTTAACAGGAATTTGCTGAACATTTGGCGTTAAAGTTAAACCAAGGGCAGACATACTTGAGGAAATAGTACAGCACTGAAAATTGGAAGAAGGGAAACGCAATCCAGACGATAATTCAGTTGAATTAGCCAGACTTCAGTTGGAGTTGAAGCTGTTTGAACAAGAACGAGATATAAGAAAACTTGTACTACAATTACAAAAGGAAATAGAAGTGAGGCTGGAGACAGAAACAGAAGAGAAAAGGAAGAAAGTGAGGAAGAAAGGGTATTCGAATTGAAGAAGCTAGAACTCTAAAAGAGGGTGGGCTTGACGCCAGTGAAAATTTTGGTGAGGAAAGAACAGACTTCAATCCAGGCCCCACTGGAGAGCTGTTTAAATTTCTGCAAACCCTCCTTAAGTTTGAGGAAAGGGATGTAGAGACACTTTTTATTTCTTTCTAAACAATAGCTAGACAGATGAAGTGACTGAAGGAAAGCTGGACACTACTGATGCACAGCAGCTTGATTGGCAGAGCTCATGAAGTTTAAGCCATGCTTTCTGAAGAGGCGTCTGCAGATTATAAGATGGCAAAAAGGCAATTCTCGCTGCTTATGAGTAGCTCCCTGAGCGTACAGGCCGAAAGCTTGGGAAACTCTGGAAACAGCTTGGGCAGACTTACATAAAATTTGAAAGGGTAAAGCAAATTAACTCTGATCGTTGAATGTGGAAACTAAAGACAGAGGCCACATATGAGATCGTTAGCGAAATAATTCAACCAGAAGAATTAAAAAAAAATAACTTCCTCCATCAGTAACAACGAATGTTGAGAGCCAGAAGGTTTCAACAGACTGTCAGACAACTGAGATTGCTGATGGTTACAAGACTGTTTATGCGCCCAAATCTGTTGTCCGTCACTCTCATAAACCCGAGAACGATAGAATGTGGCAGGGTGAAAAGAAGGCACGTAGACAGGGGCAGCGCCCAGACATCTCCTCTCAGGCCAGAAAGGAAGACGCTGAGGGTAGACGTGAGGTCTGTAAGCCTAAGTGTTTCCATTGTCACAAGGTGGGACACCTTTGTGAAAAATGCTGGAACTTGTGAGGTAAACCCATGGGACATATTGGGGTTCACAAAGCCAATGCAGAGAAAGGGGCTCTGATCAAGAGTATGACAGATCAGGCTGTAGTTCTGACTGCAGCTGCCAGGTCAAGTACAACGATCACAGGGAGTGCACGGGATGTGAACAAAATACTTCAGAGTTATAGGGAATTTCAGTCAAAAGGAAAAGCAGCTCCTTATCCATCAAGGAGGCAGGTAAACCTCTAGTTATACATAGGGATACAGGATACAACCAAACTCTTCTGCGAGGCAAAGGCATAAATTTTCCACCAGAGAGTTCACAGCTTGCCAAGGTTTTAGTGAATGGCATCGGCGGGGTGTATCAAACCATACCTTTGTATCAGGCAAAACTTGAGTGTGACTTAATTTCTGGAACTGGAACTGTCAGAGTTGTCCATAATTAACCTGTAGATGTGGTTGAACTGATCTTGGGTAATGATTTTGCTCGAAGGAAAGACCAACGAAGTCAAAGAGACAGAACAGTTGCAGGAAAAGGTCCCAGGAGTTTTTCCGGCACGTGGGTTGACCTGAGCAATGGCTAAACATTGTCAGAGGACAACTTGACACTGCAGCTGGATATCTCAAAGTGGAATTCTGGTTAGGAAGTGGAGACATCCTTACAGACCTGCGGATGAAGACTGGACAATTGTTTACCAAATAATGGTACCTGCCAAGTATCGCCAAGAAATATTAAGGATAGCCGATGAAATTCCAATGATGGGACATGTGGGGATCCGGAAGACCCAAACACTTATAAGTAGATATTTCTACTAGCCTGGTCTTTTCAATGACGTGGTTCAGTTTAGTAAAACGTGCTATACGTGATAGTTTGTGTGATAACCGCAACCTGCCAAAAAACCCACACCTCGAATTCCCATACCAGTTTTTGGGCAAACATATTTGAGGATGTTGGCAGATTTTGTAGGACCTTTACCGAAAACAAAAGTGGGACATCAATATACTCACAATTATGGATATGAAGTCTGCGTTTCCAGAGGTCATTCCCTTGAGAACAATTTTGGCTAAGATAGCCGAGAGAAGTCAACCATGTTCTTCACTAGATATGGGTTACCAGCAGAGTTTCAGTCGGATGAAGGCTCCAATTTTATGTCAAAAATGTCCACAAAGTTATGAGTATCCTGAGTATAACACAGTTAAATTCGTCTGTCTACCACCTAGAGACACAAGCGGCTTTATAACGGCACAATCAGATGCCCAAAACGATGATCAGGGCATAATGTCATGAATATCACCATGATTGGGATTAAGGGTTGGAATTTGTTTTTTCTACCACTAGGCATCCATGTAATGAATCTACCAGTTTGGGTACCTTTGAATTAGTTTAGGGACATGAGGTAGGAGGTCCTGTAAAACTAATCAAATAATAGTTTTGAGAACAGATGGACGAATCTTCCATGTTAGATTATGTTTGCATTTCTGCAAATGGCTGCTGAGAGCCTGCAAAGTGCATCAGGAGCACCTTAAAAGTTTGAATATTGTTGAAAACATACGTTTTGTTAAAGCATTTCGTCTTGTATTCATTAGGACAAATCGAATGAATACCAATGTAAGTGAAAGCAACAAAGTTATACCGTATTAGAAGAGAGTGCCAATTGGCTGGCGTTGGTATTTGAACCAGTTTATGGTAATTTCAGTTAACAGCCAAACTTTGTTTGAAATGTAAACCAGTCAGCTTGACGTTGATTTGTCAAGACTTTGCCCAGAGGAATGAACAAGCAATGGCTGACACTTATTTTGTTTCTCTGAAACAGACGCAATGTGTGTATATATTCTTTCCATCTGGAAGGAACAGGACGCTGTGCATTAAGATATGTAGCTTCCAGTGGACACAAATGCACCACATGTGTCGCTATGGTGACATATATAAGGTGACTGCACAAGTTAAGTGCCCATGATGTTGTTACTGATATATTAGCATGTATAGAGGATTGATGAGAAAAAAATAGCAGAAAGTTGGGTAAATGGATCATGTTCTGCTTGGCACACTATAACTAATGAGGTTCCACAGAGATCCGAGTTGAAGGCTCAACTGTTTATGACATATGTTAATGGTATATGTCATGTATCACTATCCCTTTCTAATTTTTGCTTACAATGCCTTTGATACTTCGATCGTCAGCAAATTTGGATATGTGGCTTTCAATTACAACATCGAAGTTATTAATAAAGATGGTGAACATTTCAGGCCCAAACCAGATCCTTGCACAACATCAATATCTACGGCCTACAAATTAGATTACTGTCCATTACCCCTCCACTCCGTCTGCTCCCACTCAGCCAATTTCTTAACTCGGCTAAAAAATGCTGTCAACTCCATTCACTTTACCCCCAGTTAACAGGCTCTTATGAGGAGCTTTATCACTCTCTTATGGAAGTAACAATATATCCCATACACGTAAGAAACAAATGATGTGTCTAGAGGAGTGAGAAATCACAGCAGCAGAATCATTGCAAACATTTTCTCTCTTGAAGAAGAATGGGAGCAGGTGTTTGAATCTTAAATTGCTGACTTAATATTGAGTCTGGAATGCCATAAAATGCTTTATCAAGCACATTGTGTACCTACTCAAAAACCAATTTGTTTAGTTCAACTTCATTTACCCTTTACAATTCCATGCTAATTCTCTCTGATCAACTCATATTTTTGCAACCCGTCAGACATTCTGTTCCTAATAACTAATTCTTGCAAATTTCCCCACTGAAGACATTGGACTAATACTCTATTACTTCCTCGTGGCCAGGTACGGCCTGATGTCATTGTACCGGAAATATGACAATGTGCCCGCAGGATTGGAAGCTCAAGGAATGAGGCCAAATGCCAGAAGGTGCAGCTATGCTGTGAATTGTATCAGTTGCCCACAACTGGGGCTGTATGAATAAGTTGGCACGTGGCACAATTTTGGTAATGTGGCCTGTGGTCAGCAGCAGCAGCGTCGATCAGAATTCATCAGGAAATGAGTCATGCAGCAGTTGTAAGTACATCAGACATTGTGCAGCAGTGCAGGGAATCATTACACAGTCCATTATCTGAACACATGAACGTACGAATTAGGAGCAGGAGTAGGCCATTCGGCACCATCGAGCCTGATCTGCCACTAAATCATGGTTGATTTGATTGTGGCCTCAACTCCACTTTCCCACCTACCCCCGATACCCTTTGATCCTCTTGTTAGTCAAGAATGTATCTACCACTACCTTAAACGAAATCAATGACCCTTCCTCCACCGCTGTCTGGGGATGAGAGCAACAAAGACACACAAGTATCGGAGAGAAAAAATAAAAGAACAAACTCCTCATCTCCATCTTAAATTAGCTACCCCTTATTTTTAAGCTCTGTCCCCTTATTCTAGTCTCTCCCACAAGGGGAAACTTTCTTTCAGGATCCGCCCTGCCAGTTCCCCTCAGGTTCTTTTACGTTTCAATAAGATCACTTCTCATTCTTCTAAACACCTGTTCAACATGTCTTCATTTGAGAAACACCCCGATCCCAGGTATCAGTCAAGTGAACACCATCAGAACAAGGATCACAAAGCAAGGCCTGGGGCATCACACACTGAACATCAGAACATGGAACATAAAACAGGTCCTAATACAATATGCACTATTCATCAGAACAGGCATCTTAGAGCTGGACTGAATGCATAACATACCGAACATCAGAACAGTGAACATAAAACATGTCCCAATACAACACACACTATTCATCAGAACGGGGATCATACAGATGGACTTAATGTATAATATACCGAACATCAGAACCGTAAATATAAAACAGGTCCCAATACAACACACACTGTTCATTAGAACAGGGATCATACAGCTGGACAGAATGTATAACATACCGAACATCAGAATAGTGAACAGAAAACAGGTCCCAATACAACACACACTGTTCATCAGAACAGGGATCATACAGCTAGACTGAGTGTATAACATACCGAACATCGGAACAGGGAAGGGGGAAGCAAGTCCAATACAAAACGCACTGAACATAAGTATAGGGATTGTACAGCATGAGCCAGCAAATAACACACTGAAAATTAGAGCAGGGAAAATAAAGCAGGTCATAGTATATCCCGCTGTCCATCGGAACAGGGATCATACAGCAGGACCTAGTACATAACATACCGAACATCAGAACAGGGAAGGTAAAGCAGCTCCAATACAAAACACACTGCATGTAAGAGCAAGGGTCATGCAGCAGGTCCCAGCACAACAAACATTGAACTTCAGAAGAGAAATCAGAGAGCAGCTGCCTGCACAGCACAGGTTTACCATCAGGACAAGGATGATACAACAGGGTTCTGTGTATGACGCCATTAACATTAGAGCAGGAATCATACAACAGCCCCCAGAATATCAGACATGGATTCGCTGAACAAGGGTCATACAGCACGTCTCAGTACGTCACAATGTCCATCAGATCAGTGATAATAACTTAGGGCACATTATGTCCCACCCTTTACATTAGAACATGTGCCATACAGCATGTGCCAGTACAACATGCAATGAGGATCCAAACAATGGTCATACAGCAGATTCCATGACATCACACAATGAGCATCAGAAACGGGATCAAACAGCAGATCTCATTACATCACGTTCGTCATTTCTAATGAAAAATAACAGGTCTGAAAGTTTCGTTGTGTTTCTCGCTCCACAGATGCTGCCAGACCCGCTGCGTGTTTCGAACATTTCCTATTTTTATTTCAGATTTCCATAATCCACAGTTTTTACTTTTGTACCAGCTCTTTAACTGGCATTTTCTATCATTAGAGGGCGTTCTGCTGCATCATATTCCTTCATCAGAGTGACAAAAGGACTGCTTTTGAGCCAACGACTTTTGAGAAAACTCTGGGTAACGCTTTATGCTTTAGGGTAAAGCCTTAAGACAATGTGTACCGTGGCTGAACCAAGTGGTATTAATGTGAATCACGAAAGGCTGGCAACCTTGAAGGATGAAAACTAGGGAAATGGTTAATTTGGGGAGAGACATCAGAGGAAGTAGATAAGAACAGAAGAACATAGAACTAGGAGAAGGAGTAGGCAATTCAGCCCCTCGAGCCTGCTCCGCCATTCAAAATGATCATGGCTGATCTCATCTTGGCCTCAACTCCACTTTCCTGCCCGTTCTCCATAAGTCTTCAACCCATTTCTAATTAAAAATATGTCTATCTCCTCCTTAAATTCACTCAATGTCGTGGTATCGACCGCACTCTGGGGTAATGAATTCCACAGACTCACGGCCCTTTGAGAGAAGTAATTTCTCCTAATCTCTGTTTTAAATCTGCTACTCCTTATCCTACAACTATGACCTCTTGTTCTAAATTGCCCCACCAGAGGAATCATCCTCTCCAAGTCTACTTTGTCGATCCCTTTAATCATCTTATATTCCTCAATTAGATCTCCTCTCATTCTTCTAAACTCCAGAGAGTAAAGGCCTAATCTGCTCAATCTTTCTTCATATCACAAACCCCTCATCTCTGGAAGCAATCTAGTGAACATCTTCTGAACTGCCTCCAGGGCAACTACTTCCCTTCTCAAGTAAGGGGACCAAAACTGTACAATACTCCAGGTGTGGTCTCACTACCGCCTTGTACAGTTGCAGCCACACTTCCCTACTTTTATACTCTATTCCTTTCACAATAAATTCCAAAATTCCATTTTGTCTTCCTTTTACCTGCTGTACCTGCATACTACTTTTCAGCGAATCATGCACGAGGACACCCAGATTCCTCTGCACCAATTCACTCTGAAGTTTCTCTCCATCTAGATGATAATTTGCCTTTTTATTCTTCTGACCAAGATGGGTAACCTCACACCTATCCACGGTAAACTCCACCTGCCACATTTTGGCATATTCACCGAACCTATCTATATCCATTTGAAAATTTCGTATTTCTTCATTGCAACTTATTATCCCGCCCATTTTAGCGCCATCTGTGAATTTGGCATTAGTACCTTCTATTCCTGCATACAAGTCATCAATACATATTGTAAATAATTGTTGCCCAAGGACCGAACCTGTGGCACGCCACTAATTACATCCTGGGAGTCAGAAAAAAGACCCATTTATCCCAACTCTCTGTTTTTTGCTAGTTAGCTAAAACCTCTATTCAAGCAAATATATTGCCCCAAACCCCATGTGACCTTACCTTGTGTATTAACCTTTTGTGCGGCACCTTATCAAATGCCTTCTGGAAGTCCAGATATGCTAAATCTGTAGGATCCCCATCATCCACATAAGAATAAGTTCATGCAGGCTGGACGGTAATCCAATTACTATTGTTTTCATCTCTGCATTGAAATATACCTCACCCGTGGGCGATTAGGCCTCACTTGTTTTGATCATTAGGTCCTATGCCCTATGTCTAATTGACAGCGTGTTCTTTGGCCTCATTTAGGTTATTACTTATACAAAATGCAACGCAGAACAATATGGAGGGCTATGGGTAAAGAGCAGTTTTTTGTTCAGCTAACTGGCTAGCACAAGAAACGATGGGCCAACTGGTCTACTTCTGTGATGCATATTCCTCTAATTATAAAAAATTAATTTGCATTTAC